>NC_140168.1:10377158-10631710 GCF_963971535.1 Notolepis coatsorum | reverse complement strand
GGTTAACCCTTTCACAACCACACTACAGAAGGTTAACCCTTTCACTGCCACACTACAGACGGTTAACCTTCTGTAGTGTGGTAGTGAAAGGGTTATTATTCTGCATCATGAATGCATATTATTTTATGATGATAAGGTTCCTCTTTTCCCCACTTGGCTGTACAGCGCCCTCGCTCACCTAGTCTCCTCTCGACTTCAGGCCGCCATGGTGGTGTGTGTTCTTTCTTTCTTTCTTTCTTTCTTTCTTTCTTTCTTTCTTTCTTTCTTTCTTTCTTTGCTTGTTTCTTTCTTTCTTTCCCCCCTCTCTCTCTATTTTTTCTCTCCCTCTCTATCTCTCTCTTTCTGTCTGTGCCCTATTTCTCTCTCTCTCTTTCCATTTGTGTGTGCCTGGCTTCTCTCTCTCTCTCTCTCTCTCTCTCTCTCTCTCTCTCTCTCTCTCTCTCTCTCTCTCTCTCTCTCTCTCTCTCTCTCTCTCTCTCTCTCATGTTCCTTACCCTCCAAGTCAATGGAGACGTCGGGCCTCTCGCTCGGCGGGAGGTTAGGCAGGGAGGGGGGCTGGGGGAGCGACGGAGGGTAGAAAGCTAGGAAGGGCGGCGGGCTGGAGGGTGGGCGCGGGCTGTCTAGCTGATCGGAGGGGGGGTCCTCACTGATCCCACTGTCGCTGGGGGAAGGTGACCACAGGGGGGACGCCGGGGCCGACGACGACGACGAATCGCTCCCACCCAGCAGGGAGTCCAGGAAATCATCAGTATCATCTCCTCCAGGACTCAGGGTCTGACATGGAGGGGGGGGGGGGTATACAGGTGTGTTTATTCATGCAGAATACTAGATGAGTTCATCAGGTAAACATTATGTCGGGAGTTAATAAAAAACCCACGGGCCTAATTATCTCGGAGTCCTCGTGTCAATCATTCTCGATCACAGTTTCGCGGGACACGGAGGACGAAGGACGGACCTCTCGTTAGGCGTCGTAAACAATGCAGCTCAAGGACTGTCATTAAAAAAAAAAAAAAAAGCATCCGACAGATCTGTGATTGATTGTGTGGAGGCGGCCGATTGGGTATCGACGTCCGAATCTGCATTCATCGCGAACAGACCGCGAACAGGAACGGCCGCCGGCCGGCGCACTTCTCATTCACCTCGTGGCTCGTGATGATGGTCCAGCAGGGCTGGTTGCCGTGGCAACCGGTAGTCTCATCAGCACCGCCGAGCAGGAGTTCTATGAGCTCCATCCCGTCTTGCACCTAATGACACAGAGAGCAACTCTGATTGGATGGAATACCAGACTGTCACACACAAAGGGTTATTATTTCCCATAGAACAAGCTTGCCGTCTCCAGACCAACGTTATAACGAGTTTCAGCATTAGATTAGGCCAGGGGGTTCTCAAACTTTTTTATACCACAACCCCATTTTTATTTAGGATCTTTTTTGGCGACCCCACACTTAACGTATCGTGGAATTTCAATGTGGAATTAAGGAATATCAAAATAAAAGCACACGTTGTTGAACTTGATCATGCATATTTATTACAAAATGTAATTACAGCACTATGTTATCAAGACACATTTATAAAACACGAGGCATATTTAGCCAAAATATGTTGCCAGAACATTAAAAAATATTATTATTATTGATATTCTTTATTATAATTTTATTTTACTTGCCAATGCGCGACTGCACTGTCACCTACCCACGGCACCACTTTGTGTCGCGACCCGTAGTTTTAGAACCGCTGGATTAGGCTATTCTTTAGGTATTCTTGTCCCCTAGAGGAGTGCTCTGTGTGTTGGTGAACATCGGGAGTGGGGCAATAGATTCGATTAGAATAGATACAATATGCATCATTGAGATGAAGAAAATAGATTGTGATATCAGCACATCCATCACATCTCAATTATGCCTCTAATAGCAATTGCACTGAGGATGTCAGACTCCACTAAACGTTTTGTTTACTGCCATTTATTACAAGATGATTAGAGAATAAAACGTTGTAAACACATTTGTTTACAATTTCATAGGAAATTTAAATGTATTCAATATTATATTATTATCATGCGAATATCGGATCCTGAGGCCAGTATCACGTATATCAACCTGAATTGTGTCCTGAGTGTTTCATTACACCACTCGGGAACATGCATCACTGCCTCCCACGGCCAGGAGCATGAGAGGAGGTGTTTGTTCCGTCCCCTCAAATGTCACATCTCACCAGTGAAGTATAAATTGGAATCGCTGAGGGAAACCGACTGTGACAGTGACCACTATGGGGGGGGCGACAGTGGCTCATGGAGGTAGAGCAGTCATCCGGTAATCCGTAGGTTCCCGGTTCGATTCCCGCTCCTCCCGGGCAGCGTGTCGAAGTGTCCTTGAGCAAGACACTTAACCCCTAAATTGCTCCCGATGAGCAGGTTGGCTCCTTGCACGGTGGTCACCTCCCCCGTCTGTGTGTCAATGTGTGGGTGAATGGGTCAAATGTGAGGAATAAAATTGTAAAGCGCTTTGGATAAAAGCTGCTATATAAATGCAGCCATTTACCATTTACTATTAGGGCATGTTGTCTGGCTCATATAACAACTACGATGTGAAGATCGCTTTGGATGTACAGTAGATGTTTAGACGACATCTGTATGAGTTCACAAAGTCAGCTGTTTCCTAATCATTACCTGTGGAGAGGCTACAAGCTGTACAATCTTCAAACCACGAGAGAGGTTATCCACATTCACAAATACAGTGGTGGAAAGTAACTGAAGTAAGTATTTTTACTCAGGTACTGTACTTAGGTTTGAGCTACCTGTACTTTATGTGAGTATTTTCATTTTAGGGAACTTTATATTCTTACTCCACTACATTTCAAAGGAAATATTGTACTTTTTACTCCACTACATTTGTCTGAACCCACCAGTTACTAGTTACTTTGGGGAAAAAAAGGATTTTGCATGGAAAACATGGCAAAAATCTATGAAGATTATATACTGTCAAGAGGACGTAATCAAAGCAGCATAACTGGACCACATACCACTTTAACATGACCTTTAATCAGAGCAGCATAACTGGACCACATACCACTTTAACATAACCTTTAATCAGAGGAGCATAACTGGACCACATACCACTTTAACATGACCTTTAATCAGAGGAGCATAACTGGACCAAACACCACTTTAACATAACCTTTAATCAGAGGAGCATAACTGGACCAAACACCACTTTAACATGACCTTTAATCAGAGGAGCATAACTGGACCAAACACCACTTTAACATGACCTATAGAGGTCAATGGATCGAGGGTTGAACGCTCCCAAGCACAAACGTCATGTAGAATGCATACTTTTACTTTAGATACTTAAGCACATTCAATAGCAAATACGTCTCAACTTTTAATTAAGTAGAATTTGAATGGAGGACTTGTACTTTTACCAGAGTCCTCATTCATCGGGGTATTTCTACTTTTACTTAACCCTTTCACTGCCACACTACAGACGGTTAACCCTTTGGTAGTGTGGTAGTGAAAGGGTTAAGTAAAGGAACTGCATCGCTGCATAATGTTGAAGTTTAACATGTTCACTTAAAAAGAAAAATCTTTTACCTAATTATTCCCTATTTCAACTGCCGTGATGTTGACTAGTAGCCTACAGGCCACCATTTTGCTTTATATCTAACCACTGTCTGTGCTCCATCCTCCCACCAGGCTCCAATACATTACAATCCAAAGTGTCTCAGCCTTCCAAAACCCTGTTCAAAATCAAACCAAATTTATTTGTAAGGCCCGACAACACACGTTAATGTCCCCATGGGCCGGACACGTCTTCTTTAAACAAGTCAAGAGGAAACATCACAATAAATCAAGAACAAAACAAAAACACCATAAAGTCAATTTTTTTTTTTAAATAAATTAAATAAATTAAGGCAACACTCCCAGACATACCCCACACGAAGGTAAGTAAAAACCCACTAAAACCTAGCAATAGGAAAAAATGCACCACAGGCAATGTGGAGGAGAGAAACCTTAGAAGGGCCGTTCAAGGGGGGATCTCCCTGCTGTGCGTTCTTTTACCAAAAAGGGAAGCTCAGGGCAGCTGGGTGGCGCAGCGGACATTGCGCTCGTCACTAACGCAAGATACACCGGGTTCGACTCCGGCTGTCGGCGTTGCCTCCGGCTTGGGCCGGCCGTCATACTAACTCAATTGGCAGAGTTAGCGGGTGGAAGTCGATGGGTGGTAATCTGGACGTTGTGGACAGCGACTCCTACAGGTCGGTTGGGGGACGCCTGCACAGCAGAGACAGGAAAATGGCGGGGGGTAGTGTGAGCCTCCCACACGTTACACCTCGCCAATGAGAGTCCGCGCTGGCAGGTGAAAAGATCTGACAGGCTGCCTCCACATGTATCGGAGGGGACATGTGATGCAAGGCTTCTATCCTCCCTACAACCGGCCAGTGGGGGGCATATGCGAGCAACGTTCGAGACAGGGGAGGGGATAATTGGCACGGCTAAATTGGGATGGGAGGAAAAAATTGAAAAAGAGGAGAAAAAGTGGATACAAATTTTTTTTAAAGGGAAGCTCGCAGTGAAGTTAGACGTGTCTTCATATATTTATTCTACTGAAGAAATGGCCTCAAACCTTAGATATTATTGAACGTTACAGTTCATTGGACATTGCAGTTCATAGCACAAGGCCTATATGAAACCAGTTAAAACGTTTTCATTCATTCATTCAAACTTTTATTTTAAAAGTCAGAGAATCAATTGAGGTTAACCGTCTGTAATGTGGTAGTGAAAAGGTTAAATTTATGTAGTGTGGTAGTGAAATGTTAACTGTCTAGTGGTAGTGAAAGGGTTAACCTTCTGTAGTCTGGTAGTGAAAGGGTTAACCTTATGTAGTGTTGTAGTGCGAGGGTTAACTTTCTATAGTGTGGTAGTGAAAGGTTAACCGTCTGTAGTGTGGTAGTGAAAGGTTAATAACCTTCTGTAGTGTGGTAGTGAAAGGGTTAACCTTCTATAGTGTGGTAGTGAAAGGGTTATGTGTCTGTAGTGTGGTAGTGAAAGCGTTAACCATTTGTAGTGTGGCAGTGAAAGGGTTAACCTTCTATAGTGTGGTAGTGAAAGCGTTAACCCTTTGTAGTGTGGTAGTGAAAGGGTGAACCTTCTATAGTGTGGTAGTGAAAGCGTTAACCATTTGTAGTGTGGCAGTGAAAGGGTTAACCTTCTATAGTGTGGTAGTGAAAGCGTTAACCCTTTGTAGTGTGGTAGTGAAAGGGTTAACCGTTTGTAGTGTGGCAGTGAAAGGGTTAACAAAGACAACCATAAAATAGATCATATAATACAATCATACAAAACAACAAACAATATCAGTTAAAAATAGTTACAGGCCGATAATGGACGGTTATTAGTTATAATAATCCCAAAGCATCCAAGAGGAATACGAGTAGTCAGTTTCAGGTCACGTTGCAAGACTTAGTGACGGTTGAAGTTGTGTAGCTACTTCTCAGGGGAGATTTAAAAAAGCCCTAAAGGATCAAATAATTCAGGAGTACAGTTTTGAGTAAAACATCAAACTTATTTTTTTTTCTTAAATGTTTTTTTTTTTTTTTTTTTTTTTTTATCTTGCAGCATATTTAAAGTTTGTCTTTCTTATATTAAAGTATATTTGGTTTTTAAGAATTGTAAAGGATAGGCAAAAATAAGCATGTGCTTCAGCCTATTCCTTTTTCGGTCATTGAGTTTGGATCTTGTGTGTGAGCTTACTTTGAATATGTACATTTGTGATTTTTCTTTCTTTCCTTTTGAAAGTCCACACAAGTGTGTTTTCTTTTATGACTTATACTTTATTGAGTTTTCTTTTTTTCTTTTTGCACACAGTACTTCAGGACAATACAAATTAATGATGACATATCTTTTGAATCAACATGGGTCAGTCCTGAAGGACAACACAGACACCTAAACCACGAACGTCTAGGCTACAATGACACCCCCCCCCCCCACATGGGGGGAAGACAGAAAAAAAAAAAAAACCCAAAAATAGAATGAAAAGTAATAACAAAACAAAAGAAACAACACAAAACTAAAAATAAAAAAAAATAAAAAATTCGACTACATTACATCGAAAATAAAGCTACATTAATACATAGAGCCAATCTTGTCGACATAAACATGGTGCATTTGTCAGGTATTATATAATCATGTGCAACGTCGCTGTCTTAGGCAAGTGTGCCCCCCCTCCATTTATAGTGAGTGAAATTGTAGATATTTCCCCCATTTGCTAGTATATTTTTCTCCTTTCTCTCCTAAACTAAAAGATATTTTCTCATAGGCAGCTACCCTACCCAGTTCTCCACTCCACTCTCGAAATGACGGGCCTTCTGGTGCCTTCCAGCCTCTCATTATGATCTGTTTGCCTATCATAATACTAGTCTGAATCCAATCAGCTATAGGGGCTTTGCGATATGGCTAAGACTGCAGGGATCCCCCAGGATATATAAACCAGAACAGAAATCATACTCTTTCCCTGTGACCTCTGTGATGTATAGTCATGGATGTTACTCCAGAAGTCTCTGATTTTGGACTAGGTCCCCCTCCCCTGTCTGGCATTTCCAGCAATCTGGCAAAGTGTGTTTTTGATTGATGTGTAAACAAAATAAACTATTCATCATCATCAAGATGAGTCTGCTGCTCTGGTACTGAAAGCAGTCTTTCCAAGATCAGTCCTGCAGCACCCAAGGACCGGAAGAAGAACCACTGGAGCGAGTTCAACGTGGACCAGGATCCCACAGCAACACAGATATAATCATTAGGGCTGTCAGTTTATCGCGTTAATTAGATGAATTAATTACACAGCAAATTATCATGTTATGAAAATTAACTCAAAATGAATAATACAAATAAATGTATTTCTCATTCTTTCCATAAGAACGTAGAATAAACATTTACAGATTTTCTTTTTAAATGGTCCATTTGCATGTTCTTGGTATCTGATTCTAGGGACATCTATGGATCTCAGGGAATGTATTCCCAGTGTCAGAAATACTGTGTCTGTTACTATAGCTTGAGTAAATTGTAATGAACCAAATGAGAATATCAATTCAATTGAATTTAAAAAAAAATCATCTTTGACTGTGAATAACACCATGCTAAAATTGACCAGACCTG
This sequence comes from Notolepis coatsorum, assembly GCF_963971535.1. Taxonomy (NCBI): domain Eukaryota; kingdom Metazoa; phylum Chordata; class Actinopteri; order Aulopiformes; family Paralepididae; genus Notolepis; species Notolepis coatsorum. The sequence goes on along the minus strand of NC_140168.1, from coordinate 10,624,563 downwards.
AAAAATCTAAGCAAATGAATAAATGGAAGATGATTAAACAGAAGGTTTTGTAGATACAGTACTGAATTCTGCCATCCGGACACATGCCATGTGAAATATGATTATAGAATATAGAATATCAGGCCTAAAATGGTTACGCGATTAAAATGTGATTAATTAGATTAATTAATTACAAATCCTGTAATTAATTAGATACATTTTTCTAATTGCCTGACAGCACTAATAATAATATATGATGGTCATTTTCTGATCAGGGCTTTATAGATATATACAGATGCTAGTGATTATTGCATCTCTCAGTCAGAGAAGACCGAGATCATATATTTAGCATTTAGCAGTTTTAGATTATATATTAGATTTAGATTATTAGATTATATATTGCATATATTTAGCATTTAGCATTTTAGAATTTCGTTTTTTTAGATTATATATTAGATTAGATTTAGATGATTGGATTATTAGATTATATATTGTAACTATTTATTGTAGGGCAAATATAACTGAGAGGCAGACCAGGCTGCAGAAACAAATTAGTGGGGGGGCATAAAATTTTCTCGGGGGGGCACAATGGTTTTTCAACACAGGTTACCTTTTATACGTTTCAGCTGGGACAGCGGCGCTGTGGCTTGCTTGGCGCTACCCACGGTGCTGAACTAAACAGCAGAGAGGCAGTTGAAAAATCTAATTTCTCTCTATCTTAAGAACATTCACTTATACAAAAACAGACTGAACGGATATATATAACAGACCTGCTGGGGCAGCGGACTGAGAGCAGGGGACACAAACAGGCTGGATAAGATGGTCACGAAGGCCAGTAGCGTGGTTGGGGTGGAGCTGGACTCTAGCGAGGGTGGTGGAGAGGAGGAACCTTGCTAAGCTCCAGGCCATCATGGAAAACCCCTGCCACCCACTATACACAGACTTGGCTGACAGGAGGAGCATGTTATAGGCTCACACTACCTAAATGTAGCACTGAACGGCACAGGACGTCCTTCATTCCGACAGCCATCAGACTATACAATGCATCACTGTGCCTCACTGCATCACTGAGCACAGGGTGACAGTTACCATCTTCCTGGACCTTTTACTTTTAAAACAATACTGTTTAATATTACACTTACTGTAGACGTCTGTATATTTTTACTGTATTTATTTACTGTATCTTTTATTCTATTTTTATTCTATTTCATTTTATTCTATTCTTAGGCCATTTGTTTAGTTATTCTTATTTGTGACTTGTTCTTGTTCTGTAATGTTGAGTGATTTGCAGTGTAACATTTCCCTCAGGATAATACATTTCTATTCTATTCTATTCTATATCTTTGAAAAGTCTCCATTTATTCAACACTTCTGAATTCACTGACAAACTGAACTGAACTAACAAAAATAAGGTGCATAAAAATCAAACAAAATTCCTCCGCAGGCTACTCACCATCATTAGTAGAGCGGCAAGCGGCGTTTGGGGACAGAGTGAAATCTTCTTAAAACACTGCCCCTCCACTCATTCCTGAACTTTTTTGTTAAGTCCTTCTCAAATGCCAACTGAATTAAATTGGCCTTGCGTTGATGATGCATACTAAGGCGATGTTCTGTAAAGACGTTCTTGAGGGTAGAAAACGAATTCTCACAGAGTGCCGTGCTAGCTTCAGTAGTGTTGTTGTTGACATCAGTGCCCACTAGGGCTGTCCCCGACTAAGGATTTGGATAGTCGACTTTGATTGAAAAAATAAATTAAAAAAAAAATTACCAGGGTGGGCACAGCTGACTCAGTGGGCGGGCCCGGCTTCTTAATGCCCGCCCATGGCGCCGGGTCTGGGTATACATACCCTCATCTCGCACCTTGTTGCCCATATGCACATGTCCAGAGTTAATTATATTGATTTGTATATATTGTTTACACTGCTTTTTTACTACCTGTACCTCCCCTCCCCCCTCCCCCATGCTGCTATGATGCCTGAATTTCCCCAAGGTGATAAATAAAGGAATATCTTATTTTATCTAAACCCACCTCATCATAAAGGGTACAGAGAGGATACAGTGTTGAATATCGGAGATACCACTAGTAATAAACCTCTGAGTAGTAAACATATTCAAATGTTGAGTTTGATACGATGTATGGTTTCCCCAGAGTCAGACAAGAAGATAGATGCCAATTTCCTCTCTGTGTGTTCAGTAGAAAGCTATCCAGCTGCATTGAGGTAGCCTAGCTTAGCACAAATGAATGGAAGCGGATACAGACCATTAGCCTAGCTTAAAACCTAGTGTTTTTGGCCAACACTAGGTAGTTGGTCCGTATCCACTTCCATTACAGTAATTTGTGCTAAACTAGGCTAGCTTGCAGCCGGATAGCTTTCTACTGAACGCACAGAATTGGTATCTATCTTCTTGTCTGACTCGGAAAATAATATTTCCCATTATGTTGGCGTGCTCCTTTAAGATACATACCAGTATGATCACAATGATATGTATCATATAATATGATATATTGTGATTCAGCTAACTGTCAAGCAGATAGATAGATAGATGGATAGATGGATAGATAGATAGATAGATAGATAGATAGATAGATAGATAGATAGATAGATAGATAGATAGATAGATAGATAGATAGATAGATAGATAGATAGATAGATAGATAGATAGATAGATAGATAGATAGATAGATAGATAGATAGATAGATAGATAGATAGATAGATAGATAGATAGATAGATAGATAGATAGATAGATAGATAGATAGATAGATAGATACTGTACAAACAGACACACACACACACACACACACACACACACACACACACACACACACACACACAGACACACACACACACAGACACACACACACACACACACACACACACACACACACACACACACACACACACACACACACACACACACACAACACACACACAAACACACACACACAAACACTAGACTGACTAGCCAACTTGTTAAATAACCACTATTCTCCAATAGGTCTTACTTGGAAAATATCTCAAAATGTCAGTGTTTGACCACAGTCTGACAGGTGTACAGTAACTTAACTTCTATCTTACCTTGTCTGAGGTCTGGGTCATAATTCCACCCTTAAGTATCCAACAGGTTTGAAAGTTCACCAGTAAATCAATGTCTTTCTCTAGAGTTTCTCCATGCTGTGTAGGTACACACATGTGTGTCTGCCTGTGTATACTCATGTATGTGTAATCTGTCACACAGGACAAAGTTGAAATTCCATAATATAACACTGTGTTCTCAACCCCATTGATCACTGTCCAATGGTGTCTTTGACAGACAGGTAAGGGAACCTATCAGGCCAAAGGCGAGAGTTATTGATTGGCAAATGAGTCAAATCGCTCACAAATAGCCATACGGTGATGACCATAACAAAGGACTGACCTTTAACCCTTTCACTGCCGCACTACCAAATGGATTAACCCCTTCCACTGCGACAACACAGAAGGTTAACCGTTTCGCTGCCACGTGACAAAGTGTTAACCCTTTCACTACCACACCACAGAAGGTTACCCCTTTGCTATCACACTACAGACGGTTAACCTTCTGTAGTGTGGTAGTGAAAGGGTTTTAACATGCATTGAAATAGCTTGGTATTCCCTTTCTGTATACTTTCGCATTCTCTTTGTTGTGCATGCAGTTTCCTCTTCATCCATTCACATTCATAACAACGTTTTGTGTCATCAGATGTACTTATTCTGTATCATGTTCCTTTCATATGCATGTCGTCAACAGATTACTTTTAAACCCATTTTATTTGCCCCCCCCCCCCCCGCTGAGGTTGGATTGAACAACTTTTTCTTTTGAGAATAATAAATAGTTATGCCCCGTTTCATCTCAAAAGATATTTGCCTGATTCCTTTTTGGTTAATGATGACACCCAATGAATAATACAACAGCGATGTTTACTCGTTTACTATTTACTCCTAAAAGAGTTGCTAAGGAAGTTTTATTACATCATTAGCATCTTAGATCAAAGGTGTGACTCCTGGGTAATACCGTGCATAGATTATTGATACATTCGATAGAGTTGTACGTCTATTTCTGAGATCTACTCATAGAATGTTGTGATCAGGAGTGTTATCAGCAAGGCTTGGCTTTATCTCTTGAGGGCGTCTGCTAAGTGCTAGAGTGTCTAAGAACAACCTTATATAAGGTGTTTTCACAGCACAGGGGAGAAACATGTCAACATATTGGTTGATATCACCGGGGATAACCCTTTCACTGCCACACCATGGCAGGTTAACCCTTTACTATCACACTATACCGACGGTAAACCAACCGTCGGTAGTGTGATAGTAAAGGGTTATAACCTTCTGTAGTGTGGTAGCGAAAGGGTTTAACCTTCTGTGTATTGTCGCAGTGAAAGGGTTAACCGTTCGGTAGTGCGGCAGTGAAAGGGCCTGACACAGAAACTGACACGGGAGGTGATCAATGTGGCGGTCGAGGGGAGTTAAGTTTAAGTTTCTTTAATAGTTGTCATACAGAAGTACAGAATACTTTTGTACAAAATGCTTCTTACTGTTGCGCTCCAGAGACTGTGCATGACAAGGTAAGTATGAAATAAAAACATAGTAAAAATTAGAAGTAAAAAAAGAGGTCACAGTGTTCAGTTTAGACATATGTACAATGTTCGTAGACGTAGTTACCATACAATATACAATACTGTGCAGTGTACTAATATACAATACTATATAGTGCAAGGCATAAATGGACGAGGTGCAGTTTAGGTACAATTCACAGTAGGTGTACGAGTTGTAGTGCAAATCCTTTATCAATAAATATAAAGTGTAAGTGTAAGTGTAAGGGAGGGCTGTGTTCTCCACCGTGACCGTCACCATTATATCTGAAGAACACCTTTCAGATTCAGATTCAGATTCAGAGTTTTATTTGCCACATGGAAGCAATTCAATCATACAGTTTTCACACAAAATCATAAATAACGTTCTACCATGGGCAAAAGGAGCAGGAAGAAGAAGAATTCTTATAGTCACCTGCCCCCTATTCCTGAACTAAACAAGTATTATTATACATTTTTTTTTTTGGATCTACTTTTTCTCCCATCCCAATTTCGTATTATCCAATTGTCCCCTCCCCTGTCTTGAACGTTGCTAGACTATGCCTCCCACTGGTCGGTTGTAGTGAGGACAGAAGCCTTGCATCACGTGTCCCCTCCGCGTCTATTCTTTCCCCAATACATTTCCAGTTCCGCGTTCGCGTTCTGCGATCTGATTGGCCACGGACGTTTCTGGTGCCATCTGATTGGCCACTGACGTTTCTGGTCATGTGACATGTGCGCCCAATCGTGTGACGCGCCCATTTCCACCTCAAAGAGCAGCAAACTACCTAACGCCTAGTTTATCACTGGTTAAGCTTAGGCGACTCTTGCGAAGTTGGTTAAGGTTAGAGGTTGGAATCAGGGCTGGTGTTCTATCGCCCTGCTCTAAAGACAAACTCTAACCTTAACCAACTTCGAAAGAGTGCCTAAGCTTAACCGGCGAAAGAACTTGCCGTCACACGATTGGCGCGACCAGAAACGTCAGTGGCCAATCAGAGCGCAGAAGGCGAACGCGGAACTGGAAATGTATTGGGGAAAGAATTCAGGCGTCCCCTCCGGTACACGAGGAGGCAGCCTGTCGCATCTTTTCACCGCAGCAGCTCGAACTCTCAGTGGCGAGGAGTGACGCGTGTGAGGCTCACGCTGCCCCCGCTACTTCCTGATTCCGCCACACCGGCGTCACCAAACCTACCTGTAGGAGTCGCTGTCCACAACGTCCAATCCCCACCCACTGGCTTTCCCACCCTCTAACACTTGCCAATGGACCTGTCTCAAAACCCTGCCCCTTTTCTTGATCCTCCAATCACAGCTGTCGCTTACCTCTGACTTCCTCGTACAAACAAATGCGCCAATCAGCCGCCCCAACAAGTATTACTTGATGGTCGGCGTACAATAATAATTAAATAATAATAATAATAATAATAATAATAATAATAATAATAATAATAATAATAATAATAATAATAATAATAATAATAATAATAATAATAATAATAATAATAATAATAATAATAATAATAATAATAATAATAATAAACAAGACAATTAAATATCTCACTATTCAGATTCACATTTGAATTTCATACTGACTAAATATTAAACATCTAGACGTGTCTGTAATGTAGACCTTAAACATCTAGACGTGTCTGTAATGTAGACCTTAAACATCTAGACCTGTCTGTAATGTAGACCTTAAACATCTAGACGACGTGTCTGTAATGTAGACCTTAAACACCTAGACCTGTCTGTAATGTAGACCTTAAACATCTAGACGTGTCTGTAATGTAGACCTTAAACATCTGGACCTGTCTGTAATGTAGACCTTAAACATCTAGACGTGTCTGTAATGTAGACCTTAAACACCTAGACGTGTCTGTAATGTAGACCTTAAACATCTAGACGTCGTGTCTGTAATGTAGACCTTAAACATCTAGACGGGTCTGTAATGTAGACCTTAAACATCTAGACCTGTCTGTAATATAGACCTTAAACACCTAGACGTGTCTCTGTAATGTAGACCTTAAACATCTAGACGTGTTTGTAATGTAGACCTTAAACATCTAGACCTGTCTGTAATGTAGACCTTAAACATCTAGACGTGTCTCTGTAATGTAGACCTTAAACATCTAGACGTGTTTGTAATGTAGACCTTAAACATCTAGACCTGTCTGTAATGTAGACCTTAAACATCTAGACGTGTCTGTAATGTAGACCTTAAACATCTAGACCTGTCTGTAATGTAGACCTTAAACATCTAGACGTGTCTGTAATGTAGACCTTAAACATCTAGACGTGTGTCTGTAATGTAGACCTTAAACATCTAGACCTGTCTGTAATGTAGACCTTAAACACCTAGACCTGTCTGTAATGTAGACCGTAAACATCTAGACCTGTCTGTAATGTAGACCTTAAACATCTATAGACCTGTGTCTGTAATGTAGACCTTAAACATCTAGACGTGTCTGTAATGTAGACCTTAAACATCTAGACGTGTCTGTAATGTAGACCTTAAACATCTAGACCTGTCTGTAATGTAGACCTTAAACATCTAGACCTGTCTGTAATGTAGACCTTAAACATCTAGACATGTCTGTAATGTAGACCTTAAACATCTAGACCTGTCTGTAATGTAGACCTTAAACATCTAGACGTGTCTGTAATGTAGACCTTAAACATCTAGACCTGTCTGTAATGTAGACCTTAAACATCTAGACGTGTCTCTGTAATGTAGACCTTAAACATCTAGACCTGTCTGTAATGTAGACCTTAAACATCTAGACGGGTCTGTAATGTAGACCTTAAACATCTAGACGTGTCTGTAATGTAGACCTTAAACATCTAGACGTGTCTGTAATGTAGACCTTAAACATCTAGACCTGTCTGTAATGTAGACCTTAAACATCTAGACGGGTCTGTAATGTAGACCTTAAACATCTAGACATGTCTGTAATGTAGACCTTAAACATCCAGACGTGTAATGTAGACCTTAAACATCTAGACCTGTCTGTAATGTAGACCTTAAACATCTAGACCTGTCTGTAATGTAGACCTTAAACATCTAGACCTGTCTGTAATGTAGACCTTAAACATCTAGACGTGTCTGTAATGTAGACCTTAAACATCTAGACGACGTGTCTGTAATGTAGACCTTAAACATCTAGACCTGTCTGTAATGTAGACCTTAAACATCTAGACGTGTCTGTAATGTAGACCTTAAACACCTAGACCTGTCTGTAATGTAGACCTTAAACATCTAGACCTGTCTGTAATGTAGACCTTAAACATCTAGACCTGTCTGTAATGTAGACCTTAAACATCTAGACGTGTCTGTAATGTAGACCTTAAACATCTAGACCTGTCTGTAATGTAGACCTTAAACATCTAGACCTGTCTGTAATGTAGACCTTAAACATCTAGACGTTGTGTCTGTAATGTAGACCTTAAACATCTAGACCTGTCTGTAATGTAGACCTTAAACATCTAGACCTGTCTGTAATGTAGACCTTAAACATCTAGACCTGTCTGTAATGTAGACCTTAAACATCTAGACGTGTGTCTGTAATGTAGACCTTAAACATCTAGACCTGTCTGTAATGTAGACCTTAAACATCTAGACGTTGTCTGTAATGTAGACCTTAAACATCTAGACGTCTCTGTAATGTAGACCTTAAACATCTAGACGTGTCTGTAATGTAGACCTTAAACACCTAGACGTGTCTGTAATGTAGACCTTAAACATCTAGACCTGTCTGTAATGTAGACCTTAAACATCTAGACGTCTCTGTAATGTAGACCTTAAACATCTAGACCTGTCTGTAATGTAGACCTTAAACACCTAGACGTGTCTGTAATGTAGACCTTAAACATCTAGACCTGTCTGTAATGTAGACCTTAAACATCTAGACTGTGTCTGTAATGTAGACCTTAAACATCTAGACTGTGTCTGTAATGTAGACCTTAAACATCTAGACGTGTGTCTGTAATGTAGACCTTAAACATCTAGACGTGTGTCTGTAATGTAGACCTTAAACATCTAGTCGTGTCTGTAATGTAGACCTTAAACATCTAGACCTGTCTGTAATGTAGACCTTAAACATCTAGACGTGTCTGTAATGTAGACCTTAAACATCTAGACGTGTGTCTGTAATGTAGACCTTAAACATCTAGACCTGTCTGTAATGTAGACCTTAAACATCTAGACGTGTGTCTGTAATGAGGACCTTAAACATCTAGACGTGTCTTGTAATTTAAAGTTGTTCCCTGTAGAAATGAAAGTGACTTTAGTTGCTTTTTGGCGGTGCTGTCCCCGACTAAGGATTTGGATAGTCGACTATGATTGGCCAGAATTTGCCGTTAGTCGACTATTAGTCGACTAAAAAAATTAAAATAAAAGTATAATTTTTTTTCTTCATTCCATTTGGGCTGTGGGGGGCATAGATATATATAGAACACTAGATAGCTTGCCCGTGCTGCCGGCCAATGGAGAGCGACGTCACTGAACCGCCGCCATCTTGCTCCAGTTAGCCTTGAGTGAGAGTGAGTGAGCTGCACAGACAAAAATACTCATAACTCGCTGAAATATTGACGGATTTACAAACGGTTGGTTTATTACAAGCATTATTAACGTGGCTATGATTCAAGCGGTTTGTAAAAAAAAACATCTTTAATTTTTTTTTTATAAGTATGCAGTATCATAACTACATATTTGATGTTTATAGCAAACCAACCCGTTTGTAAATCCGTCAATATTTCAGCGAGTTATGAGTATTTTTGTCTGTGCAGCTCACTCACTCTCACTCAAGGCTAACTGGAGCAAGATGGCGGCGGTTCAGTGACGCTGGTGACTCCGCCTTAAGCTTACAGAACTTGTAAGTCGCTTTGGATAAAAGCGTCAGCTAAATGACTAAATGTAAATGTAAATGTAAGCTATCTAGTGTTCTATAGATATCTATGGTGGGGGTGCTTAATGTCTGAAGGAGTCGACTGAAGGCTTCTTGTCCTCTGTGAAAGCATGCAATAGACCTATCTCAAACCCTGCCCCTTTTCTTGCTCCTCCAATCACAGCTGTCGCTTACCTCGGACAAACAAACGAGGAAGTCCGAGGTAAGCGACAGCTGTGATTGGAGGATCAAGAAAAGAGGGCAGGGTTTGAGATAGGTCCATTGGTCCACTGATGGATACATCTTGATATTTGTCTAGTCTAGTGTGTTCAATAGATGGGTGAAATCCTCTTTCAGTGCCTCTGTGCCTGTTTTCGTAGGCAGTTAGCCTCTGGTATGCGTGCCATTAGCGTTAGCCACGCTTCTATGCCTCTTTTCTTTTGGAAAGAACGATAAAAAAATATATATATATTTTTATACTTTTTTCTTTTTTTGTATTCAACTAAGAGGTTGGCAGTCGACTACGGCTACTTTCGACCGATTAGTCGACTAATTGACTAATAGGGGTCAGCCCATTTTTGCTCATCACTTTTTCATTGGGTGAATGTGGATGAGGTCTGTGGTATGTGATGAGCGACCCCCACTCTACCTGCAAATGGGTGAGTCTGCTGACTCAGGGAGCATGGTGGAGTGGGTGGCTCGTTAGCCAAATTAGTCTTACCTGGGCAGTGATAGAGCTGCACATGTATTTATGTTTCCCTGTCTAAACTCCCTGTGTCTGCTTTTCCCATCTCCCAGGAACAGGTTATCCACCACCTGTTTGGTCTTTGATGCTGAAATACTAATACTTACACCACATGCACCATATTTCACGTTTCACTCATCCACACACTGCATTTCATCACTGATTCCTATACATACCATTCATTGTTTATGCAATTAATTGTCTTAGATAGGTTTAAATAAATTCTTTTGTTAAATTGCTGTCAGGTGACAGGTGTGATGTGGAGGTCTGTGGTACGGCTGCTGCACGATTCTTGCTAAAATGTGAATCACGATTTTTCTCTCTAAGAATTGAGATCACGATTCTCTCACGCGATTCTTATTTTTTCAATAGAATCATTTATTGTAGTATTAAAACCTCTTCCACCCGAAATGACATCTGGTCATAAATCAATATTTTTTAGACTGCGATTTAGCGATTTTAATTTCAAACATAATCAAGTATTACCATCATAAACATGTCACAACAGCATGTAGAATGTATATTATCATCAATACGTTAGTTTAGCAATAGGTAAAAAGTGTCATTAGATAGATTTAACCTTTCGATTTGGTGAAGTCAATCCGAGAGAGCGACCATTTTGAAAAATTTTAACCATGGGAATTGTAGTCTTTTTGTGGCCATTTTGTAATAGACATCGCTAGCTGTCGATCAGCGTTGGAATTCTTCCAAACTACACTTCCTGAAGGGATCTATGGGGTTCAAGGTTCATAGTTCTGTATGAATTTCTTTAATAACTCTTATTATTCGGGATAATATAACACAAAAGGTAAAGTTTTTGACAAATATTGAAAGGCTTTCAAGTTTCTCTTAGTTCCCTATTGTTAACATGTAGGAACAATTAGATCTGAAATTAGTTTAAAAACGGTTGCACTGTGGGGGAAATAAAAAAGTACAGTAGATTACAGTAGATTTCATTATCTGTTCTTATGCACCCCTGGTGATACTAAATCCAAATTGAACTCGGGCATTTGAAAGATAATATATGTATATATATATAAATGTGCAAATTGGCTATAATAAGGTAATTTATAAGCCTCCTATTCTATATTCTATAATAATATTTCAAATTGCATTGGTCCCGATAGGAGAATTCAGTACTGTATCTACAGAACCTTCTGTTTAATCATCTTCCCTTTATTAATTTCCTTCGATTTTTTGTACACATGATCTCAAGAATGTACTGAACAAGATCAGTGGCAGTCTTTAATGTTTGGTCATTATTAGCATGGTGTTATTCACTGTCAAAAATGCAAAGAAAAATCATAATTCATATTCTCCTTTGTTTCATCACAATTTAAGCAAGCCTAGTAATAGACACACTATTTCTGACACTGTGAATACATTTCCTGAGGTCCATAGATGTCCCTAGATACCAAGAATATGCAAATGAGCCTTGTAGAAGTGGAGCAATATTCCACTTACCTAGGTATATATTTTAGGTGCATTTTCAGAAAATATTCCACAGGTGGAACAGGTTAAACAGACAACATAACATAATATCAAAGTGCTTGACTTAAACTTAAACATAACATATATGAAAGTGCTTGACTTAAACTTAAAAGTCTCTTGTAACATACAAAATAAAATAACTCAAGTCAGAATCGTCATCATTTAAAAAAGTTAAGTTAAACTTAAAAGTCTCTTGTAACATAAAAAATAACTCTCGTCATAATTTAGAAATGAGATTGCATAGGTCTATGAATCGAGATCGCAATTTATTCCGATTAATCGTGCAGCCCTAGTCTGTGGCGATGATGTGGAGGTCTGTGGGATGATGTGGACGAGCTAAACCATGACTGATTCCCTCTTCCATGAAATCTCTCCGGTCACTCTATCATGCTGTGGATAACATGGTCTGATTTATACTAGTGTTGGGACTCGATTAAAAGTTTGAATGGAATTAATTCTAGACTTTATAGTTAATTAATCTAAATTAATCACATTTGAATCGCATATCAATATTTGATGCGAAAAGCGTTTAAGCAGCAAAATCCTGTATTAGCTACTACACAGACCAACAGATCAATGAAATTTTTAACAAAATGCAGCAATTTTAGGAATTATATATATATATACTGCCCTGTCAAGGCTAACCGCAGTAACTTAAAAAAGTCAAAATTTAGTTATGAGTGAAATTGAACTTGTCAATAAATGTTTTATCTTGTGACTAAGTTTCAGATGTTAATGTCGCTCAGTTTAGGAGATATGGGGTTTTAAAAACTGCAGTAACTACAAAATCACACCCAAAACCCAGGAAGACCGCAGTAACTTCCAAACAGTGAAACTGAGAAAAATGGCTGTAAATCTTTTGACTTGCCATCCAAAATGTGTTATAGGTAGATAGATGATAGTACCCAGATTTAACATGTATTAATGAAGTAATCTTTAGGCATACAAAAATATGACGTAATTATTTTAATTAACCCCAAAAAAGCAGATACTGCACTCTGCTGCACGATTTCCTTAAATATTTATACAGGTAATGTACAGGCAAAGTGCAGTAACTTCAAATACAATGTTGTTTTCCCTCCAGCTTTCATAACTTAACCTAGCCATTTTGAAAATGAAATTTAACACCTGAATATATTGGAATGATGATGATCCAAATAAAACCACATGTTTCTTCGTCAGAATTCCACACCAGTACAACTGCCTTTCAGTTCTATACAATGCAATGTTCTATTACACACGGACAGACAATCTGGTTTCTAACCTTTTGTGAATCAGATTTTATGTTTGCTAATGTTTGATTGCTGGTTTAACAAGGAAGAAAGACCAGATCTGTGTCACATGTGGGTCCTGTGTAAACCTCTGTTTCCAATGTGTCATCTAGTCCTGGACATTACCTCAATCAATCTGTCAATCAATCTGTCAATCAATCTGTCAATCAATCAATCAATCAACCAACCAATCAACTGACCAACCAATCAATCAATCAACCAATCAACCAACCTACCAATCAATCAACAAATCAACCAACCAATCAATCAATGAATCAATCAACCAATCAATCAAAAAACCAATCAACCAACCAATCAATCAATCAACCAATCAACCAACCAATCAATCAACCAAACAATCAACTGACCAACCAATCAATCAATCAATCAATCAATCAATCAATCACTCCATTTGAAGGTACACAACACTTCTCTGACAATTGTATGTATCAATGCATTAAAATCCACTTATCTATGACAAAGAACACAGGTTGTCTCTGTTTGCAAAGAGTCCAATTGTATGACAGCTGAGCTCTGCTATCTTTATTGTGGTTCTATCTACAGATCAGAGAGTTCCAAAGTCCATACAAGACATGACCCAGCATGCTCCACATACAAGACATGTCCCAGCATGCTCCACATACAAGACATGACCCAGCATGCTCCACATACAAGACATGTCCCAGCATGCTCCACATACAAGACATGACCCAGCATGCTCCACATACAAGACATGTCCCAGCATGCTCCACATACAAGACATGACCCAGCATGCTCCACATACAAGACATGACCCAGCATGCTTCACATACAAGACATGTCCCAGCATGCTCCACATACAAGACATGACCCAGCATGCTCCACATACAAGACATGACCCAGCATGCTCCACATACAAGACATGACCCAGCATGCTCCACATACAAGACAGGCAACATGTCCCTCCAGATCATGAAGTGTCATTTTACATTAACCCTTTCACTACCACACTATAGCAGGTTAACCCTTTCACTACCACACTACATAAGGTTAACCCTTTCACTACCACACTACAGAAGGTTATATTTCGTATTGGCATCGCGTCCCGCTCTTAAGCCATACCGAGATATACCTCATCTCATGTACCTAGTGTACTCCATCAACGAATAAACCAAAAATACACCCAGCACCTGCCAGGCCCCGCCCCTACTGCCGTACTATATTAGTACTGGGCATGGCCACCACTCACTCTTCCTCTATTTTCGTTTCCATCATAGCGGATGCAAGACGCCCTATGCAACTAGTTGATATGAAAAGTTTAGATAATATTGAGTTCTTACGGAGATTTGCTTACCCCTGGAATCTTCGGGGTATGTTCCAACGACACGTCAGGTCTATTCTGATGTTCCCTCGTCTTGTGGCAGCAGATCGAGGAACAGCGTGCGAGGTTTGGCTATCGAGCCGGCTCGCACACGGGTAGGCCCTGTGTCATCAGGCATTTATGCTAGTGTTAGTAATGCTGGTTTGTTTTGTTACACAACCGAGTTGTGTGTCGGCGCCAGGGGCGGGATGGTTTGGTGAACGTTCCACTGAAGTGGACGGGGACCAGGCGATCCTGGAGCGTGCTGCTAAACACTAATGCTAACGCTAATGCTAATGCTAATGCTAACACTAATGCTGAAATGCTGGGCACTGTTCTAATGTTCCCCGCCGTGGGATGTTGCCGCTAACCCTAACCCTAACCCTCTTAACCGGTTCATTGATGAAGGTCAGTCGGTAGCTAATGTGGGGGGTTTTGCTGAGTCCTATTTTACCCTTTTTACGGGTAAATGGGTTGACAACAGGGTGCAGGGCGGGTGTGCCGTGGCTAGGTAGCCTAGCCAGGTAGCATTGATCCTGTGCCTCGGCGGGGTTGAACGGTGTCCCACCCGGAAGCCGATGCTTGAGAGCGAGTCGGCCCGGCGGGTGGCAGTAGAGCTATACTGCTGCAGGATGGAATTTAGCGGCGGCCAATGTTGTGGCTCAGCTGACTGTTTTCTGTCCACATTAGCGTCAAACGCTATGCTATAGTGGGCTACTGTTTCTATTCTGTCTCTCTGCTACGGGAATGTCTGTCTATACTACAGTTTTCCCTCCTCTTCATGCTGACGGTCAATCGGTGTCTACTGGGGGAGTAGTGCGGGGGGGCTTTGTTTACCTTCATGGGTAAATGGGCTGAGGTCTAGGGCTGGTGTGCTGTTGTGAATATTATGAATGAATGCGGGACTGGTTCTTTCTGGTCCGCCTCCCCTTAACGTCGTGTGCAGGGGGCGAAACTAGAGAGCGCCACCCGCCATTTGCGCTCAGTTTATACGTTTGGCGCCTCCCACTATGAGGTCTGCCTGCCGTGTGGCGGCCAATCAAATGGTCATGTGAAAACCGAAAATCATGATCCAATTCTGAGCGGAGTTCTCCCCTACCTGTTTCTGTATGCTGCATGTAAACACAGTCACTGTGACTGACGTTAGTCTAGTCAGAGAGACCTCCGTGAGCTGATGTTAGATACTGTTACAAAATGACCCAGTCAACTATTCACTTTTAGTTTAATACATGAGGCATTGTGTAACGTTATCCAGCTGGCTAGCTACTGATAGCTCCCGACATCAACAACTGCTGCAGCAAGTGTCCAGTTACATCGCATCAGCATGCGGGCTGCTGACTAGGGTCCAGGTGCAGTGCAGGAGAATCCTTTCATGCTGAATGTAAGAGTTTAGGGTCCAGCTGTAGCGCCGGAGAATCCTTGCTGGAGCTGGAGGCCACTCGAGTATACACACAGACAGTGGAGCTGTTTGCAGACAGCGAGGTGGCGATGTCTCGCAGATAATACAACTACAAGTATGATTATATAATATATATATTTTATTAAAAAAAAATTATATAAAATAATAATTATTTTTTTATCAAAAAAAAGTTGGCAGGTAAGAAATCTGCTTGGCGGGTAGATTCTTCCCATCTACCCGCCACTGGCCGGTGAGTCAAAAAGTTTATTTCGCTCCCTGGTCGTGTGCATGGGCTTGCCCATTCTACAGTATGTTCGTGGTGTTAGTTCATTTATTCATTAACCCTTTCATGGTGCACACCACAGTGGAGGTTGCTGGTTGCAACCACCACTGGTGCTCCGTGTTAGCATCAGTCCTTTGCTTTTGACATGTTGAAACAGTGCCCAGCCCGGCCGACGCCATGAGGTGGGTTGGCCCGGCGAGTGGCTGGTGGGCTGCTAAAGCCTGTACCGCCATGGTATGGAATTGGCAGCGATTAGTAACTGTGTTCGAATTGCTGTTTTTTCTATCAAAAAATGGTGTCTGGTGGCGGGGCCTTGAGGGCCAGCCGACGTCGACACATCGCGCGAGGTTGTTGACGTTATTAGCTTTGACCTAGCCGCAAGCTATAACCGCTCAGGGCTCCCCTCTCCGCAGAGGATTTTGGTCTTCCGCTGGAGTGCGGGCGGTATTGTCCTAGGCCCCACACCGCCTCACACCGTGCAGCCAGAAGAAGAGAGAGCACGGCCTCGTCAGCGGCGATAAGACACAAATACTTGGATTATATATCCCCCCCTCTCTCCCTTTCTTTACAGAGTAGCATAACGATTGTGTATTCAAACCGGTTCAGTGTATTCATAAGTGTATTGCTCTCCTTAATGTAGAATGATATGGTGACTGTGCAGACTCAGGGAGGAGGCAGAGAAGGAGAGAAAGAGACCCAAGAGTTACAGGTAATGGAAATATCAGACAGCTTAAAGTGTAGGATAACATAACAAATTAAGGCACAAAATAGGCTATATTTACAGCAGACCCTGTTATTGTTCCTTGTTGGTATTTTTTCTCTCTTTCTTATTAAAAACGTGGCCTATTTGAAAGGAGATTGATTTAATAAAAATAAAAGAGCGAAAAATCAATATACAGTATATATACAGTATATATATATATATATTAATATATTATTATTATTATTATTATAGTAATTGGCTATCATACTGCAATATAAACTGAGTTTTATAGTGAAAAGAGCAGCTTTATTGGTCAAGATTTAAGGCTCTATATTGCAGGAAATTGCACGTACAGGTTCATTAAATGAAAAAAAATCTGCCATAGAGGGGGTCGTGCCGGACCCCCTCCAAACCACCCCTTGCCTGTCCCAAAAAAAATAAAAAGTTAATAAAAAAAAATGCACCCCCACTTTCAACTATAACTAGGCGGCCATGTAACTAGGTTATATACATAACCTATCGTTAACACTTTCACTACCACACTATGGAAGATTAACCCTTTCACTACCACACTACATAAGGTTAACCCTTTCACTACCACACTACAGAAGGTTAACCTTTCACTACCACACTACAGAAGGTTAACCTTTTACTACCACACTACAGACGGTTAACCTTTCACTACCACACTACAGAAGGTTAACCCTTTCACTACCACACTACAGAAGGTTAAATGGCTGCATTTTTAACCTTTCACCACCACACTACAGAAGGTTAACCCTTTCACTACCACACTACAGAAGGTTAACCTTTCACTACCACACTACAGACGGTTAACCTTTCACTACCACACTACAGAAGGTTAACCCTTTCACTACCATACTACAGAAGGTTAAATGGCTGCATTTTTAACCTTTCACTACCACACTACAGAAGGTTAACCCTTTCACTACCACACTACAGAAGGTTAACCCTTTCACTACCACACTACAGAAGGTTAACCTTTCACTACCACACTACAGAAGGTTAACCCTTTCACTACCAAACTACATAAGATTAACCCTTTCACTACCACACTACAGAAGGTTAACCGTTCACTCCTTTCACTACAGATGGTTAACCTTTCACTACCACACTACAGAAGGTTAACCCTTTCACTACCACACTACAGACGGTTAACCTTTCACTACCACACTACATACAGAAGGTTAACCTTTCACTACCACACTACAGAAGGTTAACCCTTTCACTACCACACTACAGACGGTTAACCTTTCACTACCACACTACAGAAGGTTAACCTTTCACTACCACACTACAGACGGTTAACCTTTCACTACCACACTACAGAAGGTTAACCCTTTCACTACCACACTACAGAAGGTTAACCTTTCACTACCACACTACAGAAGGTTAACCTTTCACTACCACACTACAGACGGTTAACCTTTCACTACCACACTACAGAAGGTTAACCTTTCACTACCACACTACAGATGGTTAACCTTTCACTACCCCACTACAGACGGTTAACCCTTTCACTACCACACTACAGCAGGTTAACAATTTCACTACCACACTACAGACGGTTAACCTTTCACTACCACACTACAGAAGGTTAGCCGTCTGTAGTGTGGTAGTGAAATTGTTAACCTGCTGTAGTGTGGTAGTGAAAGGGTTAACCGTAAAATAGCAATACCTTGTCTTATAGGGACTCCTTATTGAGTTGTAAAAACACAACGCAAGGATTCTGTGTCACCAATGACATCACTGGTGGCCATATTCAACATAATTTACTCCCAATAACTGTCAAAGAAAAATAATGTGTAATCAAACTAAAGAGTTTTTGGATGCGTGTGAGATGATGTGCAAAATAAATCAGCATTGTTTGCACACTACAGACGGTTAACCCTTTCACTGGTTAACACACACAGGGTTAACTGCCAGCGCAATGGCATGAAACAAAGCGTGACATCATAGGTTTTAGTGCTACTGGTGAACACGGCCTCTCAATGCAATATAGTCCATTTTCCAGGTCAAGTACTTGAGTAATTGTACTTCGTTACAATACTTAAGTACTGTTTTGGGGGGATTTGTACTTTACTCGAGTATTATTAGGTTTTTTATACTTTTATACTCAATTACATTTCAGAGGGAAAAAAACATACTTTTTACTCCTTACATTTAAAATGCAGACCTACAAAGTACAAATCTCGCAGGTCCAACCATTTTAATTAGTATATTTGTTTCTCTGGCCGAACTAACATTAACGTTATTAATCCTATGGCCGTGCTTTATTTAAAAACAGCCAATCAAGGGCGGCCGGGTAGCACAGTGGACTAAGCGTCTGTCTACCACCGCAGAGACAGTGGAATCGAATCCAACTGCCAGCAATGCCTCCGGCTTGGCCGGTCGTCATACTGACACAATTGGCAGTGTCAGTGGGTGGGAAGCCGGTGAGGGTGGGTCCTGGTCGTTGTAAACAGCGACTCCTACAGTTCGGTCGGGGCGCCTGCACAGCGAGGGAAGGATCTGGGGGAGGTAGTGTGACCTTCCACACGTTACACTCTCCCAGTGAGAGTCCGCGCTGCCAGGTGAAAAGAAGCAGTTGATTGGCTGCACGTGTGTCGGAGGAAGCACGTGATAGCCTCCACTCTCCCAGACCGACTGTAGGGGGAGTGCGCGATGACCAGGAAGGGGATTGGGAATTGACATAACGACTAACATTGGGATGGGAGAAAAACGGGAAAAAAAGGATGGGGAAAAAGATCAAAAAAGGGGGGGGGGGGGGTGATGGTCGAAACCAATCGATCGAGATGTTCATTGATGCACAAACGTTGCATTACACCTCTCGGAGCTCATAATGAGAAGAGAAGGGAGACAGGTACTGTAGGCTGAGAGAGGCATGAGGGAACAACATGCAGTGATCGGGACGACGTGCCCAGAGATGTACCCTCTCACCCAGCCTAGATAGAAGAGAGTGTGCTCTGAGCATACAGCCTTATCTCCCTCACCAACCATAAAATACATGTTAGATGGCTCTTATCTGAGCCCCACTGTGATAATTCTGTTTGCGGACAGATAGGATGGCCATATAGGCGTCCCTTGCTCGGGAGCATTCAGGTTTAACAGAAATGAAAGCGATTCAGGGATAATGAACGTGCTTTAGGCTACATTCACTCTGTATTCACCCTCCTCTGGTCGGCTAGTAGTCAGACAACTTGTAGTATTTGTAGTGTGGTGTGCAGGCTTAAGGGTAGCTAAAAGTGTTTTAAATATTAAAACAATAATAATAATAATAATAATAATAATAATAATAATAATAATAATAATAATAATAATAATAATAATAATAATAATAATAATAATAATAATAATAATAATAATAATAATAATAAATAAATACGAAAACATATATTACAATTAATTAAATATTAACAACAATATATATATATAAACCTTGCTATCCTGGCAAGTTTACGAAGACCACGTTCTTACAACAAAGGCTTAAGAATAGCAGGAGTGATGAGCACTTGCATGTGACACACACACACACACACACACACACACACACACACACACACACACACACACACACACACACACGCAAACAAGCCAACTTTGGTGTAGCCTACAACCTTATTTGTCATTGAGCAACTGCACTGGAGCAGTTAGAAGATGTGTGTAGTGCCTTGCTCAAAAGCACGGCAAGGTTAGCGGCAGTTCCGATTGCCATCCTAAATAAAAATAAAAAATAATTATCCCAATAGATTTGAATGAGTGACTTAAATGAGAACGGTTCATCTCTGTAACCCGAAGGCTACCAGTGTCGAAGCTGCCGTGGCATGTAACCTAGTTAGAGGCTTCTAGTTGGGAGCTGTTCATTTACTGTAAAACTAAATGCAAATCTGTAAATGTCAGGAAGGTGCAACGCGTGATTTTTTTTCGTAGCCGCAGTTTGCGGAGACGCTCTCTGATTGGCCACTGACGTTTCTGGTCATGTGACATGTGCGCCCAATCGCGTGACGCTGTGTCTTTGCCCATTTCCGCCTCGAACAGCATGCAAACTACCTAACGCCTAGTTTATCACTGGTTAAGCTTAGGCGACTCTTTCAAAGTTGGTTAAGGTTAGAGTTTGGAATCAGGGCTGGCGTTCTATCGCCCTGCTCTAAGACAAACTCTAACCTTAACCAACGAAAGAGTGCCTAAGCTTAACCGGCGAAAGAACTTGCCGGCACACGATTGGTGCGACCAGAAACGGCAGTGGCCAATCAGAGCGCAAAACGCGAACGCGGAAGCATGAACCGGTAGGGCGGGCCATACTTTTTTTTTTTTTGGAAAATCAATCAAGTGGGGTGTCTAAAATATGTGTTTTTTTGTGGGGAATTCAAATATGGGATTATTTTTCTAATCGGATAACTCCTACCTACATTGTTTTGGATTTCAAAATGGCCAATTTTACCATTTTCACCCCTTGGCCATACATGGATGCCAACATGTATCTGAAGGAAATCCTAACATGCAAGGTGTCTAAATGATGTGTTTCCTAATGGGGAATTAAAATATGAGGTCATTTTTGGGATAGGATAAATATAACCTGCATAATTTTGGATTTCAAAATGGCTGATTTTACCATTTGAACCCATTGGTATTGTATTACAAAATTGCAAAGATAAAAAATATATGGGAAATCATTTATAATGACAAAGCCATCAAATTTATTAACAAGTGAACTGTATATAACTGGATACAACTCCAAAGAGCAATAATAATAATAATACTAACAATAATAAATTGTATTTGTAATGCACACAAACACCTAAGTGCTAAATCGATCTCCTGACTTCTTGAACTTTGCCAGGTTCCAATATCTTGATTGGACTCATTCTTGGATGGCAAGATCTCCTACTGTACTGCTTTAGCCACCAACCTACAAACACAAACTTAAAGTCAACGTCAGCCATAAATAGGTGAGCTCTTTCCAGAACTACTCAGCAGAAACCTCTGTAACCATTTTAACAAACGTCTCAATGTATTGAGAAAATCCATGTTAGCTTCTAACGGTGTACACAATATGTACAACGACACAATGATTTACATTATTACATATGGTAACGTGGTTGTGGCTTTTACAAATAGTGGTTAGCTTTAGAGATGGATGGCTATGATCACGGAGCAATAGTGCTGTTAGGTGAAACAGATAGAGCTTCATTCATCACTCGGCTAGTAGTAGCAAGGCTCTCTGGCTGCCGCTAGCTGGTGTGTGACTCTCAGGCGTAAGCGGGGTAAGGGGGGCGGGCCAGCGTAGGGTCACGTGGGCTTAGTGGCCAATCAGGCCAACCCCGGAAATCAAATCCGTTGTGGAAGTGGTACACGCCCCCACTCCCCACCCCACCCACCCAACCTCCTCCAATGTAGCCTACAGTTTCTTCGTCAAATGTATATACTGTAGTGCCGGAGGAAAGAGGAATAAACGGAGGTAACGTAATGCTTGTTTATTGTACAAAGCCACGTCAGTAAACAAGAACACAAGAGCACATGAATCGCTAGCACAGTAATGAATGAATAACAGCGAGTGCAACCGCAATAGATGTCCCCTCTGGCCGCGGCGCCAGATCATTCGTTCCCTCCCACTACACAACACAGTCAGAGGAGAACACGAACCAATACTGTAGTCCAGGGGTCAGCAACCTTTTTGACATGGAGTGCCTGTTTGAAATATAGTTGTAACTAGTGTGCCTCAACAATATTCCATGCATCGTAATTTTTTTTCCTCATAATCAGGTCTTTTTAATGATAATTTTTATTATTACATCATTATTGTTATTGTTATTATTAACAATATTATTATGATGGTTGTATCAACCCTAAATCTGAGTTGGGGGGGGCGGGATGCAATGCAGACAAACAGCTGCATACAGTGCGACCATTTCACTCACATTTGCCCATTCATTTTTGGACACATCACACACCACCTAATAAAACTATGTTTATTGTCATTGTTTTAAGAACACAAGTTGACTTGGTAATACTCACATTTTGAGTAAAAAAAATGGCTTTTAACACGTGCAATGTTTAATGAAATAGAAAAATAAATAATAAAATTTGTTGATTAATCCCACGGGTCTCAATCATTTTTGTTATAAGGCTCTGCAAATGTTACTGAATGATGTAGCAATGTATTTCCAGCTAAATTGAAATAATAAACAAATAAAGGGTCTCAATTAAATATGTGGTAGTAAAAAGAACCTGTGGGAGGATTTCAACAAGATAAATCGACAACAGTGCAAAATATTTCACTATAATATTTCAAAGCAAAAAAAAAAAAAAAAAAATTATAATGTTTTTTTTTTTTTTTTTTTTTTTTTTTTACTGCTGCCCCCTGTGCCTATGAAAATGCCCCCGCGTGCCTATGCAGGCACACGTGCCTAGGGTTGCCTACCCCTGCTGTAGTCACTACAATACTCTCTTTTTTAGATGCTTTTTGTATCACAAACAGTACTGTATTTGTAAATCTGGTATGTCATACATGCCTAGATGTAGCAGTACTGTCTAGCTGTATGTCATGTGTGTATTTCATTGATCGAAAAGTTTATTAACAGATTGCAGAATGGGTACAGTACAGTACAGCTGAATACATACAATTGTTAAGGGGATGCAGACCAGAGAAAGACTTTCGTCTTGTTTACATCAGGGTCCCCCATTTTCAATTCATCATAACATATATGACACACATACAGATAGACAGACAGTACTGCTACATCTATACATTTATGACATACCAGATTTGCAAATACAGTACTGTTTGTGATACAAAAAGTGTCCAGAAAAAGAGTGTATATACATTTGACATAGAAACTGTACATTGGAGGAGGTTGGGTAGGTGGGGTGGGTTTGGGTGGGGGGGGGGGGGGTGTGTATATTGGAGGTGGGGGGGGGGGGGGATTGGTTAGGGGGATGGTGGGGGACACTGTACACTGTACATTGGAATACTGACAAAGCCATACTTGGTCATGGATGTTGTTGTTTTAGCTCCTACCCCTTACCAGAGCGACAGATTTTTCAAATGTTGGTGTCAAACGTCTTCTTTTTTTTGTACTATCGATTACTGTCGAGATATAATAAGAAATCTAACATGTTGCCAAAAATCAGCGGCAAAATTATTGATCCTAGCCTGCTGTTTCAAGGCTCCTGCTGTTGAAATGTTTCCACGTTCAGGCGTCCAGCAGATGGAGCCAAACGCTCGTTGTTGGACTTGACATTGATGTACAATACAGGCCACATAATATGTGCCTACTTTCTTTTGTCCCAATGTCCCTTCATATGTCGTGTTCTCAGTGGCGGACTGGCCATCGGGACGTTCGGGACGAATCCCTATGGGCCGGAACCAAAGTGGGCTGGTCCAAAAAAAAAGTATATATTCTTTTTTTGCCAATGTGTGGGCCAGTGTGTGGGCCACTAATGTGGGCCAGTGTGTGGACCAGTGTGTGGGCCAGTGTGTGAGTCGGTGTGTGGGCCACTAATGTGGGGCGGTGTGTGGGCCGGTGTGTGGGCCAGTGTGTGGGCCACTGTGTGGGCCGGTGTGTGGGCCGGTGTGTGGGCCAGTGTGTGGGCCAGTGTGTGGGCCGGTGTGTGGGCCAGTGTGTGGGCCAGTGTGTGGGCCGGTGTGTGGGCCGGTGTGTGGGCCAGTGTGTGGGCCAGTGTGTGGGCCGGTGTGTGGGCCGGTGTGTGGGCCGGTGTGTGGGCCAGTGTGTGGGCCACTAATGTGGGCCGTAGGGTTGCCACCCGTCCCTTAAAATACGGAATCGTCCCGTAATTGGAAACTAAAAGACGCGTTCCGTATTGAACTGATACGGGACGCCCTTTGTCCCGTATTTTAAGGTTGCCAGTTTAGTGAGAGAAATAAGCCAGCCGACCTACAAAAACAAGCAAAATTGTGTCCAAAAGTTGCGGAAAATAAACAGACTTGGCAACTCTGGTATGATGGGCGTGCGCTCAGCAGCTCACCGACCAATGAGAATTAGCGCTTTCACGTTGCTAAGAAGAGTTCTGTGCCGTTGTGCCAATCCTCCGTCTGCGCGCTGCGTGATTTCTTTTCGAAGACGCTTTGAAAATGTCTACAGCAGACACTGTGACTCCACCGCGTCCTAAAAAGACAAAACGCCTCCAGAAATACAGACCTGAGTGGGAAGAGGCAAACCACTGGCTTGATAGCGTGCGTCAGTGGAGATGTTTACAAAGCAAACTGTAAAGTATGTATAGGTGTTTTCTGTGGCGCATGGTGGACTGACTGACATCAGACAGCATGCCTCAGGACTGACTGACATCAGACAGCATGCCTCAGGACTGACTGACATCAGACAGCATGCCTCAGGACTGACTGACATCAGACAGCATGCCTCAGGAGAACAATATTCCCGAAATATAAGAACGCAAAGGACCCAAGCACAGGTGTCACAGTTCTTCATAACTGAAACATCTCCTGAGATTGATTCGGTATGGGATATTACATCTTATTTATCTGGTTGTGTTTTTAACTAGATGTCAGTATTTCTATTTACCTGCCCTGGCAGCCAGGAGCCTACCCTTCTTTGCAATTTATTTTTTATTAATCTTTTAATTTGGGTCACACAAGTGTTTCATTGTATTATTGTCCTCTTTCAGTAAAAGTGTTCCCAGGCTTTGTTTTTACAGCACTTTATATTCATAGTTTCAAGTTTCAAGTTTCTTTAATAGTTGTCATACAGAAGTACAGAATACTTTTGTACAAAATGCTTCTTACTGTTGCGCTCCAGAGACTGTGCATGACAAGATAAGTATGAAATAAAAACATAGTAAAAATTAGAAGTAAAAAAAAGAGGTCACAGTGTTCAGTTTAGACATATGTACAATGTTCGTAGACGTAGTTACCATACAATATACAATACTGTGCAGTGTACTAATATACAATGCTATATAGTGCAAGGCATAAATGGACGAGGTGCAGTTTAGGTACAATTCACAGTAGGTGTACGAGTTGTAGTGCAAATCCTTTATCAATAAATATAAAGTGTAAGTGTGTTTGTGTGATCTAAAGTGTGGAGAGTGGGTGCTGCAGTGTGTTGTTTGTTTGAGTGAGTATGTGCGTGTGGGTGTGTGTGCTGTGTGCATTTGATGGTTGTTGCATAGTGATTATTGTTCGTTTAGCGATTATTGTTCGTTTAGCAGCCTGATGGCCTGGGGATAGAAGCTCCTTCTGAGTCTTTCTGTGCTCGCCATAAGACTCCGGTATCGCTTGCCTGACGGCAGCAGTTCAAAGAGGCAGTTGTTCGGGTGGCTCGAGTCCTTAATAATTCTCTTAGCCTTCCCCTTGCACCGCTTGTTGTAAATGTTCTGGAGGGTGGGAAGCCCCCCTCTAATTGTGCGTTCGGCTGAACGTGTCACTCTTTGTAGTCTGCTACGGTCTTGTGCAGTGCTATTCCCAAACCAGGAGGTGATGTTGCCGGTCAGGATGCTCTCTATTGTACATGAGTAGAAGTTCCTAAGGATCTTCTGACTGACTTGGAACTTCCTTAGGCGCCTGAGGAAGTAGAGGCGTTGTCGTGCCTTCTTCACAACACTGTCAATGTGTGTGGTCCATGTCAAGTCCTCGGATATGTGGGCTCCGAGGTACTTGAAACTGTTCACTCTCTCAACTGGTGCCCCGTCGATGCTGAGGGGGCTGTAGTCCTTGACCCCCGACCTCCTGAAGTCCACAATCATCTCTTTTGTTTTGCTGACGTTCAGGGAGAGGCAGTTCTCCTGACACCACTGTGACAGGTTCTCTACCTCTTCCAGGTAGGCCCTTTCGTCGTTGGCAGAGATCAGGCCCACCACTACTGTGTCATCAGCAAATTTGATGATGGTGTTGTTGTTCCGCTGTGCTACGCAGTCATGTGTGTACAGGGAGTAGAGGAGGGGGCTCAGAACACAGCCCTGGGGGGCCCCTATGTTGAGCGTGATGGATGAGGAGGTGCAGTTGCCGGCTCTTACCACCTGGGGTCTGCCCGTCAGGAAGTCCAGGACCCACTGGCACAGGTCATAGTTCAAGCCCAGGTCCCTGAGCTTGGCTATGAGTTTGGAGGGGACTATGGTATTGAATGCTGAGCAGTACAATACAGTATTATGCTCAAGTTGAGGCTATAGTTCAGCCAATTTATTTAAACAATGTTAAATCCAAATAAAAATAGTGACAAAATCCGCCCATTTTTGCCCCAAAAACGCCCCAAAACCGCAAAAAAAAAATGCATGCACGCTCGATGATAGGTGTCCCTTATTTCTATTGGTCAAAGGTGGCAACCCTAGTGGGCCGGTGTGTGGGCCGGTGTGTGGGCTGGTGCGTCTGAATGGCCCGGGCTGAATTTGTGTCCCAGTCCGCCACTGCGTGTTCTCTCTCTCTCTCTCTCTCTCTCTCTCTCTCTCTCTCTCTCTCTCTCTCTCTCTCTCTCTCTCTCTCTCTCTCTCTCTCTCTCTCTCTCTCTCTCTCTCTCCTTCTCTCTCTCTGTATGTGCCTACTCTTTTTGTCCATGCCCCTTCACATGTCATGTTCTGCTATGTTTTATAGCATAATGGTGTTATTCGTTAACACAAAATGTCACTGTAGTGACCGATGATGCCTTTTCTGTAACTTTTATAACGCATGGTATTTTTATCTGCACTGCAATATATTTTTTTCCTTTTTTTCTTCTTGTTGTTTGCTTAGCTATGGGTTGGTTTAGGTTAGCCAGAGAGAAGTTGGGCCAGTTGCCCTGGGGATTGTGTACATCGAATGGGGTAGTGCTGGAGGGTGGGGGGTTAATGTGTGTTTTGTGTTAAATGTTGTACTTTTGTTTTCTTTGTTCTACTTCTTTACACCATCTATTAGTAACACATTTTTCATTTTCTTTGTAATTTGTGTTCACTATGAGTCTCAGAGTTCACTTGAAATTACACTTGATAGGTGCCATGTTCCATCCGCTCAACATAAACTCATTAGGCTGTTATGGCTAATACAGGGTTAATACAGGGACCCCCTTGAGCGGGAAAAGGTGTTTGACTAGCTTTACTAATTGGAACCTAAAGGGACTGAACCACCCTATTAAAAGGTGTTTGACTAGCTTTACTAACTGTCAGTCTATGAGCTATAGCTTCTGTCGGCTTGTTTAAATAACCCCACAGATAATAATGATCTAAACGTATTAATCTTGATTGTACTGAATGTACCTGACGTGCTATTTTCCCTAGTTGTTTACTCAATAAAATAGGGATGGAGAGGACAAAGAGCAACTTTCAGAGCTTCAACAGACAAACAACTCAATGTAGGCCAAGCTAAGCAACAACTACAGAGATAGTAATAGTCAAATCATTGTGTTTGGGGATATACCACTTTTCATCTTTGTGTTATGGATCAATAGCACTTTTCATCTTTGTGTTATGGATCAATAGAGTCCTAAACAAGGGGACATTATTTTGTACATTTTCAAAGGTTTCATAGGGCTTCCTTGAATCTGTGGCAAGAGTTTTGAAAAGAAAATAGTCTAAATTAAATTGTAATAAATTATTTTTACCACACCTTTCTTGTTGTGAACACACTGTTCTCTATGGCTGTAACACACCACATCTTTCACTTTTATAAACTGAGCAGCACATTAGTTACACAGTGTTCCTGGCTCCAAAAAGACAGGTTAATCAAAGCTAATTCATTGCCTGTGTCTCTCTTGTGACCTCACTAAGGGCAATCATTCAGAACAGCTTGTTTAGACCTAGCTCCCAGGCAAAAAGCAAGGATCACATGTCATAACATTTCAGAATGCAAAATCCATACAAAGACTAAGCTAAACCCATTTTCCATAATGCTGTAATACAGAGTACTGGTTACTTTTACTTAACAGTATAGACTTAGACTGTGTGTTTGTGTGTGTGTGTGTGTGTGTGTGTGTGTGTGTGTGTGTGTGTGTGTGTGTGTGTGTGTGTGTGTGTGTGTGTGTGTGTGTGTGTGTGTGTGTGTGTGTGTGTGTGTGTGTGTGTGTGTGTGTGTGTGTGTGTGTGTGTGTGTGTGTGTGTGTGTGTGTGTGTGTTGGTGTGTGTTGGTTGATTGATTGATTGATTGAAAAGTGTATTAACAGATTGCAGAATGGGTACAGTACAGTACAGCTCAATACATACAATTGTTAAGAGGATGCAGACCTGAGAAAGACTTTCGTCTTGTTTCCATCAGGGTCCCCCATTTTCAATTCATCATATGACACACACGACATACAGATAGACAGTACTGCTACATCTATACATTTATGACATACCAGATTTTCAAATACAGTACTGTTTGTGATACTAAAAAAATCCAGAAAAAGAGTGTATATACATTTGACATAGAAACTGTGCATTGGGGGAGGTTGGGTAGGTGGGGTGGGGCTGTACATTGGAGGTGGGGGGGGGGGGGGGGGGGGGGGGGGGGGGTTGGGTAGGGGTGGGGGCACTGTACATTGGAATACTGACATACATTTGACATAGAAACTGTACATTGGAGGAGGTTGGGTAGGTGGGGTGGGGTTGGGTGGGGCTGTACATTGGAATACTGACAAAGCCATGCTTGGTCTTTATTGTACAACTGGGTTAGGACATTTGTAGGGGCCAGTTTTGAATTGCAGTCTCCCGTAGGTATTCTTTGAGAGTGTTTTTGAAGGTGGGTAGTGATTCACATTCCTTTACAGCTTTGGGTAGGGCGTTCCACATTGTTGTGGCATAATTGCGAAACGTGTTTAGTCCCTTGTTTGAGCCGAATCTGGGTTTTACATGATTTGTGGAGCTCCCTCTGGTGTTGTGATCGTGGTATTCACTGACCTTTGGGAAGTATTTTGACATGTACATGGGTACCTTGGTTGTGTAGTGTATCTTGTAGACCAGGCCCATTGCAAGTTGCTGTACTCTGTCGTCTACTCTAAGCCATCCTAGGTTGGCAAAGTGTGCAGGGGTGAGGTGGGTTCTAGGAGTCAGGTCAAGCAGTAGTCTGACTAGTTTGTTTTGAGATGTTTGTAATTTGGTTTTTAGTGCCTTTGAGGTGCTTTGGTACCATGAGGTGCAAGCATAGTCGTAGTACCCTTGAATGAGTGCTCCTGCCAGAGTCTCAGGGTATTCTTGTTTACCAGGGAGGAGATCCGGTACAAGAATCGAGTTCGTTGATTGACTTTTTTTATTACATTGGATGCCATTTTGTCACAGGAAAGATTAGCCTCTAGGATGGAACCCAGGTAGGTAATTTCATCTTTCCTTGTGACAATATTGTCACCCACTGTAACTGAGAAGCCGTCGGTTTTGCTGAGTTTGTTATTTGAACCGAAGAGAATGGACTCTGTTTTGCCCATGTGTAATGATAGTTTGTTGTCGGCGAGCCATATGCAGATTTTGCCTAGTTCCGAGCTGAGGGTTTTTTCAACCTGTAACTTGTTCTTGTCAGAGACCAGCAGGGCTGAGTCGTCCGCAAACAGGAACAAGTTGCAGTCACAAGCTGACGACATGTCATTTGCATAAATTAGGAACAGTAGTGGTCCTAGTATGCTTCCTTGTGGAACACCACAGTTCACTGTGAGGGGGGGGGATAGGGTACCGTTTACCTCCACCATCTGTTCTCTCCCCTCCAGGTAGGATTGTATCCAGCTCACTGATAAACTATCAAAACCAATTGCTTTTAGCTTGTCAATCAGAATGGTGTGATTGACAGTGTCGAAGGCCTTTTGTAGGTCTAGCATGACCATGCCGCAGTATTTGCCCGCGTCCACCTCTTGGTGTGTGTGTCGGTGTGGCTGTGTGGGTGTGTGTGTGTCTGTGTCGGCGTGGGTGTGCAGCAGGGGCGGAGCTAGGGGGTGGCTACCTGGGCTCAAGCCCCGGATGTATTCTGAAAAGCCCCGAATCTATTTAAAAAAAAAAAAAAAAATTTTTTTTTTTTTTTTTTTTACAATTCATCATTGTTACATGAAAATATGTTTGCACCAGATTTAGCAGAAGCTAATTTCCATCTGTGGTCTATCCAGCTGCTAACTGTATTTGAGTGAGTTAAGTCTTGGTGTTATGGTAGACTCAGACCTAAGCTTTAAATCACAATCAACAAGTTGACAAAAACTTAATTCTTCCACCTTAGAAACATAGCTAAAGTACGGCCATTTATAAATCAAAAGGACGCTGAAAACCAGATCCATGCCTTTATCTCAAGCCAACTCGACTACTGTAATGCACTCCTTACCGGCCTCCCGATTAAATACGATGATAACTATTTTATTGCAATGCACTATTGCATTATTTTTTCTATTTTACTAACTATTTTATTGCACTGCACTATTTTACTTTGTATCAGTGAATCATAGACGCCTGGCCATAAGAGCATTCGGAGCATCTCTGCTCTCCCACTATTGAACTTGGGGGAGCAAAGGTATAATCTTGCTCCACCACTTTTTGATTATATGGAAAATATGATATATCCCCCCCCAATATATAAATCTAACCATAACGAGTTTTATAGTGAAAAGAGCAGCTTTATTGGTCAAGATTGAAGGCTCTATATTGCAGGAAATTGCACGTACAGGTTCATTAAATTCAAAAAAAATCTGTCGTGGAGGGGGTCGTGACTGAGCCCCTCCAAACCACCCATTGCCTGCAAAAAAAAAAAAAAAAAAAAAAAAAAAAAGGGGGGGGGCCATCTGGGCTAAGCCCCGGATCTCCTACAATCCTAAATCCGCCCCTGGTGTGCAGGTGTGTGTGTTGGTGTGTATTGGTGTGTGTGTCGGTGTGGCTGTGTGGGTGTGTGTGTGTCTGTGTCGGCTTGGGTGTGCGGGTGTGTGTGTGTGTGTGGGTGTGTGTGTGTGGGTCTCACTGTGTGTGTGTGGGTGTGTGAGATTGATGATTGATACATGATTCCCTTTTCTCCATTAGAAAAGTCGAACATGCTTCTATGTAATAAAAATGCAGAAAATCACATGGCTCTGTGTAGAATTTTTTTATTAGTATTGTATAGTATAGTATAGTATAGTATAACATAGTATGTATAGTATAGTATAGCATAGTATTAATATCTTCAGATTCAACAGAAGGTGGCATCAGATTTTAATTAAAGAAATGTGATTTATAGACATGCAGTTTCCACTCATAAGCTCATAGACTCTGTATATCATTCAGCCATCAGATGTATCACCAGTGATAGTAATAATACTCACCAGTGTGCCCTGTATAATAAGGTTGGGTGGTCCTCTTTGGCAGAAAGACAATTGTTTCTATATAAAGCCATATGTATATACATAACCTCATTGTTGGAATGGACCTCTGGACCATATAGTACACAGACAAATGGCTCACACTTAAAATGCCTATAGAGTTTGCACTGAACTTGGCAGATCTGCCTTTGTCTTCTGCGCTCCTGAATTTTAGCATGGTGTTATTCACCGTCAAAGATGACAACATTTACAAATAAACTGCAGAAGAAATCAGTCGACACCAGTACATCTCAATAAATCTCTTGACTTGACTTGACTTGTTTTCAGCTATTTGTAAAACAGGCTTTTTATTTTCATGATTTATTGCCGAGAACCAGTCCCATGGCCAAATGATGGTTGAATGGCGTTATCTAGAAGAAAGCACAAACAACATTTCTGTTAGGCCAGTACAGCTCTTGTGTGGGACAATAATAGGACAAGTAATAATTCCGCTGCACACAAGAAATTGGCGTCTCATCACCACAGATCAAACTGAGGTTGAGAAAGGGCAGGGACATCAATACTATATGAATTGAAAATGGGGGACCCTGATGGAAACAAGACAAACGTCTTTCTCAGGTCTGCATCCCCTTAACAATTGTATGTATTGAGCCGTACTGTATTGTACCCATTCTGCAATCTGTTAAATAAAGTTTTCATTCATTCATTCATTCACTCCACATTCTTAAAAGGTTATCATAAATCTGAAGTGGACCCAACACACAACTTGGCATGCATAATACCATGGCCTAAGCTGATATTCAAACATAGGATTGTGAATGAAGTAGGCAAAAGCACTACCTATAGTACCAGATGTGACATGGTCACCCTTCCTTCTTCATTTATTTGTGTGAGGATTGGTTCTTTCCCCGCCACACGCTTCTTGGGGTGCTGTGATGATTGGTCCGTTGCCTAACGCACACTTCTAGGTTAAGTATCAATTACCATCACGCACCTGATGTGTGTGCTAATCAGCGCCCCAGAGGGCTTTATATACCTGGACCTTCTTTCTATCGATGTCGGGTCGTTCTGGAATACAACTGCATTTGCCTGCTTTTTCCCCGTTGCTGTTCCTGGTCTACTTTCTCTCCAGGACCTTTCTGTGGAGAACCGCTGTTGAGAACCTTGAACCTTGTTTGGAGCTGCGCCTCGTTTACCCGCTTTACGCGTTGCGCTTGGGTGAGTGGAACCAAACCCCTCTGGATTATTCTGATTGTGTGTTTTAGAAGAGACACTGAAGATTTCGTTACCCCTCTGGATTGTTCTGATTGTGTGTTTTAGAAGAGACACTGAAGATTTCGTTACCCCTCTGGATTATTCTGATTGTGTGTTTTAGAAGAGACACTGCACTGACTCAGCTAAATTGTGTGTTGTGGGGAACACTGAAGACTGTCACTGTCAATTGGTTCTGGACACAGCTAAGGGAGGAGGGAACCACACTGCCTCTGTGTTTCGTTGGACTGTTTCTGATACCTCTCTCTCTCTCCGTTTTCCACCTTGAGTAAAAGCTGGGAGTATCTGCAGAGCCGCTACAACGTCACATGCCATTTCCCCACCGCTATCACCAGGAGGATTCTGCAGAGCCGCAGATGACTCTGCCGAAGGCAGTCTCCCTGTTTGTTTGATAATTGTACTTTACCCTTTTTTTGACTCTGTAAATAAATACGCCCTAGTATTTGGCTAACTCTGAACTACCTGTCTGTGCCGTTGCATTTGAGGTCGGTTACAAACCATAACAATTTGTCTATCTTCGGTCAAATTCCTCCACCTCACTGAAACAATACAAAAGGACAACATAATAAATTTAATTTATATAGCACTTTTCATTACAAGTAATCTCAAATTGCCTCACAAAAGATACATACATAGGAGAAAATAAAAGGTAATAATATAATAATAATACTAATACAAGGTAATATAATAAAGCGTACCTTGTAATTGCGTTTCTCCATCTTTGATTAAAGTATGTGTTTTGTGGACAGCTAATCGAACCTACGGGCTACCCCCCCCCCCTAACCCCGCCTACCCAACCCCCCCCCCCCCCACCCCACCTACCCAACCACCTCCAATGTACTGCGGTGGAAGAATTCTCCCCTCACACTGGTGTCAACCGTGTCTCGCCAGCTGCAACACAGATCACTTTGATTGGTGCCGCCCCCCTCGGCTCCTCGCTGAGCTCGCTCTGTGCGGGAGGGGCTGGTGGTTGAGTACACAGCGCTCATCTCTTCAGATTCTACCCACAAAACGTGTACTGTATCCCCGCTGGAAATATTACCAATAACCAGTGCTTACTAATGTTAGCGTCTCGGCTATTTCTGACCGAATGAGTCAATCATTTGTCTACACCAGGACATTATCTTATTCACAAGGACTTTGTGCTGGTTTTCCACGCTGGAATATGGGGTCGAAAACGTATATAAATATAAGAAATATGCCGTTTTCTGCATTTTTTTGTCATAAAAAGGCAGTTACTATCAAACAAACGGGAATATAAGTGGTTAAAATTCGGAAATATTTGTAATCTTTTATAGATATCTTGAGGTTAGGCTCTTAGTGTTAATCGTGAAAAGATAAATGTTTTAAAAATATAAAAAATTAACAATTGTATGACCTTGAACTTGACGCAACACTTTCCTGCTTAAGCTTATAACTATGCTAAATTTATAAGAAGGCATAAAAAACCATCATTGGTTAGACAATCGTGTAAGATTCTGTTCCAATTTCTACCTGATTGTTTTAGAGTGACCATAGAGAGATTTTTCCAATTTACATACCAAACCTTCTCCCTTTTTCTCATAACCCTCTGGTTGATCCATGTAGATTTCATAATCTATTGGGGCGTGTAAGTAAGCTGTCGTTATATTTGCTTCTATGTGGGCCACGTGTGTTGCAAATGGCCGAAACACACCTGGTAGTCCTTTTAATATCATCGATATCAACAGTCCGTCACTTAACATTTCACCTGTGTTGCGTAGCGCTGTATTGGCGGTTTCCGCTCGTATGATATAGTCTGTAACACTTTTGCATACCCGTCTTCCGGAGCGACGTTAGCATGGTGTACAAGTTAATTATCCGGGGTTTTCCCCTCCCGGCATAATACTGCCTTAATATTTTCAAGGCTTCTCTCGCGTCATCTGGCGCATCCCTCATAATTAATGAAAGGCTCTTGTCGTCTAGCAGTTGGATGAGCTCTGCGTAGGCATCCGCATTTTTCTTTGCGTCTGTCGCTACCTCTTCTTCACCATTCGGTTGTCCCAGGATAGTTTTCTTCAACCCTAATAGGTGAAGGTGCCCCAACACTTTAATCTCCCATAGTTCATACTTAGTCTCATCGCCGTCGAACATCAGTCGAGGCAACCGGCTTGTTCCTCGATGTTCCATGTTAGCTTTGTCTTGCTATCCCGTTAGCACGCGATCCGTTGCAACTTTCTAATGTTGGTTAAATATCATTAATTCTCTCAGAATGACTCCTGGGCCCATAACCTGTTAAGATAATGACTGCAGCTTATCTTTGCATTGCATTCGGAGGAAAGGAATCGATGAGAGACGATGAACTCTTTAGCCTTTTTGGCTTGGTTTATTTCACATTGGTCATAAACATTGTTGCAGCGTGCACCTGCTACTTCAAGGTGCAGCTGAGAGAGAGAGAGAGCTGAGCAGGTGGACACACCCCTTTTATAGGCTCAGTACGTGGAACAGATGTGCGCCTCTACCTTTAGTTAGAGCGCCCCATAGTGTTACAACAACATTACTGCACTTATGATATATACAGAAAACACATTGATATATATATATATATATATATATATATATATATATATATATATATATAGCACATAATAGCACAACTGAGGACATTTTACCTTTACTCTTTAACAGTATGTCATGTAGTATGTCATATGTTATGATGGATTTAAAATGGGGGACCCTGGTGTAAACAAGACAGTCTTTCTCTAGTCTGCATCCTCTTAACAATTGTGTGTATTGAGCTGTACTGTATTGTACCCATTCTGCAATCTGTTAATACAATTTTCAATCAATCAATCAATCAATGAATCAATCAATATAAACGTTTTTTTAAGCAGGCAGAACAGTTGCTACCTAAAATGCATTACGACGACAGGCTCGTGGCTCAGCCAGGGGCTTCTTCTGGCACGTTATAGGTTTGACGCGAGGGGCTTTGGCTCGAGCCTGCAGGTAAAACCCTACTCTGACCTTGGCTCGAGCCCTACTCTGGCCCCATACCGTTCTGCGTGACTGTCACTCACAGGCGCGCGAGGGGCTCTGGCTCGAGCCCTACTCTGGCCCCGTTCTGCGTGGAGCTGTCATTCACAGGCGCGCGAGGGGCCTTTGCTCGAGCCCTACTCTGGCCCCGTTCTGCGTGGAGCTGTGACTCACAGGCGCGCGAGGGGCCTTGGCTCGAGCCCTACTCTGGCCCCGTTCTGCGTGGAGCTGTGACTCACAGGCGCGCGAGGGGCCTTGGCTCGAGCCCTCTGGCCCCGTTCTGCATGACTGTCACTCACAGGCGCGCGAGGGGCTCTGGCTCGAGCCTGCAGGTAAAACCCTACTCTGGCCCCATACCGTTCTGCGTGGAGCTGTCACTCACAGGCAGAACAGCGCTCTCCTGTCGTCGCGCGCTCTCTTGGTTCCTGAATCCTGACTGACCCAGGCAGGCTGTTTCTCTCCACCTTAATCTTCTCTCAAGGACCGACTACGGCCATCAGACAAAATGGTAAGCTGAAAAAAGGAAACGTCTGGGAATAATCTTTTTTAAGATCTGGGTAGTAGGATACTGCGGGCTGTCAGTTGCCCCAAATAATTACCGGCTTCCTCCTTCAGTGACCGGTGCGTCGTTATTACCGGGGGCCGGGGTGTAACCTGTCTATTATCTCTGGTGCAACCAAAATGGATGCTCCAAAGCCCCAAACATATGTACAGTTTCTTCGTCAAATGTATACTCTCTTTTTAAGAAAATTTTTGTATCACAAACAGTACTGTATTTGTAAATCTGGTATGTCATAAATGTCTAGATGCTACAGTACTGTCTATCTGTATGTCATGTATGTCATAAATGTCCTGATGAATTGAAAATGGGGGACCCTGATGTAAACAAGACGAAAGTCTTTCTCTGGTCTGCATCCCCTTAACAATTGTGTGTATTGAGCCGTACTGTATTGTACCCATTCTGCAATCTGTTAAATAATTTTCAATCAATTCAATCAATCAATCAAACGGTGTTAGAAAACAGTGGAATGATGATAATTCATTTATCAGATATGAACTCTGCCAAAGATAATGATGTCATGATGACAATGTTTTGACATTTGTTAGAATCTACAGTATATATACGCAACACCATCCTGAGGCTGGATTTCACAACATTGCCCGCTAACTATACGCAGACAATAATCAGCAGAGGACTGAGCTCCAATATAAATCTACCATGGAACATTAATTAACAAATGTCCAATTATAATATGTTGCACTTGCATCATAAGTGGGGGAAGTTTTCCATTATGCACTTTGCGAGGCACTAATAACTGGTCGCTATTGTTATTTGTTACATAGTTAAAAAACAATGTATTGTGTATTCTATCCTCATTCTGGTGTAAACAAGACAAAAGTCTTTCTCTGGTCTGCATCCCCTTAACAATTGTGTGTATTGAGCTGTACTGTATTGTACCCATTCTGCAATATGTTAATAACATTTTCAATCAATCAATCAGAATATTATGATCCAAACACGCTAGAGCTTGATTTTCTCTGTCTGTCTCTGTCCGCTTTTCTATCTGTCTCTCTCTGTCTATGCCTCCGTCTCTTTGTGTCTAATAATGTTAAATTGGATTTAGAGTATTATATAGTAACAACAGGAAAATAAACAAATACAAATGAAAAAGGAAGCAAGGTGCAGTCCATTTGGACGAAACAGTAACAAACAAAAAATAAACAAAAACAATGGGTATCAGTAGTTTAAAAGAAAAGAGTCAGGGGGTGAAGGGGGTGGGCTACTTGGGACTCAGCGCCATGTTGTGCGAAGGCAAGTGTGAACAGGTGTGTTTTTAGGTGTGTTTTGAAGCGGTTGATGGTGTCAGAGCCTCGGGTGGAGGGGGAGAGGGAGTTCCACAGCCTGGGGGGCAGCTACGGAGACAGCTCGGCCTCCCAGTGTGGAACGCCTGGTGCGGGGGATGGTGAGGAGGTCCGAGACAGGGAAACATGTCAGTGCAAGACGCACGAGAACCTGCAGTTAGCCTTTTCAGTAATGGGCTTCTGTCCACTAAAGGTGTAGAGAAGATGGCAGACACCATCATCTGCGATCCTAATGTGAAGGATTGTGCCTATGGTGTTTGTGGAGAGTGCCAATTAACATGCTGTTCCTTTGGTTAGGCCTGTGACAACAGATCCTATTGGTCTCACTCAGTGATCTACTGAGGTCAATAAAGATGAAAAAATGTCTGTTGTGACAGTCAAAAAAGAGATGATGCTGACAGAGGATAAAGCAGTAGACCAGTTCCAAGATCGGATGGCAAGATTTCGGCAACATCTGGTGGCAATACAGGGAGCTGAGGGAGAAACTTGCGGACAACAAATGCCTTATTCATGTTGACTTCAGTGAGAATTATGGCTGCAAGTACACAAATGAGGTTCAGTCTGTCCACTTAGGGGGATCCCATCAGCAAGCCACCCTCCACACTGGTGCTCTGTACACATCCTCCCAGTCCCCTCTGAGCTTTTGTTCCATCTCCCCTTCTCAGAGGCACGACCCATCGGCCATCTGGGCCCACCTGTACCCGGTGCTGGATTTGACCTTTTGTTTAGTGCTTGAGGCTCTTCAAGCAGGCGCAGTACCTGACAGTCAACATACCAGCTGAGATCTCTGCTGAGATCCCAGCCAAGGCCAGAAGAATTTGTTGATACCATTCCGATGCCGTAGAGGAAAACGACATCCAGGTGAAATTCTTCTGGCCTTGGCCTTGCAGAGATCTCAGCTGGTATGTTGACAGTCAGGTACTGCGCCTGCTTGAAGAGCCTCAAGCACTAAACAAAAGGTCGGTGCAATTAGATATCGCAACATGGAGATACGTTGAGGAATCTATCTGGACAGTGTAGACAGAGACAGACAGAGACAGGCAGAAAGATTAATGTAAGGAAAACCTTAAATGGATTGAAGTGTATACTTACCTAAAAATTTTGACAAGTATTGCAATGAATTAGTGATTAAGATAATAGAATGCCTGAAACAGAATACAAAGTATCCTATACTTACCCGAAATCTTGTCATACTCAGGGCTCCAGAGTGCGACTGTTTTGGTCGCATTTTGCGACCAAAATTCAGTGCAGTGCGACTGGATGTTTTCCCTTGTCGC
Organism: Notolepis coatsorum; assembly: GCF_963971535.1. NCBI lineage: Eukaryota > Metazoa > Chordata > Actinopteri > Aulopiformes > Paralepididae > Notolepis > Notolepis coatsorum. The sequence goes on along the minus strand of NC_140168.1, from coordinate 10,585,280 downwards.
ACTGGTGCACCTCCCAGCAGGTCTGTCTGTCTGTCTGTCTGTGTGTATGTGTGTGTGTGTGTAGCGTCTTTTTTCCCCGTGGCCATGTGCGTTCTCAAAAAAAATAAATCTCTGCCTTTGATTGGCTAGAACACGTGCATTATGCAAAGACCAGCCCCGATCTGCCTCTGATTGGCTCTGATCATCACCCTGAAATTCGTATGGGCTGAATGACAAATAAACAAAATAGCCATGTGAGCATCAACTTTCCGAATTGAAACGATAAATAAGCACAGTGTCTCATACTGGTTTCACAATACAACGTTTCCGAATGGACGTTTGGATGAAACAAAGTGTATGCAGTGATGCTTTCCCAGCGGAACACAAGCTGCTTAACGTTACACAGGTAAGTCATGCACGTTAATTAAGCTATGTAACGTTAGAGTGCAGCCCTTTAGCTTTAGCTTGTGCCTCCCTGGTACCGATTCCACTCATGAGGCTTAAGAGATGAAAGTATGGATCAAGTTGAAAGTTCTATAATTTTAACTGTTTACTATTTAAAAAAAAAATCCCACAATTAACATTAAAAGCCTAATCTCAAGATATCTGTAACAAACTACAAATATTTCCAAATTTTAACCACTTATATTCGTGTTTGTTTGATACTAAGTCAGTTTTTATTTTTTTTTTAAACTGAGAAACGTCCATATTCATCATATATCTATAAATTTTAGACACCATATTACAGCGTGTGAAAACTGGACAAAATCCCGGTGAATAAGAATCTGCCATTATAAAAAAGAAAGGTTGACTATTTCGGTCAGAAATAGCGGTCAGAAATAGCCGAGAGGCTAACGTTAGTAAGCACCGGTTATTACTAATCTATTACTAAAAGGTATGTATTGTTTTATAGTGCATGCCTGGTGTAATTATTCTGTTTATTTATCGATATATGATGTGAAAATTAGGGAGAAGATATTATTTTAATTTTTTTACTATTGCGTTTTTATTGCGGTTTTATTAACATGGAAGTGGATGGGATGAAACTGGACGCCAGGGTATCTCGTGTAACTTTTTTTCGAACTTTATTTTTTAGAGCGTTTCAAATCATAATCTTTTGACATAATGAAAATATATGTAAAATGAAGATATGGTCCCAATTTCATGAAATAATAATAAACACAGACACCGCTGTGCTCACACACACACACACACAAAAAGTCAAGAAAGACAGAATCGGTACCAGAGAGCCACAAGGGTAAAAAATAGCAGGAGCCATCGGCCAACAAAGCTGTTTCAACAAATGGATTCACAAAATGGATTATCATTCAAAGGTTATTCAAGCCTCCCTTGACCAAACTAGGTACGTGACGTCTACTACTCAACCGCAGCAATGTGCGCTATGTGCCCAAACTTTGCTAAAGTGGAGACTCGACAGTACGCTGGAGTGAGGCGTGGACGGAAGTGGCCATTTTTCAAAATAAAATACCAGAAAGACTATTAGTATAGGGAGTGGTTACATGATTGCTGTTTCCGGCCGGTCCACCATCTTGAAAGCACAATGTATTTGCCCATTGCCCATTTCTAAATCGTCTCGTTTAAAACAAATAAAGCATCAACATTTGCATGGTGTACCTTTCTGTGCGTATTCATCCACAATCTATAGCTCAACATGAAAATATTCGCAATTAATTGTAAAAAAAAAATAAAAATTGCTGAATTTTATTTCAACCAAAAATGCATAACAAATAATGTTGGTGATAGAAGGGAACTCATTTTGTGCAAAAATGGAAAGCTTTCCAAATGTTCACAAGGTAGAACAATAGCCGATAATCCATTTCCCCAAAGATAAATCCCTATACGGGTGGACCTCGCAGGCGGTCCAAAGTGACGTCAGACTGCACCTCCCTATTTAGGAGCCAATTGTTTGCATGATTACAAACGATGGTTCGAACATCCGTTAGAAAAAACCCTGGCGAATGTTAGAATCCCAAAAACAGGCTTAATGGGGACGACAGCTCTAACTGGAGCTGAGCTGAATGTGTTAAAATAGACGTAAAAAAGTGAAGGATTGGACTTTAACTGTAATACAATGTTATTTTTTACAATAATTTACATAACATCTTAAGAAATTACTAAAGTGTATGGAAACTGAAAAGGAAGGTAAAGGTAACGCTTAAAATTAGGGATGCTCGATATTGGCTTTTTTACCGATACCGATATACCGATATTGTCCACCTCTTAATTTTCTGATATATATTCCCCCCCCCCCCCCCCCCCCCAAAAAAACTGAATAATTTCAGGTAATTAACATTACATATATCTTGTTGTGGAATTAACACAACATTATGCATTATTACTTTTGACAATAAATAAAATCAGAATTTGTTCTTACTTGCTTGCCTGGGTAAATAAAGGTTATAGAAAAATAAATTACTTTATTGTCCCAGAGCGGAAATTTTACTTTGAACATCACTGCTGCATCAGTCTGCAATAACAAGATAGGACTTGGACAAGAAATAAAGAGGCGACAGCCCACTGTTAGGTCACGGTGGAACCTCAAAGGAATCAACCTCTAGTGTTATTTAGGAGAGCGATGGATGTAGGAAGGAAGGAGAGCTTGTAGCGGTTGCTCTTGTATCTACTTGCTCTGAACCGTGTGGATTCCTAGGCATTTGTGCGATGCAACCTGCAGTCGCCAATTACCACCGGGTCATGTACTCTCACTTCTCTGGGGTCGTTGTATAACGAGTTATATCCTGAGTTCGGAAAAGTCACCAATAGCCAGGAATGACCCAACTCACGCCTATATCTTTTGACAGCTGGGTGCTGAATCCTAAAAGTAGTAGTTGATCATTCGAAAGAAAGAGTGCTCCAAGTTAATTATTTGAATTGCCACACGACAGACGTTTCCATAAATAGCCTTCCTCAGCGTGTAATGGCAATCACAAATACATTCACACAGGTGTACCGACATTATCATCTACTTTCCACATTCTGCAGCAAAAGCCACGAGTACATGCAAATAATGTAGGCTACATGCTTACAGTTCAAAAGGGGCAATAAAATAAAATATGTGTAAGATATTGCTCAACATCAGCGAGACTCGACAGCAAGGTAGCATAGATTTATGGGTGAACAAACGGTGAAAACGATTGTGGGTCATGCGCATGCGTGCGCAAAGCGCAGGGCCGCCGGTAGCACCGCTCGGTAGGCAGCATAGATCGGTAGGACACCGGCTCAACTGGAAAGGGAATGAACATGATGGTGGCGCAGACAAAGAAACTTAACGTTTTTTTTTTCTTTTACAACAAACAATACTTTTCTTTTGAGGCCAGAAAGAAACGTGTTCAAGCCACATTCCTGTCTGTAATTGACTATGGTGACATAATATAATATGCATGCGGCCTCTTCACTGCAAAAAAAAAAGCTTAGACAGTGTGTACCATGCTTCTCTGCGCTTCATCACTAGTAGTATAGTGCCAAAGGGCATACTCGCCATTGTGTGTGTTGCAACCAAGCCTGTATGTCTTGCCCTAAGGCCTCAACAGTCAAAAGAAGATGGCTCGTTGCCCCATAGGCCTTGGTTGCAAAATGGTGGACAGCATGAAGTCGGACAGTTTTTTTTTAGCAAAAATAATAATATTTATTCACTATATTTTTAAATAACAAGAGTGGAGAGCTGGCCACACCAGCCTCCTTGGTTCAGACACAAAGAACAAGGTAGAACAAGAACAAGAACAAATGACGATGCTCCCGGTCTGCTTATATAAGGTGGAGCCTCTCGTCACCACACCTGTGTTAATTACAAAACAATCAATTAAACACTACAGCCACACCACCATGTGAATGCAACACAAAAGACAGTAAGTACCCACCACCATGTGAATGTACACATAACAGTGTGCTATATCAAATGGTAGGATGGACCTCTCTGTACGTACGTAGGAAATCCCACATGTATGTTTTTATATACTGTATAATGGCCGTCCTATAGGGAAGCTTCCCCTATATCTTTCCAATCTAATTTGCTTTGCCTCTAGCAGCTACCATACCAGGTCCACAAGATGGCTACTTTTAAAAACTCCCAGAATACACACTGAACTAGGAAGGACAGCTTTTTCGCACTTCGCACCTTGGTCATGGAATGGGCTACAGGACCATGAATGAATGAATGAATGAAAACTTTATTTAACAGATTGCAGAATGGGTACAATACAGTACGGCTCAATACATACAATTGTTAAGGGGATGCAGACCTGAGAAAGACGTTTGTCTTGTTTCCATCGGGTCCCCCATTTTCAATTCATATAGACATTTATGACACACACAACATACATGACATTTATGGCATAGGGACATATAGGTATTTAGTACTGATACATTTGTGACATAAACGGTATTCAAATATACAGTACTGTTACCCCTAGATCCTGACAGAGTATATACATACATATGATGGGGAGGGGACTGTACATTAGGAGGGGGTGGGTGGGTGGGAGAGAAATATACATACGGCGGGGAGGGAATATATACATGCGGTGGGGAGGAGACTGTCTATTAGGAGGTGGTGGGGGTTTTGGGCATTTACGGTGGCCAGTTTCGAATTGCAGCCTCCCGTAGGTGCTCTTTAAGAGCGGTTTTGAATGTGGGTAGGGATTCACATTCCTTTACAGCTTTGGGTAGGGCGTTCCACATTGATGTGGCATAATTGCGAAACGTGTTTAGTCCCTTGTTTGAGCCGAATCTGGGTTTAACATGATTTGTTGAGCTTCCTCTGGTGTAGTGGTTGTGGTATTCACTGACCTTTGGGAAGTATTTTGACATGTACATGGGCACCCCGGTCGTATAGTGTATCTTGTAGACCAGGCCCATTGCAAGTTGCTGTACTCTGTCGTCTACTCTAAGCCATCCTAGGTTCCACTTAGACACCCTGGTCTCTCTCTGCGAATTTAAATCTATGTTACATAACTTCCTACAAGAAGAATGTCGCTGCTTTCTGTAGTCGGGTCCCCACTGCAAAATGACTGTATTACCCTGCATTATCCTGTCATATGAATGAATGAATGAATGAATGAATGAATGAATGAATGAAAACTTTATTTAACAGATTGCAGAATGGGTACAATACAGTACGGCTCAATACACGCAATTGTTAAGGGGATGCAGACCTGAGAAAGACGTTTGTCTTGTTTCCATCAGGGTCCCCCATTTTCAATTCATATAGACATATATGACATACATGACATACAGATAGTCAGTACTGCTACATCTATACATTTATGACATACCAGATTTGCAAATACAGTACTGTTTGTGATACAGAAGGAGTCAAGAAAAGGGAGTATATACATTTGACGTAGAAACTGTACATTGGAGGAGGTTGGGTGGGGGGGGTTGGGTACATTGGGATATTGACAACCATACTGGGTAATTTACATTGGAGGTGGTTGGGGGGGGCACACTGTATAAACAAGTAACACTGTACATTGAGGGGGGGGGGGGGGGGGGGGAGACACTGTACAAACAAACACAATTGTACATTGAACTATTGACAAAACCATACTAGGTAAATGACTGTACATTGGCAAAACTGTACATTGAGGGGGGGGAGGAGACACTGTACAAACAAACACAATTGTACATTGATTGATTGATTGATTGAAAAGTTTATTAACAGATTGCAGAATGGGTACAGTACAGTACATCTCAATACATACAATTGTTAAGGGGATGCAGACCAGAGAAAGACTTTCGTCTTGTTTCCACCAGGGTCCCCCATTTTCAATTCATCATAACATATATGACATACATGACATACAGATAGACAGTACTGCTACATCTATACATTTATGACATATCAGATTTGCAAATACAGTACTGTTTGTGATACAAAAGTGTCCAGAAAAGGAGTGTATATACATTTGGCGTAGAAACTGTACACTTACACTTTTACTATCATGTTTGTAGACTATTCTGTCTTGTGCTTTCCGTTTTTGTGTTTTCATGTGATGTATTGTATTATATTGTATACATGCACTTTTATTATGTTCTTGTCTTGTGTGATGTATTGCACATTTTATTGCCGTGCGATGTATCGCAAATGTTATCGCCGTTATCTTGGCCAGGTCTCCCTTGCAAAGGAGATCTTGTTGTATCTCAATGGGACTTCCTGGTTAAATAAAGGTTAAATCAAGTAAATATGATTGTGCCTCCTCCTCTCTACCACAGGTGAACTTCACCGTGGCCCAGATACGCGCCATCATGGAGAAGCAGTCCAACATCAGGAATATGTCTGTGATCGCTCACGTGGACCACGGGAAGTCCACCTTGACCGACTCTCTGGTGTGCATGGCCGGGATCATCGCTCCGTCCCGCGCCGGAGACGCCCGCTTCACGGACACACGCAAAGACGAGCAGGAACGCTGCATCACTATCAAATCAACGTACGTGCGCGCGTGTGCGTGTGTGATATAACAACGTACTGAAATGTAGTTGAAAAGCGGTGGGCTGGGGACGTACACAATGTATCGGAGGAAGCATGTGATACTCTCCGCCCTCCCGGACCGACGGTAGGGGGTAGAGGAAGGGGATTGGGAATTGGCATAACGACTAACATTGGGAGGGGAGAAAAACGGAAAAAGAAGGAGGAAAGAGATAAAAAAAAAAATTATAATAATAAAAAAACAGCATTTAAAAGTGAATTGTATCCCTTTAAATGCCCTTTTAAAATGAAAACGAGTGATTGGAAAAGTACTTGAAAGTCCTTGAATTTTTGTTTTCAATGTATGTGGGAACCCTGTATATAACTTTGTTTATCCACACCTCTGGAATGGAATATTTTTCTGAACACTCAAAAACCAGATAAAGGAACACACCAATGTGCTTACCGTCTTCTCCAGAGTCAGACACAAAGATAAATACACATTTCCTCTCTGTGCGTTCAGTAGAAAGCTCTGTATCCGCTTCCATTCACTTGTGCTAAGCTAGGCTAGTGGTCCGTATCCGCTTCCATTCACTTGTGCTAAGCTAGGTGAGCATGCAGCCAGATAGAATAGAATAGAATAGAATTATCCTTTATTGTCATTATATTTGCATACAAGATTTGGGACTCAAACTTAAGGTGCAGTAGTGGAAGCAAATATAAAATCACACAAGTAATAAAAGAGAAACATAAAATACTATACAATAAAACAATGTTACAATACTGTACAAAATAACAACAATATACAAAATAACAATCACAGTGTCAGACGGTAGTGGGTGGGTGTTGCACTTGTGGATATTGCACTTGAGGGGTAGGATGTTGCACAGTGTGGGAGGAGGGGGACAGGGTGAATTATTGGTGCATGTTAGAGTTTAAGGTGGTGACGGCTCTGGGGAAGAAACCGTCTCTGAGCCTGTTTGTTGTGGCTCTGATGCACCTGTAACGCCTGCTCGATGGCAACAGGTCAAACAGCTGGAAGCCAGGGTGTGAGCTGTCCTTAGTAATGTTTTTTGCTCTGTTGAGGCAGCGGGAGTTGTGCAAGTGTTAGGGTTTGAAACCGACCTCAAACGCACGGCACAGACAGGTAGTTCAGAGTTAGCCAAATACTAGGGCGTATTTATTTTCAGAGTCAAAAAGGAGCAAGTAACAATCTTGAAACAAAGGGAGACTGCCTTCAGCAGAGTTATCTGCGGCTCTGCAGATCCTCTTGGTGTTCGAGGTGGGGAAACGGTATTGACGCTGAAGCGGCTCTGCAGATACTCCCAGCTTCAACTCGAGGTGGAAAAGAGAGAGAGAGAGAGGTAAATAACAGTCCACATCACACAGAGGCAGTGCGGTCTCCTCCTCCCTTAGCTGAGTCAGAACAAACAAAACGATATCTTCAGTGTTCACCACAACACACAATTTAGCTGAGGGTCAGTGCAAAACAAAAACGATAAACTTCTGTGTCTCTTCTAAACACACACCCCAGCTGAGTCCAGTGCAAGCAAATGATAATCTTCAGTGTCTCCTTTAACACACAACTTAGCTGAGTCAAGTGTAAGCAAAAAATAGAACTCTTCAGTGTTCTTCAAAACACACAAAACAGAATTGTCCAAAAAAGGGTTTGGTTCAAACTCACCAAAGCGCAAGAGTAAAGCGGGTAAACGAGGCGCAGCTCAAAACGGGGGACAAGGTCTTCACCAGCGGCAATCCACAGATGTCCTGGAGGGAGAGTAGACGAGGCACAGCAACAGGGAACAACAGGCAGAAACAGAAGTATTCAAAATGACCCGACATCGATTGAAGGGAAGTCCCAGTATAAAAAGCCTCTGGGGCGCTAATCAAAAACTATGACAGGTGCGCGCTGGAATTGATACTTGCTCCAAAAGCGTGTGGCGGGGAATGCACCAATCAACACAGCACCTTAAAGGAGCGGAGCGTGTGGCGGGGAATGCATCAATCAACACAGTACCTTAAAGGAGCGGAGCGTGTGGCGGGGACTGAACCAATCCTCACAGCAAGTCCTTCAGGGAGGGGAGGGGGCAGCCGATGATTCTTTGAGTTCAGTAGGATATAGGGGTGTAACAATGCATCGATGCATCGCAATGCATCGATCCTAAGGTTGAATCGAATCATGGTTCAGTTCAGTTCAGTTATTTTTTATTTCGGGTTTTGGACACATAATCAGTCATTCTATAAATCGCCAACGTTTTACCAGCTGCTATTGCAGCATTGTCCAATTGTCCGAAAATGGATAGGGAGAAACACTAGGCTTGTCGGGCCCTACCCCTGAAGACTTACATTTAATTAGCTTTACATTTACATACATAGTACATACATAGTACATAGTAGATTTCATGATGCATTGAATCATTGCCTGAAGAATCGTAATCGAATCAAATCATTGCGGGTCAAATATTTACACCCCTAATATTGACCTATAGTCAGTGGTGCAGTCGTAATATGGGAAATGCCCAAACACCACGTGCCATGTTTGCATTATTGCACATGTCCCAACATCTGTTATATTAATCCACTTTTTAAAAAATCCACTCAAAAAGAAACTCCAGTCCATGGGCATGTTGTATCTGTCCCCGTCGTTTTAAAAAGCAGGAATGGAAAGCAACATACGGCATTTACATGACTGCATCCAGCTAGCATATAGCTTCTTGTTAGCCAAGTAGCCAACACTTCTTACCACCAGCTAGAAAACGACAGAGTATATTGTCTTCCTCTGTCTGTTGATTGTTTCTGAATTGAGATATCAGGCTGATAAGGTCGAAACTCTTTCACTCCAGTGTTCATCTCTCAAAAGGTATTGTTTTGAGGGATTTACCTGAATTTTCTAGGTTGGAATTTTCTGCCTCCATGATCCATGGTAGCTACTAGTAAGCTAGCAAACTCTCCGTTCTGTGTGGAGGGAGTGACAACACACCAGTGACCAGGCCCGGACTGGCCATCGGGAGCACCGGGAGTTTTCCCGGTGGCCTGGCCTGCACAGATAATTTTTTTTTTTTTTTAAATAATTATAATTATAATATATATATTTTCTTTATAATTTAAAAAAAAATTGCCAGGCCATTGTTTCTAGTTGTGGCGGCGGCGCGGAGCGATAGTTAGATAACCTAGGTGGGTGGGTAACAACCAGGATTTCACTGTCTGCGACAGAGTTGGAGAACTATCTGACTCTCTCCCTCACACCCCTTCCTGACAGGCAGCGACGCGAGCAAGCGTGATTGCAAAAATGATTAAAATTTATTCGTTTCAATTAGACTATCCTGACCTGCCGCGAGCGACAGCGAACTGAAAGGCGATGTCTCTAGTTGAGCGCCCCTAAACACTTTTTATTGGTCGAGAATCGCAGGCTGCTTTGCCCCCTGTGCTTCCAGGTAACACACACACACAGACACACTCGGACACGCGCCGCCTCATATCAGGACAGTGTCGCGCGCGATTTCGTCTCCAGTTCGCCTGTCAGGAACCGGTGTCACGCGGATCTCACACACACAATGGAGCCATGCTGCCGCTTGTGATTGGTGGAGGCGGGACCAGACGATACAACTGATTGACAGCAGAGGCGGCGAATGGAATAGCAGATGGCACTCAGATCAGTGGCGGCTCGCCACTAGGGGCGCTCGGGCGCCGCCCCCCCTCAGGCCCTACCCTGGTTATATGAGAGAACAAGAAAAATAATTTTTTAGTTTTTTGTTTTATAGCCCTATAAATAATATAAACATGTTTAAAATTAATAATATTTACTCATTTTAAGTATGTTTGTGTTTCCAATGCACAATATAACGTTATTATATAAAATAAAAAATACTCGTTTTCTTGAACAGGAAGTGACTCACTTTTTTTTTTTATAATTTTTTTGTATTTCTCTGCCCGGGCTAGACGCGATAGCGCTCCGAGTGCGCGGCACGGTTTGATCGCTGTATCCGTCGCAGCCAATCAGTGCGTAACGCGTTGTGCGTTGAAATATGACTATTATGTTGGAATCCGGGCGCGATTTGAAGCGGTCTAGCCAGTAGCGTCAAGAATTTCTGTAGCCGCATTTCGCGGAGACGCTCTCTGATTGGCCGACGCCAGTATTTTTTTCCGTAGCAGAATTTCACAGAGACGATCTCTGATTGGCCGAATCCAATTTCGAATGTTCCAATTCTAGCTTATTCCTAGGTTGGTCCGTTGGTGGTAGAGATAGTTGTGTTGTTGTGAGATGCAGCTGTTTGTCTTAGAGCGTGCCGTGACTGCAAGTTCTTTAGACTGTTAAGCTTAGGCACTCTTTCAAAGTTGGTTAAGGTTAGAGTTTGTCTTAGAGCATGGCGATAGAACGCCAGGTAGTTTGCAGTCTGTTCGACGCGGAAATGGACAAAGGAATGAAGTACTTGTGTTGTGTGGTGCTAACTGCTAACAAGCTAACACTTGGCTAACAAGCTATATGGCGGATGCAGTCTGGACACAGTGGACAGTGGTCTGGAATACATCAACAGTGGATTATACACTTTATCAATTAAGGCAAGCCCTCCTGCCCTGGACGTGTCAACTAAACAGTGAGTCTCTCTCTCTCTCTCTCTCTCTCTCTCTCGCTCTCTCTCTCTCGCTCTCTCTCTCTCTCTCTCTCTCTCTCTCTCTCTCTCTCTCTCTCTCTCTCTCTCTCTCTTCTTTTGGATTGAAAATACGTGGATTATGGCTTGTTCAATATCGTCTATGTTTGAATGAATGAATGAATGAAAACTTTATTAACAGATTGCAGAATGGGTACAATACAGTACGGCTCAATACACACAATTGTTAAGGGGATGCAGACCAGAGAAAGACGTTTGTCTTGTTTACATCAGGGTCCCAGATTTTCGATTCATATCGATAGTTTAATAGCTAGCCTTGGCTCGTTTAACAATATGCAAAATATGTGTACAGCCCTGTACTCATACTGAAGTTATTCTTTGTATATAATACTACATATACTAGGTCTGATTGTGTTACGAATCGATTCCACGTCGCGCTGTGTGTGAGAGAGAGAAGGAGAGAGGGAGAGATCTGCATGTGTTTGGAGACGGAGCGAGTTTTGTTTCTAACTTTTCTATTTATATATTGTGTTTCAAGTTGTGAATTAGACTATACTTTATTTGACTGGTTGTGTGTTGTTGTAGTAACAGCTGAGCGACTCGTTCATAAGAGCCGATTCATTGCCGTGAGCGTGAGTCGAATCGCTCACGTCTTGCCATGAGTCGGTTGCGTGGTACTGTACATGTTTGCAAAATGTTTTGGTATAGCGCCCCTAGTGGAGAGAGAACCAGCAGCCGCTACTGACTCAGATGCAGAATAACAGCCAGGCAGTGAGCCAGGTAGTGAGGGACTCGGGAGAGATACAGTAGAGCGAAAGTAAATTAATGTTGATGTCAAGATGGACAGTGGAAGAAAGAGAAAGGGTGGAGGAGAGAGGGATAAAACAAAGAAAAAGAAAGGCCCTTACAGGAGATGCTGCTAAATCCGGCAACATTTATCAAATGTTTTCTTGCACCAAGGTCAAGGAACCAGCAGGTTAGTCAGTGATAAAAATAAACATGTGGATGTTAGCTAGCTTACCATGCAATGCATCATCTCCCCTGTCAAAAGCCCAATGTTAAATCTGCCAAGAAACAAATAAATAATTTAACCCTTGTGTCTGAAAACTAAAGTGTTATACTCTTACCATATTAGGGGACTAAATTGAAAAACGCCATAAAAAGATTATATGTTGAAATAATTTCCCACTTTCTTTTCCATAAATATTTTATTCAACTTCAGATTAAAAATGAAATACTCCCACTTTTCTGAAAGGAGTTGTTAAATCTGACATTACAAAAAACAATATGTGGTGGTTATGATTGCATGGGGCTGAAGTTGAATAAACAATTTATGAAAGAGAAAGTCAAAATAATTCCAAGATAATTCAAAGATTACACACCTTTGCCACATATATTGGCTACAAACATAATCACTGCAAAGTTATCAAAACAAATAAGAATCTGATCAGACACAAGAGTTAAGTTGTTGTTCCCTTTCTAATTTCCTATTTTTTCTAGTTAATGTGATCAATATTATTTGACAATTGATGCTTTTTGTTGGAAATTTCAGTCAGTGAGCTCATACTTTGAGCTCATTTTATAGTTAAAATGATTGAGACAACGCAATCTTCTGTCTTCGTTGTGCATGCATGTGTGTGCTCACCACACGCGATACATGTGTCACTATTCTGGCAGTGGCTACTGTTATTATATAGTATTGTAATGAAAGGTCTGTTATTTAATGTTTGTGTAAAGGGCTATTTTAACTGTTGATGGGTAGTGCATCAGTAAAGTGAATAATTGACTGGGCGTGGGGATGATGGACTTGTTGAGGCAATGTCAAATTTTATTTGTTTACATATTGTGAAAGTACAGATTCATACCTTAAAAATAAGCCATCACTTGAACATTTTGGTGGGATACTTTTCAAGCTACATCCTATGAATCATGGTGATATCAGTAAATGCATTCAGAGATGAATGGCCTTCGAACTTTGTGGAGAGGTTAACACCTGTGAGTTAATCAACTACAACCCTACCCAGAATGCATTGTATTCCATGGCCCCCCTCTCTCTATGGGGTTAACACCTTGCGTCAAGCTCTTTTGTTATGTTTATTTGTTGGAAGCCTCACATAAGCCATGTAATGTTGGGGGTCAAGGTATTGGCTGAAGGAAGGGCTACATCAAAATAAAATACTAAATAAATACTATCTGCTATACTATAATATACTATACTATGCTACTATACTCTACTATAATGTACTATATTGAAAGACACAACAACAACAACAACAACAACAACAACAACAACTTACTTTTAACTGTATTAACAGATTGCAGAATGGGTACAATACAGTTTCGTCTTGTTTACATCAGGGTCCCTCATTTTCATTGGTATCACTCCGTTTCCTTATTAAATGAATTTACTTCTTATGCCATTAGGTTGCAATAAGATAGCAATAAGATAGCAATAAGATAGTCAATGTTCAATGTTCAGATTCAGCGTCATCAAATCCGTGCTGAATGCCAGCGCGCGTTTGTCTTCAGCAGAAAATAGTTTACATCAGGGCCCCTATAATGAAAACAACAATAACCTTTCGCTCCGATGAAAAGCATTTGGTATCACTCCGTTTCCTTATTAAATTAATTAACTTTTTAGCCATTAGGTTGCAATAAATGCACTCTAACGAAATTCGTTCGCTCATCAAATTCGTGACATTCTAAATGTGTTTTAATGTTGTTTAATTTAATGACAATACACCGGCACCGACTCAAGTTTTTGGATGACGTTTTTTTTTTTTTTATCTTTTTTATATGGACACTGCGTTTGTCACAAGTTACGTTGCTATAACTTATAACATTAAGATAAAGTGTATAAACATTGTTTTTCTCCCTGCTAAGAAAGGAGAGCGTTTGGCCGTGTGTGTTTCAACACCTCTTAAGTACCTGTTAAACATACGCGGACAGACCCACACCGTAAATGCCCTCGCCTGTAGTTTTTCCACAGTATTGAGAGACAATACTTGTCGAACTATATAACAATAATTATTACCTCATTTACAAGTTGTATTTAAGTTTGCAAATAAGGGCAAATAAGGGAACACATTAATGACATTTCAAAGATGTAAAAAAAAACAAGATTTCGATTTTTTCGATTTTCTGAAGAGCAAGACGTTTGTTCCTTTCCTGACACTTGTTGCTCACCGGATCAAATCGGGTTTGGTCGCGTCGAGGCATTGTGCTCTTGCTCTGTTTGAATAGATGGAGAGAGTGGTTAACTGTATTATAATAGTAAATAGAAAAATATGTTGTGCTCTTGCTTTTTTCTTTTTGAAGGTGGAGAGAGTATAGCATTGCTAGTGCCACAACAGTTTTATTTGAGGTTCATAACAGTACATTGTACTAAGCAATTGTTGGCTCATTAGTTTGTGATTCACATGCACTAAAATTCACCAGAATGCAGGAAATTAAGTCTTTTGTAACAAAAATGTAGGTAGAGTTCTATGAGAGTGATGTCAATCACAAACGAGGGGAGAATAGCATGCACAAAACAATGATTTATACTTGCTATATTAACGTTATTGTGCATTTTAATAGTAATTATTATTAATTTTAAACATGTTTCGTTTATTTTTAGGGCTTCAAAATATCTAAAATAAAAAACACAAGTTCTTCTTCTCCCTCTCTCTCAACCAGGGGGGGGGCAGCGCCCCCTATCGGCCGGCCGCCACTGGTGGCAATACTATGAGATAATGTTGGTCGTGTTCCTCTCTCCACCCTCCGCCTCGCAGGGCCATCTCTTTTTTGATTACATAGCTTCTATTGAAGTTTTCGAATGAAGCTTCTAATGTCTGTCGTCCTATTTTAAGGCAAAAAAATATATAATAATAACATATATATATATATATATATATATATCAAACAAAATCCTCAATTTGAATAAAGTGATTAATCTGATTAAATTAGTATTTTTTTTTATTAAATCAACTTTCTTTAATGAATATAACTCATCTGTTTCGTCAACATAAATAATCTAATAAGGGCACGGTTGGTACGAAAGTGATGGTGACGTCTTGATGGAGCGCCAAGCGGATGCAGATAGGCTAGCCTATATCAGTTATGATAAATGTTTTATTTTATTTACAATTTTTTGTAAATTATTATTATTATTATTATTATTATACTATAATAGTATAATACCATAATATTAGTGTAGCCTAATCTTTATCTGCAACTGTGAAGAAAAAACCCATTGGTTTAAACAGAATGAATAGACACGTAAAAAAAATAAATGTATAATAATAAAAAATAAAGAAAATTTAATGTCAACGTTATGAATGAAGCTTCGAACTATTCGATACAGTCCTACCTTTTTTTTATCCACTTTTTCTCCTCTTTTTCTATTTTTCTCCCATCCCAATTCCACTGTGCCAATTCTTCCCTCCCCTGTCTTGAACGTTGCTCGCATATTCCCCCCACTGGCCGGCTGTAGGGAGGATAGAAGCCCTCCGGTACACGAGGAGGCAGCCTGTCACATCTTTTCACCTGCCAGCGCGGACTCTCATTGGCGAGGTGTAACGTGTGGGAGGCTCACACTACTACCCCCGCCATTTCCTGTCTCTGCTGCGCAGGCGTCCCCCAACCGACCTGTAGGAGTCGCTGTCCACAACGTCCAGATTACCACCCCATCGACTTCCACCCGCTAACTCTGCCAATTGAGCCAGTATGGGCGGCCGGGCCAAGCCGGAGGCAACAGCCGATACAGTCGAACCCGGTGTCTCTTGCGTTGGTGACGAGCGCAATGTCCGCTGCGCCACCCTAGCCGCGCCGAATCCGCCGATACAGCCCTACTTTGTACCGTGAGATAACGTTGGTCGTGTTCCTCTCTCCGCCCTCCGCCTCGCAGGGCCATCTCTCTGTACTACGAGCTGCGCGAGGACGACATGGCGTTCATCAAACACCGTACAGACGGCAACGGCTTCCTCATCAACCTGATCGACTCCCCGGGTCACGTCGACTTCTCCTCAGAGGTCACGGCCGCCCTCAGGGTCACCGACGGCGCCCTGGTGGTGGTGGACTGTGTCTCAGGTAGGTCAAACGGGTCACAGGGTCAGAGGTCAAACACACAATACTGCACGGTGCCCTGGTGGTGGTGGTGGGTGTGTCTCAGGTAGGTCAAACAGGTCACAGGGTCAGAGGTCAAACACACAATACTGCACGACGTGCCCTGGTGGTGGTGGACTGTGTCTCAGGTAGGTCAAACAGGTCACAGGGTCAGAGGTCAAACACACAATACTGCACGGTGCCCTGGTGGTGGTGGACTGTGTCTCAGGTAGGTCAAACAGGTCACAGGGTCAGAGGTCAAAAACACAATACTGCACGGTGCCCTGGTGGTGGTGGACTGTGTCTCAGGTAGGTCAAACAGGT
Source organism: Notolepis coatsorum (assembly GCF_963971535.1). NCBI lineage: Eukaryota > Metazoa > Chordata > Actinopteri > Aulopiformes > Paralepididae > Notolepis > Notolepis coatsorum. Next base: position 10,568,858 of record NC_140168.1, on the reverse strand, counting down.
CACAGGGTCAGAGGTCAAACACACAATACTGCACGGTGCCCTGGTGGTGGTGGACTGTGTCTCAGGTAGGTCAAACAGGTCACAGGGTCAGAGGTCAAACACACAATACTGCACGGTGCCCTGGTGGTGGTGGTGGGTGTGTCTCAGGTAGGTCAAACAGGTCACAGGGTCAGAGGTCAAACACACAATACTGCACGGTGCCCTGGTGGTGGTGGACTGTGTCTCAGGTAGGTCAAACAGGTCACATGGTCAGAGGTCAAACACACAATACTGCACGGTGCCCTGGTGGTGGTGGACTGTGTCTCAGGTAGGCCTGTCCCCGACTAACGATTTGTATAGTCGACTTTGATTGGCCGGAATTTGCCCATAGTCGATTTTTTTTTATATAAGATAAGAAAAGATATTCCTTTATTGATCCCCTTCGGGAAATTCAGGCATCATAGCAGCATGGGGGATGGGGGGGGGGGGGGGGTAGTAGTTAGCCACATAGCCACGCTTATTTATAGCTTAAATGAGCACAATATTCTCAAGGTTTTCCAATCTGGTTTTAAATCCCTGCACAGCACTGAGTCGGCACTTTTAAGAGTTTTTAATGACATCTTTTTAGCTACTGATTCCAGTGACTGTGTTGTCGTGGTCCTTTTAGACCTGTCGGCCGCATTTGACACGGAGGACCATGAGATTTTAATTGCCCGCCTTGAACAGTGGCATAGCCCTTGGCTTAAATGGTTCAAGTCCTACCTGGCAGACCGATCTTTTTGTGTCGTTCTTTGCCCTGCAAAGAAGGTGAGCGACTCCATAGGCTTACAGCACTGGCAGAGAGTGGTATAAGATGGGCAAACTGCGTAAGATGGGCAAACTGCTAAATGACTGAATGTAAATGTAATGTAAATGTAGTAGTGCCTACAACTAGGCGTAAGCTCAGGGCGGACTGTGCTTTCTCCGTTGTCGCCCCCAAAATGTGGAACGAGCTGCCGCTGCAGATTAGGCAGGCCTGATCACTAGGGTTGGGCATCGTTTGGATTTGAACGATTCCGGTTCCGATTCCGATTCTCCATTTCGATTCCCGTTTTTTTTTAAGAATTGAAATTAACACTTTCAGAGCCCCAGGGGGTTAGTGTTGTGAACGCATAATCTCTGTCTTAAATTATGGCTGTGTGTCTAATCTGCCTGTCGCTTATCAATGACTTGTTTGCAGTCAACATTGTCGAAACGGATCGTTTTTTAATCGCTTCATTTCCGTTTTATAGCATTTTGAAAAGCCCTCGTTTTTCAGGAAAATATAAAGATTCCGTGATAAGCGGCATTTACTGGAATATTCTGGCATACACAAAAACGTTGTCATTTTTCGGCCTATAATGAATAGTTTTCAAATAATTATCGATAGTATATGTGCTAGATTATCGATAGTATATGTGTACTTATGTACGCTATAGAAGCGGGCTGAAATATCGATTCTCTCATTTCCTGATCAGCGGCACACACACACACACACACACACACACACACATATGGGACACGTTGATATATCTGTGAAAAAAGCTCTGATTATCCCAAGACTGGTAAAATAGATTCCTTACCTCAGATCAGATGTTATCCAAAAAGATTATTCCAATTCCTGATCGCCATTCGATCGAAGTTAGGAACCGGTTCCTATTAGAACCGGTTCTCGGTGCCCAACCCTACTCATCACTACCCCGTTTCAAAGGCCTCCTTAACACTTTGAGTGCCAGCCACGAGAAATCTCGTTAGTTCATGCCATGCGTTGAGTGCCAACCGACGAGAAATCTAGTTTTTAATCGTTATTTTTTTTATTATCGATTTCCATTCATTTTTCATCAATCTAGCCTCACGTTACCAGTGGGGATCTGTCTGAGCTCGAACAGGGAAAATACCGCCCCCTATCGTCTCTCCGAATGGTATTGCACCCCATTGGATTGGACTGAATGAAATGGATGGGACATTTTTTTTCCGGATTCCACATTTGACTTGTCAGGCATGTAATCCGAGTCGATCCCATTCATTGCCCACCATCAGAACAGCGTGGAATATGTCTTTCGACCACCCAGAGTTGGATCAATAAACGCGATTGATATTTGGAATGGCGATCAGGAATTGGAATAATCTTTTTGGAGAACATCTGATCTGAGGTAAGGAATCTATTTTACCAGTCTTGGGATAATCAGAGTGTGTGTGTGTGCTGATCAGGAAATACGATTTTTCAGCCCGCTTCTATAGCGTGCATAAGTACACATATACTATCGATAATCTAGCGTTTATTTGAAAACGATTCATAAATAGGCCGAAAAATTACAACGTGTTTTGTGTATTCCAGTAAAGCGCGATTCCTGCAGAATCTTTTTTTTTCTGAACGTTTAAAAAAACGAGCGTTTTTCAAAATTGTATAAAACGGAAATGAACCGATTAAAAAAACAATCCGTTTCAACAATGTTGACTGTAATAAGCGACGGGCGTATTAGACACATAGCCATAATTTAAGATATAGTTTATGCGTTCGCAAATATGATCGCCCTCCATTGACTACAGCGTTGGCACTCAAGCGCCTATTTCTGGCACCCCCTGCTGGCACGGAAAGTGTTAAGACCCACCTTTTCTCTTTGGCTTTCGACACCATGTAGCTTGTTGATTTTATGATATTATTGTTTTACTGTGTTATTGTTGTATCGTTTTGTTACTGTGTCCTTTGCTTTGAAATATTTTTTAAGTACTCTGATCTATTTTAATTTGTATTGCTGCCTATGTTTACCCCTTTTTTCTCTCTTTTTGGTACTACTGTTTTTTAATATGCTCCTAGCCCTAGTCTCAGGCAAACCCGGCTCGGTTTCGTCAAAACCTCCTCTCAGAAGAGAGATGTGTACACCCATCGTCCTCCGCCATCTGCGTGATCCGAAAGACATAGCGATGGCCGAAGAGCAAAACCTCCTATCTGAAAATATCTTTTTTTAGGAGCGGCTGGGTAGCGCAGCGGACTAAGCGCTCGCCTACCACTGCAGAGACTCTGGGATAGAATCCAGCTGTCAGCGGTACCTCTGGTTTGGTCGGTCGTCCCTACTAACACAATTGGCAGTGTTAGTGGGTGGGAAGCCGGTGGGGTATGTATCCTGGCAAACCTAAAACAAAATCCAGGGGGAGGGGGGGGGGGCTGGCTCTCTCTCTTGCGCGCTCTCGCTCTCTCTACGTTCAATGATTTAAAGTAGCCAAACGTTACAGTATAAATACTAACTGGATAGTTGATGATATAAACATTTAATTTCATTATCTGACATATTCTAAAATCATTGTCTGCTATAAGCCATTATCCCTTTGTGTATGATTATTATTTCCTCACAGTATAGTGTGTATATATGTGTGTGTGTGTTTGGCTAAAGTGGATAGAAAACACAGTACTCTGCTAAAGTCTTAGGCACCCAAGAGTTTTTATAAATTGTCTTAGATGTAAATACATTTTTTTATTTGATTTAATGTGTCAGTACATTTTCATTTAATTATTTTTGAAAGCATCTTCATGGTTTAATAATGCAAACATATCTTGCAGGGACTATTATAATCATCATATTGGCGTGACTGTATGCATCAAAGGGTTAAATCAAGAATTTTTAAGTGCTTTAGAGGAAATGTCAAAATATTGCGATATATATCGTGTATCGTGATATGGTCAAAAAATATTGCGATATCATTTAGAGGCCATATCGCCCAGCCCTAGAGCACGCCTCACATATCGGCATGGAACTCGAGAACCTCTGAACGGATTTTGTTGCCTGAAAGGGCAATCGACAGGCAACAAACAGGGCTTTAATTCAATATATATATATTGTATAAAAGAAAATGCAGAACGTATAAAAAAAAATAAAGTGTGGTGCAAATCGTCCTCAAGAGGTCCCGGGGCCGGGTTGGTGCCAGTTAAGAGGTTTACTATAATACTATGATCAGCGCGCATTCCTGGAAGCTTACATGATTGGACTCTGCCAAGACTCTCTGCCAGTGCCAGTTATTTCCTGTAACCCTTCTTCTTGGTTCTGGCAGGTGTGTGTGTCCAGACTAACCCTTCTTCTTGGTTCTGGCAGGTGTGTGTGTCCAGACTGTAACTAGGGATGGGCGTGATTAATCGATTACTCGTAGCTAAGAAAAATCGATCTTAAATTATTAATCACTTCTATGAAAAAAAAGAATATTTAATATATATTTCTTTTACATGTGTAAGATTATAACTGTTTGTTGGTTTACTTAAACATATATACGTGAATGAACAAAATTAAGTAAGAAAAAAAAAGACATTCAAAATGATTATTTATTATTATATATTTGATAGTTTTTTTCCCTTTTCGAGTAATACACGATCACTCGAGTATAGCATGCGATCAATCGATCTGGATTTTTCTTTAAAATGCCCATCCCTAACTGTAACCCTTCTTCTTGGTTCTGGCAGGTGTCCACTGTCCAGACTGTAACCCTTCTTCTTGGTTCTGGCAGGTGTCCACTGTCCAGACTGTAACCCTTCTTCTTGGTTCTGGCAGGTGTCCACTGTCCAGACTGTAACCCTTCTTCTTGGTTCTGGCAGGTGTCCACTGTCCAGACTAGGGCTGAGCCCAAACGTTCGAACGTTCGAACCTTCGTTCGTTACGTTGGCATTCGAATTCTAAATCAACATTAGAATTTTTTTTTTTATTAAAAAAAAACATATATATATATTTTCTATTCATTCTGTTCTTCACAGTTGCAGATAAAGATTAGGCTACACTAATATTATAGTATTAAAAGAAACTGATGAGTTATATTTAGGGATGTCCGATATTATCGGCCGATATCGGCATTAAAATGTGATATCGGAAAATATCGGTATCGGTTTAAATCTTTTTTTTTTTTACATTTCTATAACCTTTATTTACCCAGGCAAGCAAGTAAGAACAAATTCAGATTTTATTTATTGTGAAAAGTATGCATAATGTTGTGTTAATTCCACAACAAGAGATATGTAATGTTAATTACCTGAAATTATTAAATTTTTTTGGGGGGGAAACCCTGCATATATATCGGTATCGGTTGATATCGGTATCGGAAATTAAGAGTTGGACAATATCGGTATATCGGTATCGGTAAAAAAGCCAATATCGAGCATCCCTAGTTATATTCATTAAAGAAAGTTGATTTAATTGATTTAGTTGGGCTGGGGCTTCTCCCTGGGCTGGGTCTGGGGCTGGAAAGTTGATTTAATAAAAGAAAAAAATACTAATTTAATCAGATTAATCACTTTATTCAAATTGAGGATTTAGTTTGAGGATAAAAAAAGATATAATCTTTTTTTTATTAAAATATTTTTTCTTTAATTTTTAATTTTTATTAATTTTTTTTAATTAAAAACGAAGGTTCGAACGTCTGTTCGAAAAACCCTGACGAAGTTCAAATCCCAAAAACAGGCTTCGGGGACACAGCCTTAGTCCAGACTGTAACCCTTCTTCTTGGCTCTGGCAGGCGTGTGTGTCCAGACTGAGACCGTGCTGCGGCAGGCCATCGCCGAGCGCATCAAGCCGGTTCTGATGATGAACAAGATGGACCGGGCCTTGCTGGAGCTGCAGTTGCGGCCCGACGCGCTCTACCAGAAGCTCCAGTGCATCGTGGAGAACATCAACGTCATCATCTCCACATACGGAGAGGACGAGGACGGGCCCATGGGCAGCATCATGGTGAGACGCGGGGGGCGCTGGACGCGTGTACGCACACTAGGGCGGAGCCCAGACGTTCTAACCTTCGTTCGTTACGTTGGCATTCGAATTCTATATCAACATTCGATTTTTATATTTTTTATTATTTTTAAATTTTTATTTATTTCTATTCATTCTGTTTAAACCAATGGGGGTTTTTCTTCACAGTTGCAGATAAAGATTAGGCTACACTAATATTATAGTATTAAAAGAAACTGATGAGTTATATTCATTAAAGAAAGTTGATTTAATTGATTTAGTTGGGCTGGGGCTTCTCCCTGGGCTGGGGCTGGAAAGTTGATTTAATAAAAAAAAATACTAATTTTATCAGATTAATCACTTTATTCAAATTGAGGATTTAGTTTGAGGATATCTAAAAAAAAATATATATACTGGCAATAAAAAAAAAAAAAAAAAAAAAATTGAAATATCTTTTTTTAAATTAAAAACGAAGGTTCGAACGTTTGTTCGAAAAACCCTGACGAAGTTCGCATCCCAAAAACAGGCTTCGGGGACAGCCTTAGTACACACACACGGACACATGCCCACACGCGTGTACACACACACAGTCATACACACACAGGGACACATTCCCACACGCGTGTACACACACACACACACACACACACACACATTCAAAGTACCAATGGTTTCATTTAAACACCTAGGTGTGGTAGTAGTAACAAGGAGCATCGGAGGTTTGTTTAAAATACGAGCACACATATTCTGGAATGTTTGGAGAACATTTCATTCTCCTTGTTTTATTTAGTCTTTTATTTCTATGAACACTGGGCCTTCTTTCTTTTCTTTTTTAGATTGATCCGGCTGTAGGCACGGTGGGGTTTGGCTCTGGTCTCCATGGCTGGGCGTTCACCCTGAAGCAGTTTGCTGAGATGTACGTGGCTAAGTTTACCACCAAGAAGGCTGAGCTGAGCTCAGCAGAGAGATGTAAGAAGGTGGAGGACATGATGAAGAAACTCTGGGGAGACAGGTAGCGCACACACACACACACACACACACACACACACACACACACACACACACACACACACACACACACACACACACACACACACACACACACACACACACACACACACACGTGCCCATGCGTAAGCTCGTACGTACATACATCATACCAGTCGGGAGGGTTACTTTATATATGTATACCATTACAATTACAAATGACCTATATTACAGATACATTATCTATACATACATACATACATACATACATACATACATACATACATACATACATACATACATACATACATACATACATACATACATACATACATACATACATACATACATACATACATACATACATACATACATACATACATACATACATACATACATACATACATATTAGTGCTGTCAATAGATAAAAAAAACGTTTTACTAATTAATCGCACAATTTTCTGTATTTAATCTAGATTAATCTAGATTAATCTATATTATCAATAAATTAATCGCGATTAATTGCATTTTTCTACTTAGACCGAAAAAAAGATTAATCTAGATACATTTTTTTTAACGCTTTCAATAATTTAAATGAATCTCCAAAATTAAAGCATTAACTTTGACAGCCCTAATACATATATCTACATCACTGGTCTTTATACACATATCTAACTATTCTTAGTCTACAACACTGGTCTTTATACACATATCTAACTATCCTTAGTCTACAACACTGGTCTTTATACACATATCTAACTCTTCTTAGTCTACAACACTGGTCTTTATACACATATCTAACTATCCTTAGTCTACAACACTGGTCTTTATACACATATCTTACTATTCTTAGTCTACAACACTGGTCTTTATACACATATCTAACTATTCTTAGTCTACAACACTGGTCTTTATACACATATCTAACTATCCTTAGTCTACAACACTGGTCTTTATACACATATCTAACTATCCTTAGTCTACAACACTGGTCTTTATACACATATCTAACTATTCTTAGTCTACAACACTGGTCTTTATACACATATCTAACCTTCCTTAGTCTATATCACTGATCTTTGCCACTAGATAATTGCATAAAGACACTGGATACCGTGCTCTGGTTAAATCACATATCCAGGCAGCAAGAAGCAACAGAAATGAGGCGTTTCCTGCAGCCAGATTTGTCACAGCTCATCACAAACACATGTTTTAGTTTTTCTTTCAGGATGTCATTTCTCAGAATTATATCTCTGAATTCTAGAGCTCCATGTGAACAACGGCCATTGTTCCATTAAGTTTAGAAACGTTTTCAAAGTTGAGATTGTGAGATTGCACACCCGAAATGGTTCAAGGAGAGCGAGTAATCTGCTCCCCATAGCCTCCCTTCTGTACTGAGCTCGCAGGAAGGCGGTTTTACAGAACAGGGGAGACACAAATCAAATCAAATCAAATGTATTTGTAAGGGCCCCGGCCCGACAACACATGTTAATGTCCCCATGGGCCGGACACGTCTTCTTTAACTCATTCAGCACCAATCACGAGTAAAGTCGGGTTAACTCGCCAACCGTTCAGCGCCAATCACGAGTATAGTCAGGTTTTAATCGTTATTTCTTTTATTAGCTATATCCTTACATTTTTCATCCATCCAGCCTGATGTTATCATTGGGAATGGGTCTGAGCTCGCAAAAGGGCAAATACCGCCGCCTACGCCTTCCAGCCGGTATTGCACTCTATTAGAAATGGTGTAGTTTCTTTCCTGGGCCGATCTGAGCCATGTGGGCGGGGTTTAAATACTCCGGCAGGACTAGCATTTACAACGTTATATCTGCGAGGCTGCCCCCCCCCCCCCCCCCCCCCCCCCCTTCATATGCAATGCCAGGCAATGTGGGACGGACCTCCACGAGCAGTATTTGGAATGGCGATCAGATAATTGGATTATTTCTTTTGCATTACATCAGAGACCAGGTAAGGATTCTATACAGGGCTCGAAATTGCGACCGAATTGGTCGCATATGCGACCGAAATTGTACTTGTGCGACCTCAAAATATAATTGGGAGCATTCGTGCGAGTGCAAATAATTGTTCTGGTGCGACCCCCCCCCCCCCTTCCCCGAACATCCCTTTCTCTGTCCATTCGCTAGTTTGTCACTCAGTATGTGCCTTGTGAGTTGACAGTGACCATTCTAACCAATCAAACTTGAGCTTGACGTTCTTACCTTTAATGCTGATTTTAGATTGGTTAAGTTGACGCACACACACGCTCACACACCCTCATTGCCCGTCCCCCTCACAGACCCGTCTCATTCGCACCGAAGATACCAAGCGTGCAGGTCCTCTTTTAACATCACTGAAGCAACAATTAAACAATGGCCCAGTAAACTATTCACTTTAGTTTTATACACGAGGCGTTGTCTAACGTTATCTAGCTGGCTAGCTACTGATAGCTCATAACATCGTTGAAATTCGTTTTTGCAGCTGTGGCTAACGTTAGCTAGCTACCGTTATTCGGGTGGCTAACGTTAGCTACCTAGCAACTGTAGCTTGCTAATACGGGCTGTGTCTACCTTTTAATTTGCAATGGAGTGGAGCTAACTAACTGTACAAATCGATGTGATTGGCTGAGACTGTATTTTGTACGGTTGGCTACCTGCTGGCTGTTGTGGATTCGGGTAGCCAGCTAGCAGCTAACATCAACTCAACGTCAACACTCTGTTGACACTGAGCTAGTTTGCCGACAGCAATGCAACAACAATATGGTCCATGCGGAACCCTTATCCCAACACATAGTTCCGTGTGTGAATAATGTTGAGCCACCACAAAAGATTAATCCAAAGTTGAATCCAGTAAGAATACTACTAGGCTATATAACATACATCTTTGCAAGTAGATCACATTAGCAAAATGGCCTTTTGACATGTAGGCTACATATTCATAATCATGAACGTTTATTTGGAAGTATACTTAGTTTTAAAGTGGTCAGACAGTTCCCTCTGTGTGTAATACAGACAGTCTTCACACATTCATAAATAACACTTACAGAAAAGCTTATTGTGCACTGTAATACGTTTTGTTCAATGGGGGATTTTTGTATGTACCGAATACCGTGAAACCGTGGTATTTTTGCCCATGCCTAGTCTACACTATAGGCTACACTACTAGGTCTACACTATAGTATAGTTTAAGGCTACTTTCACTGTTTTACTGCATTACAGTACTGTTATATTGTCGTTTTTTTATCAATAAAAAAAATATATTACGTATATATTGTTGGTGCTCCTTACATTTTGGTGGGTGCTCCAAAAATTTTGCTGGTGCTCCCAACTTTTTGAAGTTGGGAGCACCAGTGCTACCAAGTAAAAACGTTAATTTCGAGCCCTGCTATATATAAAATCTTGCGTTGATCTGATATTTCTTTCTACCGCGATCGAAGCTGTCTGTGTGTGGACTGTGTGTGGCTTTTACCGTTGGGTGCAGGAGGTGATGGGGGGGGGGGAGCGCCGCGCTACGAGGGCCATTTCATGTATGCACGAGGAAGGATAATAATGATAATCTAGCGTTGATTTCAGGAAGATTCGATAATCAGGCGAAAAATGACAATGTGTTTAGTGTATTCCACTAAAACGCAATTATCGCGTCTTTTCCTGGGATTACTAAGAATCACCAAAACTATACTCATATTCAAAACGGTATCAAACAAAAATGTACGGATGAAAAAACAATCTGTTTTGTACATGTTGACTGGAAGCAACTCACTGACAATCGACGGGTGTATTAGACTCGCAAATCTCGCAGTCCCCCCATTGATTAAAACGATGACGTTCTAGCGCCCCCTGGCTCATTAAGCGATGGCACTGAATGAGTTAAACAAGTCAAGAAGAAACATCACAATAAATCAAGAACAAAACAAAAACACCATGAAGTCCAATTTTTTTTTAAATAAATTAATGCAACACTCCCAGACATACCCCACGCAAAGGTAAGGAAAAACTCACAAAAAACCTAGCAATAGAAAAAAATTCACCACAGGCAATGTGGAGGAGAGAAACCTTAGAAGGGCCGTTCACGGGGGGGGGGGGATCTCCCTTGAAGGAAGGAAGAGACAGGAGAGAAGGTTCTGGCGAGATGTGACCCTAGGCCAGCAGGGGTGAGTCCTGTGTGCTCCTAGAGTGTGGGGGTCTTAACTACTACACCGTCTCTCTCTCTCTGGGCACCTCTCTCAGGTATTTTGATCCAGTCTCTGGCAAGTTCAGTAAGACCGACACTGGCCCCGACGGCACCAAGCTCCCTCGGACCTTCTGCCAGCTCGTCCTGGACCCCATCTTTAAGGTAAACGGAAAGGCAACGCTGTAGATATTGTCATCTTTATTTACCCAGGGTACTGGGAATACATTCCCTGAGATCCATAGATGTCCCTAGATACCAAGAACATGCAAATGGACCTTGTAGAAGTGGAGCAATCTTCCATTTACTTATGTATTATGTATATATGTGTATTGTGTAGGGATGTCCGATATTATCGGCCGATATTGGCATTAAAATGTAATATCGGAAAATATGGGTATCGTTTTTTTTATTTAACCTTTATTTACCCAGGCAAGCAAGTAAGAAGTGAACAAATTCTTATTTTATTTATTGTCAAAAGTATGCATAATGTTGTGTTAATTCCACGACAAGAGATATGTAATGTTAATTACCTGAAATTATTCCGTTTTTTGGGGGGGGGGAAACCCTGCATATATCGGTATCGATTGATATCGGTAACGGAAATTAAGAGTTGGACAATATCGGTATATCGGATATCGGTAAATACGCCAATATCAAACATCCCTAGTATTGTGTATGTATTTTTTACACCGATTTTCTGAAAATAGGCCTCAGGCTTAACACTTTCAGTGCCAGCAGGGGGCGCACGATTTAGCGATTGAGTGCCAGCGCTCTATTCAATGAGAGGGCGAGCACATTTGCGAACGCATAAACTATATCTTAAATTTTATGGCTATGTGTCTAATACGCCCGTCGCTTATCAATGACTTGTTTGCAGTCAACATTGTCGAAATGGATTATTTTTTTAATCGGTACATTTCCGTTTTATATCATTTTGAAAAACGCTAGTTTTTGGAAATTTCCAGAAAAAAAAAGATTCTGCAGGAATCGCCCTTCAGTGGAATACACAAAACACGTTGTAATTTTTTGGCCTATTTATGAATCGTTTTCAAATAAACGCTAGATTATTGATAGTATATGTGTACTTATACACGCTAGAGAAGCGGGCTGAAAAATCGATTATCCATCCATCAGCACACACACACACACACACACGACACGCTGAGATATAGGTGAAAAAAACTCTGATTACCCCAAGACTGATAAAATAGATTCCTTACCTCAGATCAGATGTTCTCCAAAAAGATTATTCCAATTCCTGATCGCCATTCCAAATATCGATCGCGTTTATTGATCCAACGCTGGGTACTGGAAACACATATTCCACGCTGTTCTGAGGGTCGCCAATGAATGCAATCGGCTCGGGTTACATGCCTGCTTGGCATCCGGCTTCAACATGGACGGTCGCATTTTACGTAGCTCCCGTAACCAACGCAACAGAGCAACAACAACAAAGTACTTTGCGCATTTTCTACTTTCCCTCCTGTGGATTATGGATTTGTACCTGAATTCACAACTCAAGCAGCAACTCCAGACAGAAGTGGAGGATAGCGAAAACGTAAAACAGCAGTCCCATTGCGACTTCTATTTGTTAACGGGCTCGGAGAGGAAACATCCTGCCTTCGGAGCCACGACCATCCACACAGTACTTACTGCAAATCCGGAACGAAAGAAATTACCCCCGGCAGGCAAGTGTAATAAGAGATCAATGTTTTTATTATACCTGCTCATGTCGGGTGACATTCATCAGAACCCTGGTCCCGTAATGACACGGAACCAGAGACTACAGTCAAATCTGCTGATCCAAGAAGCAGCAGCCAGCACAACAGATCAACGGCTACCCACACATACTGCGGCTAACGACATGATCAACGGCAACATTCCTCCTCTGCCACCCCTGCAAAAGAACCCACGAGAGGCCACAGCGAGAGGGAAGGAACCGGGGTTCACAACCGAGGCGCCCAGCACGTCGCGGGGACAAAACAGCGAGGCATCGCTCCTCACACCGGCGCCGGAGATCAACAGCATCCACGCAATTGACGCTTCAGCCAGCAGTTGCACCAGCCGACCAGCAAGCGGCGACATACCCTCACAGAAGCCCCAGCGGACTCGGCGAGTGGCTAAAGGAAGAGCGGCGCGGGACATCGAGACCACCAAGGACCCGACGGTTAGCTTGGCTGGCCCCGCCAAGGCCGCCATGCCAGCAAGTCTACCCGGGCCGAGGCCAGGACAAAAGGCACCCCCCCTCCCCCACAATGGAGTACAATCAGACATATCTGTAATCAACCAGCCCCCCCCCCCCACATCGCGGGCTTTCACACAAAGGAATACAGACACCAGCAAAGGACAAAGCACCCCTCCCCCCCCTCCCCACCCACGGCACAAACAGCAACAACGCCCCCCCTCCCCCCACCACAGGACAGGACACAATGGAACAGAGTTACCTCAACTGTGACGACATCAAACTTATTACAAGCAAAAATGGACTTCACATATTTCATCTGAATACAAATAGCCTGAGACCGAAACTGGCTGAAATCAAACAGTTGTTTTTAAACGGTAAGGCTAACATATTGTGTTTCACAGAAACAAAATTAGACTCATCTGTACAGGATCCAGAGATTGAAATTGAAAACTACTCAATAGTCAGGAGGGATAGGAACCAGTATGGAGGTGGCGTCTGTGTGTATATACACAAGGATACCAAATACATCAACCGTACTGACCTTAACCATGATGAAATTGAAACTGTTTGGATTGAAATCTTATTAGACAGGGCGAAACCGGTACTAGTAGGCACAATCTATAGACCACCAGAACAGAGTGGGTTTTATGACACACTTGATGGGTGTTTAGCTGGGGTGGAGGGGGTAGAAAAAATTCTTATTGGGGACTGGAACACGGATATGCTGCGTAAATCAGCACCCGTCTTCAAGGCCTTCAGTAGATTTTCTGACCTGCACGGTTTCAGCCAGCTAATCACACAACCCACAAGGGTATGCGATTCGACACAAACCACCATTGACCTCATTTTGACCTCTGACAAGTCCATGATCTCCAGTAAAGGGGTGATAGCATGCGGGTTAAGTGATCATTATATGATTTTCTGTACCCGCAAAAAGCTAAAACAGAAGGCCGGCTGTCACAAAACAGTCACATCTAGAGACCTCAAAACTTACTCTAGAGAGGCCTTTAACCTAGAACTGGGGAGCTTGGACTGGTCAGATGAGCTCAGTGGTACACAGGTTGAAGAAACATGGCTTGGATTCAAAACCAAATTCACAGCAATACTCAACAACATGGCACCGATAAGAACCACCAGGGTTAAAAATCGCGCTGAGGCATGGATGCACACTGAAATACTGGCCGCTATGAAAACCAGAGACAAAAAATGCTCTGAACTTCATAAAAGTCAGACAAAGCTTTCCAAAAGCTCAAACAGTGAACTCCAAGCCCACGTGGTTGAACTAAAAATCCAAAGAAACAGACTAAGAAATGACGTAAACACCATGATCAGAACCGCAAAAAGAAATTTCATCAACGACAAAACTGAGGAAAACAAAAACAAACCCCGCGAACTTTGGAAATTACTCAATAATCAACTAGGCTGCAGTAAAAAACTTAAAACCAGATTCTCAAACATAAACATAAAGACGGACAACACGCTCATCACAGACAAGCTGGATGTAGCCAATTACTTAAACATCTTCTTCACAAACATAGCCACAACACTGGTAAACAAACTACCCTCCCACTCAGGGCATTATGGGGTAGAACACATAGTAGCATACTACAAAAACCTAGGGGTCCACAAAGACGACTTCAAACTTGAAATGGTAACAACCGATGAGGTACTCAAAAAATTGAGCGCCCTCCAACCTAACAAGGCCACTGGCCATGACAACATCCCCTCCAAATTCCTCAGAGACGCAGCAGCCGCCATCACCCCAGTCATCACACACATAATAAACCTCTCTATAAAACAGGGGCACGTCCCCAAGGACTTCAAAATTGCGAGAGTGACCCCTCTACACAAAAAGGGCAGCAAATTAGACCCAGGCAACTACCGCCCTGTTTCTATTCTTACCTCCATCTCGAAAGTCATGGAGAAAATAGTCTACGAACAGGTCGAAAAGTACCTGGCGGAAAAAAACCTAATCTACGAATTCCAATCTGGCTTCAGAACGTCCCACTCCACTGACACATGCCTCCTCTATTTGAACGACCACATCAAACAAGAGGTGGACGCTGGCAAATACTGCGGCATGGTCATGCTGGACCTACAAAAGGCCTTCGACACTGTCAATCACTCCATTCTAATGGACAAGCTAAAAGCAATTGGTTTTGATAGCCTATCAGTGAGCTGGATGCAATCCTACCTGGAGGGGAGAGAACAGATGGTAGAGGTAAACGGTACTCTATCCCCCCCCCCTCACAGTGAGCTGTGGTGTTCCACAAGGAAGCATACTAGGACCGCTACTCTTCCTAATTTATGCAAATGACATGTCGTCAGCCTGTGACTGCAACTTGTTCCTGTTTGCGGACGACTCAGCCCTGCTGGTCTCTGACAAGAACAAATTGCAGGTTGAAAAAACCCTCAGCACGGAACTAGGCAAAATCTGCATATGGCTCGCTGATAACAAACTATCATTACACATGGGCAAAACAGAGTCCATTCTCTTCGGTTCAAATAACAAACTCAGCAAGACCGACGGCTTCTCAGTTACAGTGGGTGACAATATTGTCACAAGGAAAGACGAAATTACCTACCTGGGTTCCATCCTAGAGGCAAATCTTTCCTGTGACAAAATGGCATCCAATGTAATAAAAAAAGTCAACCAACGAACTAGATTCTTGTACCGGATCTCCTCTCTGGTAAACAAGAATACCCTGAGGACTCTGGCAGGAGCACTCATTCAAGGGTACTATGACTATGCGTGCACCTCATGGTACCAAAGCACCTCAAAGGCGCTTAAAACAAAATTACAAACATCACAAAACAAACTGGTCAGACTACTACTTGACCTGAACCCCAGAACCCACCTCACCCCTGCCCACTTTGCCAACCTAGGATGGCTTAGAGTAGACGACAGAGTACAGCAACTTGCAATGGGCCTGGTCTACAAGATACACTATACGACCGGGGTGCCCATGTACATGTCAAAATACTTCCCAAAGGTCAGTGAATACCACAACCACTACACCAGAGGAAGCTCAACAAATCATGTTAAACCCAGATTCGGCTCAAACAAGGGACTAAACACGTTTCGCAATTATGCCACAACAATGTGGAACGCCCTACCCAAAGCTGTAAAGGAATGTGAATCCCTGCCCACATTCAAAACCGCCCTTAAAGAGCACCTACGGGAGGCTGCAATTCGAAACTGGCCACCGTAAATGCCCAAAACCCCCACCACCTCCTAATAGACAGTCTCCTCCCCACCGCATGTATATATTCCCTCCCCGCCGTATGTATATTCCCCTCCCACCCACCCACCCCCTCCTAATGTACAGTCCCCTCCCCATCATATGTATATACTCTGTCAGGATCTAGGGGTAACAGTACTGTATATTTGAATACCGCCTATGTCACAAATGTATCAGTACTAAATACCTATATGTCCCTATGCCATAAATGTCATGTATGTTATGTATGTCATAAATGTCTATATGAATTGAAAATGGGGGACCCTGATGGAAACAAGACAAACGTCTTTCTCAGGTCTGCATCCCCTTAACAATTGTATGTATTGAGCCGTACTGTATTGTACCCATTCTGCAATCTGTTAAATAAAGTTTTCATTCATTCATTCATTCATTCATTCATTCATTCATTCATTCATCCTGATAAGTAAAATGTGGATTCCGGATTCTTTTTTTCCCATCCATTTCATTCAGTCCAATCCAATGGGTGCAATACCATCCGGAGAGACGATAGGGGCGGTATTTTCCCTGTTCGAGCTCAGAGAGAGTCCCAATGGTAATGTGAGGCTAGATTGGTGAAAAATGAATGGAAATCGCTAATAAAGAAAATAACGATTAATAACGAGATTTCTCGTGGCTGGCACTCAACGGTTGGCATGAATTAACGAGATTTCTCGTGGCTAGCACTCAAGGTCCCCCTATAGGGGACTTTTCTTTTCTTTATCATAAATCGATCAATAGAGACCGTATTAGATCCCCAATTATCATATCATGGGGTATCATTGGAAAGCCACACTCATTGGCTACAACCCTGTGCAAAGATTTTCGAGATCGCCAAATGATTGACTAGAGCCCCGGGAGTCGGGGGTGGTAATGTGTACTTTTGCGTACTTTGGGGCACGCCTCACATATCGGCATGTAACTCGAGAACCGCTGAACGGATTGTCACCTGAAAGGGCAATCTACAGGCAACAAATAGGGCTTTAATTCTATCTATATTATTGTATTAAAAGAAATGCACACCCAGGCCACTAGAGGTCGGCAAAGAATTGTCCACATGTGGGCCCTTGGATGTTAAGAGGTCAATGTTTTTAAATATTTTTTTTGTAGCCAAGAGTAAAGACCATAACCCTATCAAAAACAGAAGTCAAAGTGTATATTTTCATTTTTACGATGTTTTATACGATTTATCGGAAATACAAATTTATCTGAAAATGCTAATTATCGTAATTATCATAATAAGGTCAAGGTCAAGTTCAAGGTCAAATATGAATTTATAATTAAAATCGATTATCATTAATTACTGTATCTACAAATCCTTCTGTTTAATCATCTTCCCGCGGTTTATTTGCTTAGATTTTTTGTACACATGATCTCAATAAGGTGGTGAATGAGCTCAGTGAGCATTTTCTCGTACCCGTATACATTTTTTATCAAAGATGCATAAATCATAATTTATATTCTCCTTTGTTTCATCACAATTTACTCAAGCCTAGTAACAGACACAATATTTCTGACACTGGAAATGGAAATACATACCCCCAGGTCCCTAGATGTTCCTAGATACCAAGAACATGCAAATTTACCTTGCAGAAGTGGAGCAATCTTCCATTTACTTAGGCATGTACCTTTAGGCGAAATACGGCTTACAGCTTATCAGGTTAAGGGGTTAATAGTCTACTTTTGTACCAACAATTCCTTTGACAAAACTTTTTACTTTGAAGTCTCTCAGTTTCACATCTACATCTGCTTGCATTCAATAGACATCTAATTAACATCCTTGTCAATTTATCTGATATTTGTAGTATGAACTGTAGTATGAACTGTAGTGTGAACTGTAGTGTGGACTGTAGGGCTGACCTTCGAAAAAAATTGGCATTCGAAGCTTCGGGGCCGAGATTCGATTTTAATTCGAAGCTTCAAGATAAAAAAAAATATATATATATAAATAAAATAAAAATTATTTAAAAAAATATTAAATATTTATGTTGCAGGACTTGTACAGCACTTTGTTCAACTTTGTCAGTGCTGTAAAGTTGAAACCTTTTTAAATCTTAGACAAACTAAACACTTTGCTGTCATGAAATATTGTAAGCCGTCATTTGAGGCTTTATAAAAGCAGCACAATGAACACAAATCTGTCAGTGCCGAGTCCGACCTTAATCTTAAATAACAAACGGCATTGCTTGTTGTAGTTAACAAAGAGAGACAGAGTTGATTTTGCAAAAAAAAAGAAAAAATTGTAAATAGATATATATCTTTTTATATATTCAAATTACATTTTCCCATTCGAATCCCATGCCCATCGAACGAAGCTTCGAAGTATTTAAGACAGCCCTAGTGGACTGTAGTATGAACATGCCCCCCCCCCCCCAGGTGTTCGACGCCATCATGACTTTCGACAAGGAGGAGACGGCGAAGCTGGTGGAGAAGCTGGAGGTCAAGCTGGATGCGGAGGACAAGGACAAGGAGGGCAAGCCGCTGCTGAAGGCCGTGATGCGCCGCTGGCTGCCTGCAGGGGGCGCCCTGCTGCAGATGATCACCATCCACCTGCCCTCCCCCGTCACAGCCCAGCGCTACCGCTGCGAGCTGCTGTACGAGGGGCCCGGGGAGGACGAGGCGGCCATGGGTCGGTGCAATGAACACACACACACGCACGCACACACACACACACGCACGCACACACACACATGCATGCACACGCACACTGTCACACACATGGAAAAACATGCACAACAACAGATCGCTAACGCTGTCGCGTCCTTGACGAAGACGGGCAGGAGCACTTGGATTGGTCCCCGGGGCGCGGCTCACGTCGACGCCCCTATCTGCTCCCGGCTGCCCTTGGGGGGGGAAGGACGACGGGATGGGTCAAGTGCAGAGGCTCAATAGCATTAGGCGACACAAGAAATTGCATGTGTGTGTTCCTGTGTGTGTGTGTGTGTGTGCCGCCCATCGCATGTGTGTGTCGTTTGCATGCCAAATAAAGACTTCCTAAGTCCTGCATTATTATTATTATGCATGCACACCGCTTAACCCTTTCACTGCCACACTACCAAACGGTTAACCCTTTCACTGCGACAATACACAGAAGGTTAACTTTCTGTATTGTCTCAGTGAAAGGGTTAACCGTTTGGTAGTGTGACAGTGAAAGGGTTAACTGGGTTTAGCGACTCCCTCTTGGTTCTAACCCTTTTTTAAACACTATCTTAACTTCTTTCTTTAAATTTTTTTTCTCTTCCATTCACCACTTTTAGCCCTATTTTAGCTTCTTCTTTTTAGCCCTACGTATTTGTCCATCTTTGTTTTTAACACGGACTAAATAATTGTATTAACTGTTTTTAAATGGCTGTTGATGCTGTGATGGACATCTGAATCTCCCCTCGGGGATAAAGGTTTTCAATCAATCTCACACACACACACACACACACACACACACACACACACACACACACACACACACACACACACACACACACACACACACACACACACACACACACACACACACACACACACACACACACACACACACACACACACACACACACAATATACTGGTTACACTGGTTACACCCTCTTTCTCTCTCTTTCCCCTCCCACCCACCCTCTCTCTCTATCTCCCCCCCCCACCCTCTCTCTCTCTCCCCCCACCCTTTCTCTATCCCCCCCCCACCCTCTCTCTCTCTATCTCCCCCCCACCCTCTCTCTCTCTCCGCCCACCCTCTCTCTCTCCTCTCTTTCCCCCCCACCCACCCTCTCTCTCTCCCCCCACCCGTTCTCTATCCCCCCCACCCTCTCTCTCTCTATCTCCCCCCACCATCTCTCTCTCCCTCCACCCTCTCTCTCCCCCCACCCATTCTCTATCCCCCCCACCCTCTCTCTCTCCCCACCCTCTCTCTCCCCCCACCCGTTCTCTATCCCCCCCACCCTCTCTCTCTCTATCTCCCCCCACCATCTCTCTCTCCCTCCACCCTCTCTCTCCCCCCACCCTCTCTCTCTCTATCTCCCCCCCACCCTCTCTCTCTCCCTCCACCCTCTCTCTCCCCCCACCCTCTCTCTCTCTATCTCCCCCCCACCCTCTCTCTCTCCCTCCACCCTCTCTCTCTATCTCCCCCCCACCCTCTATCTCCCCCCCCACCCTCTCTCTCTCTATCTCCCCTCCACCCTCTCTCTCTATCTCCCCCCCACCCTCTCTCTCTCTATCTCCCCCCCACCCTCTCTCTCTCTATCTCCCCTCCACCCTCTCTCTCTATCTCCCCCCCACCCTCTCTCTCTCTCCCCACCCTCTCTCTCTCCCCACCCTCTCTCTCTCTATCTCCCCCCCACCCTCTATCTCCCCCCCACCCTCTCTCTCTCTATCTCCCCTCCACCCTCTCTCTCTATCCCCCCCCCACCCTCTATCTCCCCCCCACCCTCTCTATCTCCCCCCCACCCTCTCTCTCTCTATCTCCCCTCCACCCTCTCTCTCTATCCCCCCCCCACCCTCTATCTCCCCCCCACCCTCTCTCTCTCTATCTCCCCTCCACCCTCTCTCTCTATCCCCCCCCCACCCTCTATCTCCCCCCCACCCTCTCTATCTCCCCCCCACCCTCTCTCTCTCTATCTCCCCTCCACCCTCTCTCTCTATCCCCCCCCCCACCCTCTATCTCCCCCCACCCTCTCTCTCTCCCCCCCACCCTCTCTCTCTATCTCCCCTCCACCCTCTCTCTCTATCTCCCCCCCACCCTCTATCTCCCCCCACCCTCTCTCTCTCTATCTCCCCTCCACCCTCTCTCTCTCCCCACCCTCTATCTCCCCTCCACCCTCTCTCTCTATTTCCCCCACACCCTCTCTCTCTCTCCCCACCCTCTCTCTCTCCCCCCCCCCACCCTCTCTCTCTCTCCTCCTCTTTAGGCATCAAGAACTGTGACCCCAATGCTCCCCTGATGATGTACATCTCCAAGATGGTCCCCACCACGGACAAGGGACGCTTCTACGCCTTGGGCCGCGTCTTCTCGGGCACCGTCTCCACCGGCCTCAAGGTGCGCATCATGGGGCCCAACTACACCCCCGGCAAGAAGGAGGACCTCTTCATTAAGCCCATCCAGAGGTCGGTGTGTGTGGAGTGTGTTGTTGTGTGGAGTGTGTTGTCATGTGGAGTGTGTGGGGATAGAGGGAGGCGTAGCGGTTACGCCGTTGCTGTTTCCGGCCGGTCCGCCATCTTGAAAACGCAACGTATTTCCCCCATTGCCCATTTCTAAATCGTCTCGTTAAAAAAAATAAAAATAAAGCGTGAACATTTGCACGGTGTACCTTTCTGTGCGTATTCATCCACAATCTATAGCTCAAGATGAAAATATTTGCAATTAATCGTAAAAAAAAATAAATCGACACATTTTATTTCAACCAAAAATGCTTAAACAATAATGTTAGTGATAGAAGGGAACTCGTTTTGTGCAAAAATGGAAAGCTTGCCAATGTCCATGCGGCAGAATTGTTACAATAGCCGATTTTCCCAATGATAAAGCCCTATACGGGTGGACCTCGCGGGTGGTACCAAAGTGACGTCAGACTACACCTCCCTATAGAGACCGGTGTGCGGCTACTAGCAGACATTAAGTTAATTAGCCCCTGTTCCTCTTTTAAAGTCAAAGTCAAGAGCTGGACCAGGGGAAGCAGAACCTGGGTTTAATAATTTTTTATTTATCTTAGTTGATTTTATTTATTTAGGTTTTGTGAAGGGTATATTTTTTATGTATTACAGTAGTTGTCTTTTATTTAATTTAATTTTAAACGTTTTACATTTTAGACATCTGAAGGACGGCAATGGAAATAAGCTGTGGTGGGCCTCTATATGTATATTTGTATACATGTTCATTATCAATAAAGATCTCTATCTATTAGGGGTGTAACAATTCGATTCGATTACGATTCTTCAGGCAACGATTCAATGCATCGTGAAATCTCTTCATTTGACCACGATTCGATTAGATTCATTTTCGATCAGTTAATTCCCCAAAAAAATATTAATACACAAATGTGGCTGGGGGAACTGATTCACTCAGCATGAATGGACTATAGGCCAATAATAGGGGTGTAAATATTTGATTCGATTCGATTACGATTCTTCAGGCAACGATTCAATATTAATTTGACCATGATTCGATTCGATGCGATTCGACCTCAGGATCGATGCATTGTTACACCCCTACTATCTATCTATCTATCTATCTATCTAGCGATTTGAATGGACAAGTGAACACAGGGTATATCTGCGGGGTATTAAAAAGTTAAAATAAAAATTCATAATTCCCAATTTAAGGCCAATATATGACATGTTTCTGTATTCAAGTCGTTGTTTTTTTTATTTGTATTCAAGCTCAATTGAAACTAGGGATGCATCCCCTTAACAATTGTATGTATTGAGCTGTACTGTACTGTACCCATTCTGCAATCTGTTAATAAAGTTTTCAATCAATCAATCAATCACTCAGCTGATAGAGCTGTACCATTCCTGATGACTTGTCGTACAGCACTTGTAAGTCGCTTTGGATAAAAGAGTCGGCTAATGTAAATACCCATTGTTCAATTAATAAACTGTATGCCTCACTGTGTGGAAGGCAACATCAGGCTTGACTTAAAACATTACTTTTCAATATCTTTAATCTTTAATCTACATCTATTTTAATTTTAAAAACCGGGCTGTCATTATTGTTAGTATTATGTCGGTAATAGCCCTGTGATTTATAGTGGATTTCTACTGTAAATGTTTGTATGTCATGTCAAAAAAAAATATATATATATTTTTTCACAAAAAAAACATTACTTTCCTTAAATCAAAAATGCAAATAAAAACGTAAGTTTAAAAAAAAAAACATTACTTTCCTAACTTAGTGAAACTAAATGTAACAAATGAACACATAGATATAAATGTACTGAATTGTTATTTCTTACTTTATTTATTATTATATTATATATATATATATATATATATATATATATATATATATATATATATATATATATATATATATATATATATAAAGAATTTTTTACCGATACCCGATTTCTATTTAAACACTTTGCTTTGTTTTCCTCATAAAACATGTTTGGATGTTATGGTGATAAACCATATAATCTATAGAAGATTATATATATCTATCTCTTTCTCTCTCTATCTCTCACATTCTCCCCCCCCCCCTTTCCCCATATCTCTCTCCCTCTCCCGGCTCTCTCTCTCTCTACCCCCTTCCAAAGAAACAAGTAGAATTGGCCGGTTGCCAGATGTTCATTAGTGTGGCTAGTTCTGTGATCCTCAAATAGATTCTTAATAATAATGCAGGACCTCTTTAGGTTTTTTTTTAATCGGCATGCAACGAACTGGACATGCAATTGGAGTGGCACACACACACATTTACATTTACATTTACATTTAGTCATTTAGCTGACGCTTTTATCCAAAGCGACTTACAAGTTCTGTACGACGAGACAGCAAGAAGAGTACAACTCTATCAGCTGA
Source organism: Notolepis coatsorum (assembly GCF_963971535.1). Classification (NCBI taxonomy): domain Eukaryota; kingdom Metazoa; phylum Chordata; class Actinopteri; order Aulopiformes; family Paralepididae; genus Notolepis; species Notolepis coatsorum. Next base: position 10,545,080 of record NC_140168.1, on the reverse strand, counting down.
GTAACAATGTTCATCAAAGTGTTGCGTGTTACAGTGTAGGTTAGTTTATTAGTCAGGGTTAGATTTTTTTTTCTTTTTTCATCATTTCAGATAATGGTTGAAGAAGTGAGTCTTTAGTCGACGGCGAAAGATTGGACGGGATTCGGCTGTCCTAACTGGGATGGGTAGTTCATTCCACCATTGTGGGGCAAGGACTGAGAATAGGCGGCTTCTCTTTGATGACCCTCCGGGAGCTTGGATAGGAGTAGGTCTGAGGCGGCCAGAAGAGGGTGTGTAGTTAGAGACCATTGACCGGAGGTAGGCTGGAGCGGTTCCCTTTGCCGCATGGTATGCTAGGTCGAGGGCCTTGAAGCGGATACGTGCATGGGCCGACTTCGGTAGGTTTGAGATCAGGCGGGCCGCTGCGTTTTGAATGAGTTGAAGAGGCTTGGTGGCAGTGGCCGGGGGGCCAGCTAGCAGTGCGTTGCAGTAGTCGATGCGGGAGATGACTGTTGATTGGACGAGGAGTTGGATGGCTTCTTTTGTCAGGAAGGGGCGTATCCTTCTGACGTTGCTCAGGAGGAAGCTGCAGGTTCTGGTTGTCGCTGCGATGTGAGCAGAGAAGTTCAACTGGTCGTCGAGGACAACACCAAGGTTCTTGGCGGTCGGGGACGCGGTCACAGCTGCATTCTCGACTGTGATGGAGAGGTCGGTCAGGGGGGAGGATTTGGCTGGCAGGTGGAGCAATTCTGTTTTGCTTAGGTTCAGTTTGAGGTGGTTGGTCGTCATCCAGGCGGAGATGTCGGACAGACAGGCCGAGATCCGCTCAGAGACGTGGATATCTGAGGGAGGGAAGGAGAAGACATGCAGTCTTTTCTCAGTCGCCGATGCGATAGAGTCTCTGCGCCTAACCCATCCCGTCGTCCTTCCCCCCATGGGCAGCCGGGAGCAGATAGGGCGTCAACGTGAGCCGCACCCCGGGGACCAATCCAAGTGCTCCTGTCCGTCTTCGTCAAGGACTCCACAGCGTTAGTGATCTGTTGTTGTGCATGTTTATCTTATCGGGGGGGGAACCCTTGTGAGCACGGGGAGAACATGCAAACTCCACACAGAAAGGCCTGGGAGATACCCCACCTGGGTAACTGGCATCATGGAAACCTGGTCCCCAAGCAGGAATCGAACCCTGGACCTTCTTGCTGTGAGGCGACAGTGTTAACCACTACACCACGAACTGCAGGCCTTATTAATGTAACTACTGTATCTTGATATTTGCAGTCAATGAGGCAGATTATCTTTGCATTTTTATTGTTTTTGCATAAGGTATCCCACCATATGACTGGTGGTATTTTTTAGAATCATTGCACTGTATAATACGTTTTGAATTGACCCCCCTCTTTCAATCCCATCATGCAATTAAATGCTCTTTCAATCCTTTCCTCTTGACTTTTTCTTCCACCCCCCCCCCCCCCCCCCTCCCCCCCCCCGTCCCGCGCAGGACCATCTTGATGATGGGGCGTTACGTAGAGCCTATCGACGACGTCCCGTGTGGGAACATTGTTGGTCTGGTTGGAGTTGACCAGTTTCTGATCAAGACGGGGACCATTACGACCTATGAACTGGTACAGTGATACGTACATACAGACAGACGTACATACAGTCGTACATAGGGATGCACCAATCCGACTTTTTTCAGTCCCGATACCGATACCTGAGCTTTGGGTAGCGGCCGATACCGAGTACCGATCCGATACCCATTGTTCAATTCATAAACTGTGTGCCTCACTGTGTGGAAGAGACTGGGATCATTCTTTTTGCAAGGCAACATCAGGCTTGACTTAGAAAACATTACTTTCCTAACTTAGTGAAACAAATGTAACAAATTAACACATATATATAAATGTACTGAATTGTTACTTATTATTAAAATTAAATAACAAATTATATATATATATATATTTTTTTTTTATTTTTTTTTTTTTTTCTCCGATACCCGATCTAGCTATTTTAGTCATATCGGGGCCGATATCCGATATCAATATCAGATCGGTGCATCCCTGCCTTCTTCCAGTCCGCCACAGGGGTAACATGCAGACCTAACATATTGTCAAAGTAACATGAGGTATATATGCTTATTTCCGTTATTATTTATTACTTCAATAGAGTGCTTAGTGGCAGCAACACTAGTGCTGCATGTCTACCGTTGCAGTCGCAATGTCAGCCTGTGCAAGAAAGGCTCTGATTTGCAATTTAATTAAACAAATGTGTGTGTGTTTATTTGTTTATTTGTTTATTATATGGATCCCCATTAGCCGACACCCATGGGTGAAAGACTATTCTTCCTGGAGTCCGAACACATAACTTACAACATTGGAGTAATAAAAAACTATAAAACACTTTAGCTTAAGTACATTCTCAATATCTTCAAAATCACAACACAAAAAGGCTCTAACCACAAATACAATACTAACTAAATAAATCAATAAGTCAACTGTATTTCATTATTCATAACAGCGTTTTTCAACTTTTTCTTAAAAGTACATTTGTTGCTGATAATCATTATCTTCACAGGTATACAATTCCAGTATGCAGCAGCTCTATACAATACGGTTATCTTAACTCGATGGGGGCCATCCACGTAATATTACGTGTTTGGTTTGTTTTTCTTTTTTTTCTCGATATTAATATCCGATTCACTGTCACAGAGCTTTTGGCTGGAAAAGGCATATTGGGAGTCCGAAGGTGCAGTACCGGCCAGATTCTCCCAGGTGGCGGTATCGAGCTGCAGTAAACCCTGTTCCAGACTCTTGTGTTACACTGTAAGGCAGGGGTCAGGAACCTTTTTGACTGGGAGAGCCATAAAAGCCAAATATTTCTAAATATATTTCATTGAGAGCCATATAGTATTTTTAACGTATAATAAATTAAATATGTCTTACTTTTAATGCGACTTCTGGTGCTGCATGGTTTTGCTGATGGCCTTGTAATCTGGTTCATACGTGCTGAGGTTGAGCTTCATGCAGGCGTTGAGGCTTCCATCAGTTAAACGTGAGCGTAGGTTGGTCTTAATGTTCCTCATATGCGAGAATGACTGCCCACATGCATATGTAGAGCCAAACATGGTCAATACGGCAATACTCACGCTGCATTGTGTGGTATGTCACAGGAAGCTCGTTCCAAGTTTTAAGAATCAGCTGGTCTTCAGGTTGAAGATTTTTAATTTCTGTCCACTTGTGTTCCCTCGCCAGCTCTGCTCGCTATATCTTCAGCTACAGATACTATTAGCTGTATCTTCAAAACTAATTTCTGTTTACTTTAAAATGACACAGTATTATTAAGAAATATCAAGTATAAAAAAAAAAAGAAAAAAAAAAAAAAATTTTACTCAAAAAATTCTGGGAGCCATATGCTGTCACCAGAAGAGCCATATATGGCTCGCGAGCCATAGGTTCCCGACCCCTGCTGTAAGGTCTACGTGCGCAGATTTTTACCTGACGGCAAGGCTATAGGTTCAATCGGTCGCATCCAAACGTCTACGGGATATCCAATGCATATGCTGTGATTGATTATGCCGTGGCCCTAATCGACATTGTGGTAGTGAAAAGGTTAACCTTCTGTAGTGTGGTAGTGAAAGGGTTAACCTATAGTGGTAGTGAAAGGGTTAACAATTTGGTAGTGTGGTAGTGAAAGGGTTAACCTTCTGTAGTGTGGTAGTGAAAGGGTTAACATTCTGTAGTGTGGTAGTGAAAGGGTTAACCTTCTGTAGTGTGGTAGTGAAATGGTTAACTATTTGGTAGTGTGGTAGTGAAAGGTTAACCATTTGGTAGTGTTGTAGTGAAAGGGTTAACCTTCTGTAGTGTGGTAGTGAAATGGTTAACTATTTGGTAGTGTGGTAGTGAAAGGTTAACCATTTGGTAGTGTTGTAGTGAAAGGGTTAACCTTCTTTAGTGTGGTAGTGAAAAGGTTAACCTTCTTTAGTGTGGTAGTGAAAGGGTTAACCTATAGTGGTAGTGAAAGGGTTAACGATTTGGTAGTGTGGTAGTGAAAGGGTTAACCTTCTGTAGTGTGGTAGTGAAAGGGTTAACATTCTGTAGTGTGGTAGTGAAAGGGTTAACATTCTGTAGTGTCGTAGTGAAAGGGTTAACCTTCTGTAGTGTGGTAGTGAAATGGTTAACCATTTGGTAGTGTGGTAGTGAAAGGGTTAACCTTCTGTAGTGTGGTAGTGAAAGGTTAACCTTCTGTAGTGTGGTAGTGAAAGGGTTAACCTTCTGTAGTGTGGTAGTGAAAAGGTTAACCTTCTGTAGTGTGGTAGTGAAAGAGTTAACCTATAGTGGTAGTGAAAGGGTTAACAATCTGGTAGTGTGGTAGTGAAAGGGTCAACCTTCTGTAGTGTGGTAGTGAAAGGGTTAACGGGGCTGAGCGTGTTCTCTAGGCTTTAGGGACTTTTGTGCTTTTGCCAAGATGTTACGCTGATGGAAGGTTTGAGGTTTTTTGTCAAAGACAAAAAGTCCTCCCATCGGCAGCTCCTGGTGGAGCCCAGGGCCAGACTCAAAACAAAAGGGGGCCGAGCTTTGGCGGTGACTGCTGCCCCAAAGCTCTGGAACGCCCTCCCCTTATAAAACCGCTCCCTCAGAGCTCATTTTTAAAAGGCAGCTAAAAACCTACTTCTACAGGCAGACGTTTTAAACACCAATTGCATATCTTTTCTGTTTGTCTTTTTTTTTTTTTTATATGTGTGTTTTTTCTCCCATCCCAATTTAGTCGTGCCAATTCCCCCTCCCCTGTCTTCCATTGCTCGCATGTGCCTCCCACTGGTCGGCCGGGAGGGTTGATAGATACTATCGCATGTCCCCTCCGATACATGCAGAGTCAGCCAGCCACATCTTTTCACCTGCCAGCGCGGACTCTCATTGGCGAGGTGTAACGTGTGGGAGGCTCACACTACCCTCGCCATCTCCTGTCCTTGCTGTGCAGGCACCCTGACCGACCTGTAGGAGTCGCTGTTTACAACGACCAGACTACCACCCATCGACTCCCCTCCCACTGACTCTGCCAATTGAGTCAGTATGGCGGCCGGCCCAAGCCGGAGGCAACGCTGACAGCCGGATTCGATACCGGTGTCTCTCGCGTTGGTGACGAGCGCTTAGACCGCTGCGCCACCCAGCCGCCCCCTGTTTATGTCTTTTTTAGGTTTTTGTTTTGTGTTGTCTATTCTGTTGTTTTAGCTCATTTTAATGTTTTTTCTTCTCTTCACATGTTTCATTTCTTGTATTTTTACTGATGTCTTAAAATGCTGTGAAGCACTCTGTGCACTCGTGCTGAGAAGGGGGCGCTATAAAAAAATAAAGTTTTACTTACTTACTTACTTACTTACTTACTTACTTACTTACTTACTTACTTACTTACTTACTTACTTACTTACTTACTTACTTACTTACTTACTTACTTACTTACTTACTTACTTACTTACTTACTTACTTACTTACTTACTTACTTACTTACTTACTTACTTACTTTCTTGTACAGTTTTGTTTAGCGCGGTGGCTGTGCTTTCTCTCTCGCCCGCCCGCAGGCCCACAACATGAGGATGATGAAGTTCAGCGTGAGCCCGGTGGTGCGGGTGGCAGTGGAGGCCAAGAACCCCGCCGACCTGCCCAAGCTGGTGGAGGGCCTGAAGCGCCTGGCCAAGTCCGACCCCATGGTGCAGTGCATCATCGAGGAGTCCGGGGAGCACATCATCGCCGGCGCCGGGGAGCTGCACCTGGAGATCTGCCTGAAGGACCTGGAGGAGGACCACGCCGGCATCCCGCTGAAGGTCAGAACTAGCTAACAGGAGCTAACCCATACTAGCTAACAGGAGCTAACCCATACTAGCTAACAGGAGCTAACCCATACTAGCTAACAGGAGCTAACCCAATACTAGCTAACAGGAGCTAACCCATACTAGCTAACAGGAGCTAACCCAATACTAGCTAACAGGAGCTAACCCATACTAGCTAACAGGAGCTAACCCATACTAGCTAACAGGAGCTAACCCATACTAGCTAACAGGAGCTAACCCAAACTAGCTAACAGGAGCTAACCCAAACTAGCTAACAGGAGCTAACCCATACTAGCTAACAGGAGCTAACCCATACTAGCTAACAGGAGCTAACCCATACTAGCTAACATGAGCTAACCCACACTAGCTAACAGGAGCTAACCCACACTAGCTAACAGGAGCTAACCCACACTAGCTAACAATAGCTAACACATACTAGCTAACAGGAGCTAACCCACACTAGCTAACAGGAGCTAACCCATACTAGCTAACAGGAGCTAACCCACACTAGCTAACAGGAGCTAACCCACACTAGCTAACAGGTGCTAACCCACACTAGCTAACAATAGCTAACACATACTAGCTAACATGAGCTAACCCACACTAGCTAACAGGAGCTAACCCACACTAGCTAACAGGAGCTAACCCACACTAGCTAACAATAGCTAACACATACTAGCTAACAGGAGCTAACCCACACTAGCTAACAGGAGCTAACCCATACTAGCTAACAGGAGCTAACCCACACTAGCTAACAGGAGCTAACCCACACTAGCTAACAGGTGCTAACCCACACTAGCTAACAATAGCTAACACATACTAGCTAACAGGAGCTAACCCACACTAGCTAACAGGAGCTAACCCATACTAGCTAACAGGAGCTAACCCATACTAGCTAACAGGAGCTAACCCATACTAGCTAACAGGAACTGGGAGCATGTCTATGTTCCCCAGGTTCTATGTTCCCCGCTTTGATTGATTGATTGATTGAAAAATTTAGACCACCAGCCCTGATTCCAAACTCTAACCTTAACCAGTTCGAAAGAGGGCCTAAGCTTAACCGTTCGAAACAAGGCGGACATTAATAATTAATAAAATAATAAAAATTTATAAAATGTTCAATCTATTAATCAATCAAAGCGGGGAACATAGAACCCGGGGAACATAGGACCCGGGGAACATAGGGATGATCCCCAGGAACTAACCCACACTAGCTAACAGGAGCTAACCCACACTAGCTAACAGGAACTAACCCACACTAGCTAACAGGAGCTAACCCACACTAGCTAACAGGAACTAACCCACACTAGCTAACAGGAACTAACCCATACTAGCTAACTAAGGTCAGAACTACAGATATGAGATTACGATAACGGCAATTTAAGGCCTTAACCCTTTCACTACCACACTACAGAAGGTTAACCCTTTACTATCACAGTGTGGTAGTGAAAGTGTTAACCCTTTGTCGTGTGGCAGTGAAAGGGTTAACCTTCTGTATTGTCACAGTGAAAGGGTTAACCATTTGGTGTGTGGCCGTGAAAGGGTTAACCTAATTTAAGGCCTTAACCTCTTAACCCTTTCACTGCCACACGGCAGAAGGTTAACCCTTTACTATCACACAACCGACGGTCGCCAGTTAAAGGGTTAACCTTCTGTGAATTGTCGCAGTGAAAGGGTTAACTGTTTTGGTAGTGCGGCAGTGAAAGGGTTAACAGGCACCCAGAAAAGTGGCAATTTTTTTTTACTTGAGGACTGCATACTTTTTTTTGCAAAGCCTAGCTTTATACTTACCGGTATAACACATGCATGAGCCTGGTCTCTTTTGAAAGATAACATTCTGAAGTTACTAATGCAAAAAAGGAAAATCACTTTTAGTGCTAATGAAATAGAGTAACAGGGGTCTGATAGGAGATTACGATAAGAGCTGTGTATCTTTTGTTGTAGAGCACTGAGGTCATCCAATAAGTTACTTTTAGATGGCCCAAGGTCTAGGTTAAAAACATTAGGCGACCGAGCTGTTGCGGTGGCTGCCCCTAAGTTGTGGAACAGTCTTCCACTGCAAATGAGGTCTGCCCAGACCCTAGAGGTTTTTAAAGCACAGCTGAAGACTCACTTGTTTTCATTGGCTTTTTGAGGCTTACATCCCCGGTCGTGTCGTGATTGTTTAATGTTTTGTAGCTTTTGATTTTGTGTATACTGTATTTTGTATTTTTTCTATTTCTCTGTTTTTATATTGTAAAGCACTTTGGTGCAGCTTCGGTTGGTTTTAAATGTTCTATATAAATAAAGTTGACCTTGACCTTGTCGTTGCTCTCCCGTAGGGGGGGATTGTGTCGTTGTTGACGGCGGAACACTTTTGCAATCAGCGTGGTAAATGGTGCATTTATATAGCGCTTTTATTTTATCCAAAGCACATTTTTGTTCCCTCACATTCACCCACACATTCACACACCGACATCAGAGGCAACCATGCAAGGAGCCAACCTGTTCATCGGGAGCAATTTGGGGGTTAAGTGTCTTGCTCAAGGACTGTCTTGCGGGAGGACCGGGAACCTTCCAATTACCAGACGACCACTCTTACCTCCTGAGCCACTGTTGCCCCCGTTTAGAGAGTGTATATACAGAAATATATGCATATGAGTAATCTAGTCTGAGAGGAGGAGGGAGCAAAGAGTAGAGCTGTGAATCTTCACTGGCCTCACGATTCGATTAGATTACGATTCAGCTGTCCACGATTCGAGTCGATTCTACGATGCATCTCGATGCAGCTCAATAATATATTACATCCTCAATTTTATAATCTATATTACTGCACATGGCTACTTTTTCATCAATTAATACAAGCAGTCAGGATACATTTACTTTTATTTAGAAAGTTCTTAAATCGGAATGTCAAAATAAATGTCTCTTTACATAAAGTGCCCACTCTCACCTCCTGAGCCACTGTTGCCCCGTTTAGAGTGTATAAGAAATATATGCATATGAGTAATCTAGTCTGAGAGGAGGAGGAGGGAGCAAAGAGTGGATAAATGTAAGGCTGAGACGATATGCCATTTGGAAGAATCGATAAATCGGGACCAAATTATCGATAAATATCGATATTTTTATTAGTATTAAAAAATATTTTTTTTTACAATTATTATTTAAACAACAAATTTATGTTTCTTTTGCAGCAATTCTTTGTCGTTGCCGCACTCTTTAGTGTTACAGATTTCCCCATTCAAAACTACCACAGTGATCCTGCACAGTGCAGAGTTGCAATTCAACTGAATTTACATGAAATGGGGATGTTTGAACTAAAACATGCCACAAGACCTAGTATTTTAGTATAGTATAAAGTATATAAAAATAATTATAATAATAATTGTGATACCACTTATCGATAATTAATATCGATATATCGATAGGTGGTCTCAGCCTTAGATAAATGTGAGGTCTGGGGAGATGGCAGTGACTGAGGCTTGAGGCAGTAGATGTTCAAAGTACAGAGACTGTCAATGCAAGGACATTAAATAAAGAAAATAGAAATTTTAGTGATCCCACTAGTAATGGTATTTCTGGAATATTATGGGAATATTTTACGACTGTATCCCTCCCAAAAGGGCCCCGACCAACATACAAGGATTGAAACTGGTTAAATAATTCCCCTTTGCGCTTTGCACTATTTCAGCACCATGGACAGCTCACGTCAGGCCTGGGGAGTGGAGAGGAGAGGAGAGACAGAGGAGGGGGGGGGAGGGGGTGAGCTGTCCATGGTCAGGCCTGGAGAGAGGAGAGGAGAGACAGAGGGGGGGGGGGGGGGGTGAGCTGTCCATGGTCAGGCCTGGAGAGAGGAGAGGAGAGACATGGGGGGGGGGGGGTGAGCTGTCCATGGTCAGGCCTGGAAAGAGGAGAGGAGAGACAGGGGGGGGGGGGGGGGTGAGCTGTCCATGGTCAGGCCTGGAGAGAGGAGAGGAGAGACAGAGGGGGGGGGGGGGGGGTGAGCTGTCCATGGTCAGGCCTGGAGAGAGGAGAGGAGAGGAGAGACAGGGGGGGGGGGGGGGGGGGGTGAGCTGTCCATGGTCAGGCCTGGAGAGAGGAGAGGAGAGGAGAGACAGGGGGGGGGGTGAGCTGTCCATGGTCAGGCCTGGAGAGAGGAGAGGAGAGACAGAGGGGGGGGGGGGGTGAGCTGTCCATGGTCAGGCCTGGAGAGAGGAGAGGAGAGGAGAGACAGAGGAGCAGGAAGCAGAATTCATACCACCAGTACTACTGGTACCAGACACTTTTCATCCCCAAGCTAAATATGGCATTGTTGCTCCTGTTGTTAATTTAATTTGAGGGAATTGTTTAAGCAGTTTTTTTTTTGAGCCCAAACGTTCGAACCTTTGTTCGTTACGTTGGCATTCGAATTCTAAATATTTAGGTGTGTATGTCAGTATTCCAATGTACAGTGTGTGTCCCCCCTACCCAACCCCCCCCCACCTCCAATGTACAGCCCCACCCCACCTACCCAACCTCCTCCAATGCACAGTTTCTATGTCAAATGTATATACACCCTTTTTCCTGGATTTTTTTAGTATCACAAACAGTACTGTATTTGCAAATCTGGTATGTCATAAATGTATAGATGTAGCAGTACTGTCTATCTGTATGTCGTGTGTGTCATATGATGAATTGAAAATGGGGGACCCTGATGGAAACAAGACGAAAGTCTTTCTCAGGTCTGCATCCCCTTAACAATGTATTGAGCTGTACTGTACTGTACCCATTCTGCAATCTGTTAATAAACTTTTCAATCAATCAATTCAATCAATCAATCACCTTGACGATAAGCTGGCCTGGGCTGCAAACGCGGAAGCGCTCTACAAGAAAGGACAGAGCCGGCTGTTCTTCCTCAGGAGGCTCAGGTCTTTTAATGTGTGTGGGGAAATGTTGTTCATGTTCTATCAGGCAGTGGTGTCAAGTGTGCTCCTCTACGCCGCTGTCTGTTGGGGTGGTAATACCGCGGCCAGGGATACCAGGCGGCTGGATAAGCTGGTGAAAAAGGCTGGCTCAGTGGTGGGGAGGAGACTGGACCCACTGGGGACCGTGGTGGAGAGCCGCACGCAGAGCAAGCTGCTGGCCATCATGGACAATACCAACCACCCTCTCCACCACACCCTGGTGGGGCAGAGCAGCAGTCGCAGCGGACGGCTAATCTCCCTGCACTCACGGACTGAGTGGCATAGGAGGTCCTTTGTCCCCACTGCCATCAGACTGTACAACAGCGTAATATAGTGCGGGGGACCTTGACCTCTGACCCACACACCTGTTTTTATACACGGTTTTTCATACACCTGTTTTTTACACACTTGTTTTATACACCTGCTTTTATCTCATCACGCTCTTATTGATATTGATAGATATGATTTAATTGAATTTTATTATGTGCTTATTTTTTATTCATGATGCAGACATAACGTGAAACAACTGAATGAGAACTGTCAATGTCTGTATACTGTGTGAGCTGCGAGATACCCTGAATTTCCCCAAGGGGATTAATAAAGTATCTATCTATCTATCTATCTATCTATCTATCTATCTATCTATCTATCTATCTATCTATCTATCTATCTATCTATCTATCTATCTATCTATCTATCTATCTATCTATCTATCTATCTATCTATCTATCTATCTAAATCAACATTCGAATTTAAAAAAAATTATAAAAATATATATATATTTTTTTCTATTAATTCTGTTTAAACCAATGGGGTTTTTCTTCACAGTTGCAGATAAAGATTAGGCTACACTAATATTATAGTATTAAAAGAAACTGATGAGTTATATTCATTAAAGAAAGTTGATTTAATTGATTTAGTTGGGCTGGGGCTTCTCCCTGGGCTGGGTCTGGAAAGTTGATTTAATAAAAATAAAAAACTAATTTAATCAGATTAATCACTTTATTCAAACTGAGGATTTAGTTTGAGGATATATAAAAAATAAATGATAATTATTTTTTTCTTTAAAAAAATAATTAAAAACGGAGGTTCGAACATTCGTTCAAAAAAAACCTGACGAAGTTCGAATCCTAAAAACAGGCTTCGGGGAAACAGCCTTAGTGCTCCTCCTCATTGCAAAGCATACATGTCATTGTCTCAGTTTTTAATTAAAGGAACTTGTTTGGATTATTTCTATGTGGACCTCTCCACGATGCTGGAAACGTGCACATAATGCATCTTGAAGTTGGAAGTTTAAAAAATATATACCATTGTTGATGCAAAGCAACCTCACTTTTCTTTTCTCTTTCATGTTTTCCTTTTGGTGGAAACCAGACTTGTTTATTTTCTGAACTGAAAAACGTTCTAAATAAACCAGTGAGGAATAAAAAAAAAAAAAAAAAAAAAAATCCATAGGTTCCCGGGCTGCTCCCATGAAGCAGGATTCGCACAAGGTCCCAGAGGTGCTTAAAGTGCTTGATTTTTTACCAAAAAAAAAAGCCAAGGCCTGGAATTCCTTGAAAATAGCCAATTCTTTTTTACAAGGTGCTTAATTTAAAAAGTCCTTGAAATTATAATCAAGGACATTTTGTTCATCCATGATAGAAATTGTTCTGAATCAAGAAAATTTGATTTATTTTTTTTAAGTGTAACTAATTGTCGGAAATTGGTTGGATTCTATTCCTTTCTCCCTCTCAGAAATCAGACCCTGTGGTGTCCTACCGAGAGACGGTGTCAGAGGAATCAGCACACCTGTGTCTGTCCAAGTCCCCCAACAAGCACAACCGCCTGTTCATGAAGGCCCGTCCTTTCCCCGACGGCCTGGCGGAGGACATCGACAAGGGGGACGTCAGTGATCGCCAGGAGCTCAAGGCCCGCGCCCGTTTCCTCGCCGACAAGTACGAGTGGGAGGTGACGGAGTCCCGGAAGATCTGGTGCTTCGGACCGGACGGAACCGGACCCAACCTCTTGATGGACGTCACCAAGGGGGTCCAGTACCTCAACGAGATCAAGGACAGCGTCGTGGCTGGTTTCCAGTGGGCCTCCAAGGAGGTGGGTGGTGGCGGTGCGGTTTGGGTTCAACCACATTTTATCAAATCAGTAGCCTCACACCGTGTCACCACAGTATGTTACGCAGGGGTGCGTCGCTCATGGGACGGGGGTTGCACGTCCATTTAGGGGAAATTAGGCTGGTCTTTAGTCTGTACACACGCGAGGGAACATTTATGCGTATGCGCCCGGGAGCGCGCGTGCACGTGGCGTCATTAAAACACAGTGCAACCAGCTTTGAGATCACCAACGCACCCCTGATGTTATGCAGTGGTGGAAGAAGTACACAGTTCCTTTACTTAAGTAAAAGTAGAAATATCCAGATAAATGAGTACTCTGGTTCTAATTCTAAGTCCTCCATTCTAATTCTACTTAAGTAAAAGTAGAGAAGTATTTTCTATTGAATGTACTTAAGTATCTAAAGTAAAAGTATGCATTCTACATGAAGTTTGTGCTTGGGAGCGTTCAACCCTCGATCCATTGACCTCTATAGGTCATGTTAAAGTGGTCTGTGGTCCAGTTATGCTGCTCTGATTATGTCCGCTTGAAGTTGACAGGCTTCAAATTTGAAAGTATATAGTTTAAGTATGCCGTATTTTCTATGCAAAATCCTTTTCTTCGAAGTAACTGATGGGTTCAGATAAATGTAGTGGAGTAAAAAGTACAATATTTCCATTGAAACGTAGTGGAGTAAAAGTATCAAGTTCCCTAAAATGGAAATGCTCATGTAAGGTACAAGTAGCTTGAAATTGTACTCAAGTACAGTACTTGAGTAAAAATACTTTCCACCACTGATGTTATGACATCGTCATTCGGAGCATTTATAAGGCTGGTTGCTATGACCACACGAATCCACTGTTTATATAGTCTCATGGTAAGACATTTAATGATTTGGTTTATTACAAAATAACGCAAATAATGTACAGAGCTAAAGCAAATTACTCCTGGACGGTGTGCAAAGCTTTTTATCCAATACATGAAAGAAAATATAATTTGAGAGACGTTTGTAAATGTAAGGTAAGGTAAGGTAAGGTACATTTTATTTATATAGCGCTTTTCCAGATTAAAATCACAAAGTGCTTTACAGGCAGTAAAAGGTTAATCAGAATAGAATAACCACACATGTTACATCACATACAAGATTGTAGAATACTTCAAAAATAAATAAATTTAAATACAATCACACATACACACATGTTATACCACATACATGATCAATTAAAAGCCTCACTGTATAAAAAGGTTTTTAGACCTTGTTTAAAAGACTCCACACTAACAGCAGACCTGGTTTCATAAGGTAGCTTATTCCATAGCTTGGGTGCTACGACTGAAAAAATTTACTGTTCAAAAAGCTAAGAAAGGGATTATAAAATGTGTATTTCTATTGTTGGGGTTAACTTGTGGAACAATGCTGATATACATTTAAGTAATTCGCTTTTGGTTTTCCAAAATAAAAAAATTAAAAGTTTATATAGCTATATTTGAAGGTTACAATTTATTTTTTTCTGTTTTGGAGGCTTCATTTGGTAAGAATATAGGACTTGCATTATATAAGCATGCTGTGCACATCTCATGCTGTAGGGGGCGCTGTGTGAGGAGAACATGAACCCTTTCACTACCACACTACAGAAGGTTAACCTTTCACTACCACACTACAGAGTGAAAAGGTTAACCTTGTGTAGTGTGGTTGTGAAAGGATTAACCTTCTGTATTGTCGCAGTGAAAGGGTTAACCATTTGGTAGTGAATGGGTTAAGACATGCACATTATATAAGCGTCACGCTCATCTCATGCTGTAGGGGGTGCTGTGTGAGGAGAACATGCGCGGAGTGCGCTTCGACATCCACGACGTGACGCTGCACACGGACGCCATCCACCGTGGCGGGGGGCAGATCATCCCCACCGCCCGCCGGGTGCTGTACGCCTGCCAGCTCACCGCGCAGCCGCGCCTCATGGAGCCCATCTACCTGGTGGAGATTCAGGTAACGCAGGGGTTCCACACACACACACAGACGTTGCTAAAAAATGCAATTCAAGGACTTTCACAAGCACTATTTTTTTTTTATTTACAGTCGGTAGTGTGATAGTAAAGGGTTAATCTTCTGTAGTGTGGTAGTGAAAGGGTTAACCTTCTGTAGTGTGGCAGTGAAAGGGTTAACCTGCTGTCGTGTGGCAGTGAAAGGGTTAAAATGGCATTTAAAAAGGATACAATTCACTTTTAAATGTTTTTTTATTGAAAAAAGATAATCAGATTCAATATAAGTTAAAACCAATTTCCGACAATTAGTTACACTTAAAAAAAAAAAAAAAAAAAAAAAAAGAAACAATTTCTTGATTCAGAACAATTTGATGATGGATGAACAAAACTTTCAATGTGAATGGTTGATTTGAATTTCAAGGACTTTTTAAGCAACTTGTTAAAAAAATTGCTGTTTTCAAGGAATTCCAATTCCAAAGAGGGGGGGGGGGCACAGCTTTTGATAGGTGTTAGGAAGGGGGGTTAGGCAAGACACCACACAAGTACTACTGCTTATACTTAAATGCAGGGTGTCAATGGTATTGCATGTAAACAGCTTAAAAGGAACACGCCAACATTTGGGGAAATTAGCTTACCGTCTTCTCCAGAGAGAGAGACAAGAAGATAGATACCAGTCTCCTCTCTGTGCGTTCAGTAGAAAGCTATCTGGCTGCACGTTAGCCTAGCTTAGCACAATGAATGGAAGCGGACATGACCGGTTAGCCTTCGGGAGAGGTGTTAGTTGAACAATGCCTAGGCTAACCGGTCATGTCCGCTTCAATTGAAGTATGAAGTAACACAAGCACTTTCTCCTCGGTCCCTGCTATCATTCTGTCCGAAAAACAGACACAATATTATTTGTTTATAATTGGCATCATCATCATTCAACACAATTCAAAGCTTCACACACCAAAGCCATGGTATCATTATAATCACTCTGTCTGTTGTACATGTATTGTCCACTTGGTGGCACAGTAGAGCATATGAACCACCATGAAGCTTTGGCACATGAGTGACAGTATTGGGTGGAAAGCTTCAATGATTCATGAAGCTTCATCTCACCGTCACTACTGTAATTCCCACTAAGGCTGTCCCCGAAGCCTGTTTTTGGGATTCGAACTTCATCAGGGTTTTTCGAACGGACATTCGAACCTTCGTTTTTAATAATAAAAAATAATAAAAAAATCAAATTAACTTTTTTTTAATACATATATATTTGTTATCCTCAAACTAAATCCTCAATTTGAATAAAGTGATTAATCTGATTAAATTAGTATTTATTTTTTTAATCAACTTTCCAGCCCCAGCCCAACTAAATCAACTTTCTTCAATGAATATAACTCATCAGTTTCTTTCAATACTATAATATTAGTGTAGCCTAATCTTTATCTGCAACTGTGAAGAAAAACCCCATTGGTTTAAACAGAATGAAAAAAATAAAATAATAATTCTAATTCGAATGCCAACCAGGGGCGGATTTAGGATTGTAGGAGATCCGGGGCTTAGCCCAGATAAGTGCCCACAATAGCAGGCACGGATTTTTTTTACTTCGACACCACCATTTTTAACTTATACCACCACCTTGAAAGTGTTAATATGCATCTTTGTTTAAGGTTTGATTATCACTGATACAAAGTAAAATAGTGCAGTGCAATAAAATAGTTAGTAAATAGAATAAAATAATGCAATAGTGCATTGCAATAAAATAGTTATCATCGTATTTTTTCGGGAGGCCGGTAAGGAGTGCATTACAGTAGTCGAGGTGGCTTGAGATAAAGGCATGGATCTGGTTTTCAGCGTCCTTTTGATTTATAAATGGCCGTACTTTAGCTATGTTTCTAAGGTGGAAGAATTAAGTTTTTGTCAACTTGTTGATTGTGATTTAAAGCTTAGGTCTGAGTCTACCATAACACCAAGACTTAACTCACTCAAATACAGTTAGCAGCTGGATAGACCACAGATGGAAATTAGCTTCTGCTAAATCTGGTGGAAACATATTTTCATGTAACAATGATGAATTGTCAAAAAAAAATATAAAAAAAGATTTTTTTTTTTTTTGAAAATAGATTCGGGGCTTGAGCCCAAGTAGCCACCCCCTAGCCCCGCCCCTGATGCCAACGTAACGAACGAAGGTTCGAACATTCAAACGTTTGGGCTCAGCCCTAATTCCCACTGATGTGTGTCATGTGTCCTGTGTGTGTGTGTGTGTGTGTGTGTGTGTGTGTGTGTGTGTGTGTGTGTGTGTGCAGTGCCCAGAGCTGGTGGTGGGGGGGATCTATGGCGTGCTGAGCAGGAAGCGAGGTCATGTGTTCGAGGAGTCCCACGTGATGGGCACCCCCATGTTTGTGGTGAAAGCCTACCTGCCCGTCAATGAGTCCTTTGGTGAGCATTTCTCTTCATTTGTACTTTTTCATGTCGTCTATTATAAATGATATTGTATTATTATTAGTGCTGTCAGGCGATTACATTTTTTTATCTAATTACAGGATTTGTAATTAATTAATCTAATTAATCGCATTTTAATCGCATAACCATTTTAGGCCTGATATTCTATATTCTATAATCATATTTCAAATGGCATGTGTCCGGATGGCAGAATTCAGTACTGCATCTACAAAACCTTCTGTTTAAATCATCTTCACTTTATTCATTTGCTTAGATTTTTCAGGTCTGGTCAATTTTAGCATGGTGTTATTCACAGCCAAATTTTTTTTTTTAATTGATATTACAATTTACTCAAGCCTAGTATCATACACCGTATTTCTGACACTGGGAATACAGTACATTCCCTGAGATCCATACTGTAGATTCAGATACCAAGAACATGCAAATGGACCATTTAAAAAGAAAGTCTGTAAATGTTTATTCTACGTTTTAATGGAATGAATGAGTTTAAATTTTTTTTTTTTTTTTTGTAATTAATTTTGAGTTAATTTCATAATGCGATAATTTGCTGTGTAATTAATTGATCTAATTAACGCGATAAACTGACAGCCCTAATTATTATTATTATTATACAATAATGGAATATCGGATTTTCAAACCCCCCCGTGGTTCATTAATTGGATGGTTCTCAAGAGTTTAAACTGCAACAACAAAAAGATCAGGGCCCATAGGAGCACTGGCCTAGGATCGGAGTTGGTCTTTTACGCTGACAACATACCATATAGACTAGGGGTTGGTTCTCAAACTCTTTCATACCGTGACCCCATTTTATTTAGGACTTTTTTTGGGGACCCCACACTTAAATGTATCACGTAATTTCAACGTAAAAGCACACGTTGTTGAACTTGATCATGCATATTTATTAGAAATTGTAATTACAGCACTATGTTATCAATACACATTTATAAAACGAGGCATATTTAGCCAAAAAAATAAATGAGTTCAAATTTTTTTTTTTTACTTTCCAATGCGCTGTCACCTAACCGCGACTCCAATTTGGGTCACGACCCGTAGTTTGAGAACCACTGATATAGACGGTTACCCTCGTGTTCCCCACCGCTGTGATGAATTCATCCGGTCTCAAAGGTCTTAATACTTTCAGTGCCAGCAGGGGGAGCCAGAAATAGCGCCAAGGCTCTATTCAATGAGAGAGTGAGCACATTTGCGAACGCATAAACTATATCTTAAATTATGGCTATGTGTCTAATACGCCCGTTGCTTATCAATGACTTGCTTTCAGTCAACATTGTCTAAACGGATTGTTTTTTAATCAGTACATTTCCGTTTTATACCATTTTGAAAAACGCTAGTTTTTCGAAATTTCCAGAAAAAGAAATTGTGATTCTGCAGGAATCGCTTTTTACTGGAATACACAAAAAACGTTGTAATTTTTCTGCCTATTTATGAATAGTTTTCAAATAAACGCTAGATTATCGATAGTATATGTGTACTTATGCACGCTATAGAAACGGGCTGAAAAATCGATAATCTCATTTCCTGATCAGCACACACACACACGGGACACATTGATATATCTGTGAAAAAAGCTCAGATTATCCCAAGACTGGTAAAATAGATTCCTTACCTCAGATCAGATGTTCTCCAAAAAGATTATTCCAATTCCTGATCGCCATTCCAAATATCGATCGCGTTTATTGATCCAACGCTGGGTACTGGAAACACATATTCCACGCTGTTCTGAGGGTGGGCAATGACTGGGATCGTCTCCGGTTACATGCCTGATAAGTCAAATGTGGAATCCGGAGTATTTTTTTCCCATCCATTTCATTCAGTCCAATCCAATGGCTGCAATACCATCCGGAGAGACGATAGGGGGCGGTATTTTCCCTGTTCGTGCTCAAAGCCAGTCCCAATGGTAATGTGAGGCTAGATTTATGAAAAATTTATGGAAATCGCTAATAAAAAAATAACGATTAAAAACAAGATTTCTCGTCGCTTGGCACTCAACGGTTGGCATGAACTAACGAGAATTCTCATCGTTGGCACTCAAAGTGTTAAAGGTGATCATGGTGTGAAAAAATTTACTTTGTCGTCTAGTTGTCGTATGTGACCGACGTGCTGTACAGCTGTGTACCAACCAATGCACGTCAAATAACGGCTAAAAATAACATTTACTCATATTCCCAACAATGGAGTAGAGGCTAGGTATGACATCACCGTTATATCTCAACCACTCACTGCAACCACTCACTGCGCGATTCCCAGCCTTTTGGCAGAGATCGTGATTCATTGAAAAAATCTCTAAAACTCATGTTTCAGCTCAAAATGCAGTAACATATTATAAGTTTACTCAATATAAACATCACATCATACTTAATTATCTTCTCTGGATTGTTTCTTGTTTTGTAGCAAGCAGTTCGATACATCTTCAGTTTTACCAGTTTCTCTTACTACCACAGTGCTCCATCTCCTCAGTACACTATATAGACTCTCTGCTACACGTTCCTAAATACCACCTGAAGTATTATCTCCCCCACCCCACCCCCCCTCCACAGACACACACCTTCTTGATACTGATCCCCCCCCCCCCACCCGCTTTTGTTCCAGGCAGACACTCACACACGAATGAATTGAAAATGGGGGACCCTGATGTAAACAAGACAAACGTCTTTCTCTGGTCTGCATCCTCTTAACACATTCCCTGCCGCAATTTGAGCATCTTATACCACTCTCTGCCAGCACTGTAAGCCTATGGAGATGTTCACCTTCTTTGCAGGGCTATAACTTTTTAAATTGTATTGCTAAATTGACATTACTATGGCCCATTCAACATCGATTATCTATCGTTCAGGATGTAGGAACGTTTTACTTTTTCATTCATATATTCATACGAAAATACTGTCTAGAATATAAATGTTATCGTTTTCTGCAGTAATTCCTAGAACGTGAAATATAGGCATAAACCCATATATAGATTATCAAATGCTGTTTGTTGGCGATACACGCTATATAGAAAATTTCAACTGTACATGATCCTAAACGTTATGACTGATCATGCGCGGATGAACGGGGGGGGGGGGTCGTTTATAATTGCGTGATCGTCGGTAAATGCTTTATGTAGTATGGGTGATATATCGATCAGAGCAGTTTGCATGGATAATAATAAACAAACACGCTGAAAGTAACGTCAGCGTCCTCTTACCGTTCGACGATGAGACTGGAGGAAAAAGATCCCACTTATTTGATGGCGATCTCCTAAATCCATTTCCGGTTTGTATAATCATAATACACGGCCAAATCGTATCGATTATTGCGTTATGGCAGCGATCGCTACACACGGATGTGTGTATACAGTCCCCGCAACAATATGCGAGTGCCGGACGCATTTGTCAGATGCACCGGGATCACAAGAGATCCACTTCCGGTTTGGCAACTCGCCGATCATCCACCAGCAGGGACGCGGGAAGGGGGGGTGCGGGGGGTGCTGCAGCACCCCCTCTCAATTATTGCACCAAAAAAAAATATATATATATATATAATTTTTTTTTTTTTTTTTTTTTATGGCAGTATTTATATATTTATATATACTGTAACTGTATAACTGTAACACTGTATATTATAAGTTTATCCTGCTCAAAGCACGTCACCATTTTAATATTGTGTGTATTGAGCCGTACTGTATTGTAGCCATTCTCCAATCTGTTAAATAAAGTTTTCATTCATTCATTACACTACTGTATGTACACAATCATACGTGTAAAACCGAGTAGATTTTCGAGTGATGACAGACTGTCACAGACTGATTGAATGACAGGTGAAACAACTAATTGTATTCACCTCCTGTCTCCCGCCCTTCCCACGCGCCACGAACCACTGAGCTACTGTGATACAGTGCTTGCGCAGTCAGTCGATTTGAGCTAGTAGTCAGACTTTGCTAGCACAGAATGTCTCACTCGCAGAAAAGAAAAATATCAGATTTATTTTCGAAAACGTCCCGCCGGGTCCCAGTGACAGTCCCACTAAATCTGATAAACGTCAGAGAGAGACAGAGACGACAGGTTCAGCCTCAGCATCAGGTATTGAAGAGTTAACTGAGTCTGTTCCCCTATACCCCCCCTCGGGCGCCAGGGGCTTCCACTGAGGGGTGATGCAAATAGGGATGGGGTGTTATGGCAGCTCATGATGGAAAGAGTGCGCACCGAGTCTGATCCAGAGTTGAAGAATTGGCTCCAAAAGAGAGACAACTGGATGTCCAACAACATCCAAAACGAAATCTTACAGCTGCTTGCCCATGATATTCAGCGACAAATTAGAGGCAAAGCATCCAAAAGCCCAATCTTTGGCTTGAGCGCTGACGGAACCACTGATGTCACTCACTGGAAAAGAACAATTCTCGTGTAATATACAGTTAGCCGATGACAACTTGGAAGCTCAGAACTTCTTTTGGGGTTTTTACAATGCCCGGCCCAGACACAACAGCCTCGACCTGCCCATGGAGAGGCTGATAGGATACTGTTTTGACGGGGCCAGCAACATGTCTGGGGGGTACAGGCTAGACCAGGGGTTCGCAAACTTTTCAGGCCGCGACCCAAAAAAAACGGTGTCAGAGAGCCGCGACCCCCACTATTATAGGAGGTAAAAAAAAATATTTTAAATGGAAATGTATGGTTGAAAGATGCAAACGTTCAAACGCACACACACTAATAAGCATTGGAGGCTTTTAACCAGGGCCGGACTGGGGAAATCATTCAGGCCAGGAAATATAGCCCCAGTCAGGCCACTTTTTAAGCAGGGGGTCTGGGGTCCCCCACCAGGAATTTCTTTGTTACAAAGACTTAATTTCCTGCATTCTGGTGCAGGCATTTTTTTTTATTTGTACCCTTTAAATGCCAGTGTTTGTGATGGCATCACAACTTATTGTTAAAAAACAGGCTAGCATATGTATGATTAGCAACAACACAGATTTTTATGGATTTTCAGTTTTTTGTAATTGATAAATACAATATTTTATTCAACTTCAGCCCTGATCATAACACCACATATTCATTTTATAATTCTAACCCTTTAAATTCCAGTGTGTGTGATGGCATATATTTGCAATATATCAAATGCAAAGTACATTTTTCTGGGGGGGATTATTACAGGCTAGCATGTGTCAATGATTAGCAGTTTTTCGTAAGGATCCCGCCTCCACCAATCACATGCGGCTCCCTTTGTGTGTGTGTGAGAGAGATAGTTCTCCAACTTGTGTGAGTTGCAGTGATCTCCTGGTTGTTCCCCACCTAGGTTATCTAACTATTGCGCTGGTGCAAATAGAAACACTGGCCTGGCCTGCTTCTAAGTTCAGTGGCCTGACCAAAAAAAAATAAAAAAAAATTCATCTGGCGACCCCCCAGCACCCCCTGCCGTTTTATAGTTCCCGCGTGCCTGTCCACCAGGTGGCAGTATTGAAGCGTTGCAGAGTTGTGCATGCTCCCACTGCATAATACAAGGCTCTGTGAGGGAATTATGAATAACATGGGCGAAAAAATTAAATATGATCTCAATAACGTTGTACGCCGTGGATTGGCAGAATTCGCATGAACTTGAAACACGTCGTAAGCCGTTTCCGGCGTGGGATGTGTTAACAATTGTGTACGGCTCTATTGTACCCATTCTGCAATCTGTTAAATAAAGTTTTCATTCATTCATCATTCACTCTGCCCCGACTGCTGCTGTGACCACACTGTCACCCTTCCCCCCCGAATTATGAATCACTAAAGACACTTTTTTATATTGTAAAGTGAACACTGATCGGAACGTGCAATATCACTCACTGTGCCTTGTATATATTATATTGATCTATTTTTACCTTATTTTCTAGCACTCGCTTGTATTTAAATTAGGGCTGTCAGTTTCACGTTAATTAGATTAATTAATTACACAGCTAATTATCGCGTTATGAAAATGAACTCAAAATTACAAAAAAATATATATATATACTTTTTTTATAATTTTTTTTTATCTCATTCATTCCATAAGAACGTAGAATACACATTTACAGACTTTTTTTAATATGGCTATTTGCATGTTCTTGGTATCAGATTCTAGGGACATCTATGGATCTCAGGGAATGTATTCCCAGTGTCAGAAATACTGTGTCAATTGAGTCAATTGTAATGAACCAAATTAGAATATCAATAAATAAATGTTTATCTTTGACTGTGAATAACACCATGCTCAAATTGACCAGACCTGAAAAATCTAAGCAAATTAATAGATGGAAGATGATTAAACAGAAGGTTTTGTAGATACAGTACTGAATTCTGCCATCCGGACACATTCAATTTGAAATATGATTATAGAAGATAGAATATCAGGCATAAAATGGTTATGCAATTAAAATGCAATTAATTAATTACAAATCCTGTAATTAATTAGATAAATTTTTTTAATCACCTGACAGCACTAATTTAAATGTTTTAGTTAAGTATTGTGTGTGAAGGGCAGACTTAGCAAAGTAAGATTTTCATTGTACGGCAAGCTGTCCGTTTAACTGTGCACATGATGCTAAACAATCTTGAATCTTGAAGCGACACAACCAGAGCGCCCCTGCTCCTCCCTCACTCCCTCCCTCCTCTCCAGGGTTCACAGCCGACCTGCGCAGCAACACGGGAGGACAGGCCTTCCCTCAGTGTATATTCAACCACTGGCAGATCCTGCCGGGAGACCCCCGCGACCCCACAACCAAGCCCGCCACGGTCGTCGCCGAAACCAGGAAACGCAAGGGCCTGAAGGAGGGCATCCCGGCCCTCGACAACTACCTGGACAAACTGTGAAGGAAGGAACACCAAATGGAGCTCTACTGGGAAGGAACCCCCGTCCTCTGGGCACTCTGGAGTCATCGCATAGGCTTTAGGAAGTGCACAAATTCTACTTATTTTCGGCGTCAAGTGACGAGGGGGGGAATCAATGACGCATAATGCTTAGCTTGTCTTTTTAAAGCTACACTGGGTGTGTCTAGGTGGAGGGTTTCAGTACACTAGGTGGAAGGTTTCAGTACACTAGTGGGAAGGTTTCAGTACACTAGGTGGAAGGTTTCAGTACACTAGGTGGGGGGTTTCAGTACACTATGTGTCTAGGTGGAAGGTTTCAGTACACTAGGGGGAGGGCTTCAGTACACTAGGTGGAGGGCTTCAGTACACTAGGTGGAAGGTTTCAGTACGGGGAAGGTTTCAGTACACTAGTGGGAAGGTTTCAGTACACTAGGTGTCTAGGTGGAAGGTTTCAGTACACTAGTGGGAAGGTTTCAGTACACTAGGTGGAAGGTTTCAGTACACTAGGTGTCTAGGTGGAGGGTTTCAGTACACTAGGGGGAAGGTCTCAGTACACTAGGTGGAAGGTGTCAGTACACTAGGTGGAAGGTTTCAGTACACTAGTTGGAAGGTTTCAGTACACTAGGTGTCTAGGTGGAAGGTTTCAGTACACTAGTGGGAAGGTTTCAGTACACTAGTGGGAAGGTTTCAGTACACTAGGTGGAAGGTTTCAGTACACTAGGTGTCTAGGTGGAGGGTTTCAGTACACTAGGGGGAAGGTCTCAGTACACTAGGTGGAAGGTGTCAGTACACTAGGTGGAAGGTTTCAGTACGGGGAAGGTTTCAGTACACTAGGGGGAAGGGTTTCAGTACACTAGGTGGAGGGTTTCAGTACACTAGGGGGAAGGTTTCAGTACACTAGGTGGGGGGTTTCAGTACACTAGGTGTCTAGGTGGAAGGGTTTCAGTACACTAGGTGGAAGGTTTCAGTACACTAGGTGGAGGGCTTCAGTACACTAGGTGGAAGTTTCAGTACACTAGGGGAAGGGTTTCAGTACACTAGGTGGAAGGTTTCAGTACACTAGGTGGAAGGTTTCAGTACACTAGGGGGAAGGTTTCAGTACACTAGGTGGAAGGTTTCAGTACACTAGGTGGAAGGTTTCAGTACACTAGGTGGAAGGTTTCAGTACACTAGGTGGAAGGTTTCAGTACACTAGGTGGAAGGTTTCAGTACACTAGGTGGAAGGTTTCAGTACACTAGGTGGAAGGCTTCCACGGCACATTTGGAGGGAAGCGGTTGTATCATCAATTCCTCCTCCTCTTGGGTCAGGATGGGGTTGTACATTGCACTGTGAGCGCGGCAGCGCTTTGGACCATGACCAGATGATTCCATTTAAAAAAAAAAAAAAAAAAATAAATAAATAAATAAAAATAAAAAGGTAAAAGAACTCAAACATTTGTTCGTTGGGTGTGATTGATGAAAGGGTTTGGACACAACTACCGAATGCAGAAATCGGATGAAAGATAAAAAAAAGAATATACATCATCTGGGTCCTCGAGAAAGAACACACACACACACACACACACACACACACACATGGTGGTCGCAGCTAATAACAAAAAACCAAGACAAGATACTTGCGCTTATCCTTTAATCCATAGTGATTTCAAACTACATCAATAATGTTAATAAATGTCGGTTAAATATACAGCCCTCTTTAACGTCTGTGTCACGAGGGAAGTGCCGCTTCTGCCCCGTGCAAAAAAGAAAAGAAAAAAAAGGCTGCAAAGATAAGACCAAGGTCCAAATGAGTTAGTGTCACTGTACATCCAGAGTTGGAACAGCCAGATGAGCATTTTGCAAGACGGAGAGGCGCGAGGTACTTTGGGTAAAAGGCGAATACCAAGCCAAGGAAAGGATGTCACAGTCATACCCACGTTTGAGATTAATCAAAAAGCAATCGAGACAGTTTTGACAAGGTTACACTTCTTTTTTTTTTCCATTCTTCTTTTTTTCCCCTTCTTCTTTTTCTCTCTCTCTACGCATCGCGAGTCTGTGTTCTTTCCTTTCCAAGTCGTTCCGAGGCGACCCGTTAATAAAAAATAAAAATAAATTTAACGTTTGGTTTAGATCCTTAGTCTGCGTATACTGTGGGGGTTACAGGTGATGTGGTGCTGCTCTGCACTGACGCAGAGAGGGAGATCTCGTGAAGCAGGGTTAAAACGGTCTGTACATTCATACAATAGTGTCTCTCCTTTTAATGCAGAGGGGGGAGTGGGGGGGGGGGGGGGTACAGGCAGGTTGGATCATACAGATAAAAGTAAAATACATTGTCGAGCTTTTCGTCTTTATCACTACGGCCATCCAGTGTAGAGATGACGCTCGAGAGATGACACTATCTCTCCCCCTCTTCCTCCCTCTTCCTCCCTCTCCGCCTGAGTCAGTTGTAGTCATATCTATTTAAGAGGCTTACATCACTCGACAACCCACATGGAACTCCTCTCTCCGCCCCCATGGCCCCATGGGATGAAGGAGGCCATTGAGAAAGAGAGCGGCTGCGTCTCAAATGACAACCTACGCCCCATGTAGTGAACTACACATAAGCCAATCAGCTATTTTGTCATCCCTCGTTGGCCAACAGTAGTGTACTACATGAAGAGAACAAGAGAGGGGGGGGGGGGGGGGCGGGTGTTGTTTGAGAGACATTATTAGCCCCCGCGTCCACACACAGCTGCTGTCATTTAACGTTCACCCACCACCACTACTACCCCCTCCCAGAACTGAGGTCATGGGGTTCAGAGGGGACTACGTGTAGAATATGACCTCTGGGATCTGTCCGTCCTCCACGGAGGTGCCGTTGTTGTTCCCCGCCGCGTAGCAGAAGGTGAAGCAGGTCTTGGTGCCGGTGGAGGACGACTCGTGGGTCACCTTGCGCATGCCTTTGGTCCCGTAGTGAGAGTCTGGACCCTGTGGAGAGAGAGACGTGAAGAACCACCATGTAGTGGGAGGTTTGTTACGATGACTTGCAGGATTACAGGCCTATTCCCAACCCGTTTGGGCTTAAAAGACATCATTTATTTTTACAAACTAGGGCAGCACCGAATGCGTCGAAGCTTCGATCATAATGTTGACATTCGAATTCTAGTAAATCAACATTCGACATTTCTTTATATATCTTTTTATGTGTATATTCATTCTGTTTAAACCAATGGGGTTTTTCTTCACAGTTGCAGATAAAGATTAGGCTACACTAATATTATACTATATGACTAGTCATACACATTTAAATAAAACATTTATCATAAATGATGTAGCCTATCTGCATCCGCTTGGCACTCGGCGCTCCATCAAGACGTCACCATCACTTTCGTACCAACCGTGCCCTTATTGGATTATTTATGTTGACGAAACTGATGGGTTATATTCATTAACAAAAGTTGATAAATATATATAAAAAGTAGGGATGCTACTAAACTTTCAATCAAGCATTGTGAGCGGGAATTTGGCCCCATAATTACCCATGCAATCAGAACATGGCGGGAAACACAAAAGAAATATCCTAACCCTCAAAAATGGCATAATCACACTCCCATATTCAATAACAATGCACTCTTAATGGGAAAACGCCCTATAAGATTCCCTATATGGGAAGAGCAAGGCATACACTCATTAGGGGATATTTTTAATAACCAGGGCTTCTGTAGTTATGGCGAAATATGCACAAAGTTTAACCTCACCGAGTCCACATGGCTTTTTTACATACAGTTACGACTATGTCTGAGGTCTCACGGTGTTCCATTACTCATACCAATTGAACACCACAGATACCACAAATTTTTCTATGAAAGAGAAACATTGGGAGGTTTTGTATCAGGTTTTTATTATCAATTACTAACATCCTCGTATGAAACCCTTCAACTAGACACTGTCTGGAGGAGGGATATACCAGACCTGGAAAATGACTTTGATTGGCAAGGAGCCTGGGCAAATGTCCGACTTACATCAAGGAACCCGGATCATCAACAAATCAATCTGAACTATATTCACAGGACATACTTGACTCCTATAAGACTGTGCAGAATGGGGCTTAAACAAGACTCCAAATGCTCCCAATGTACAAATGGGGACGAAGGAACATTTATGCACATGTATTGGGACTGCCCACCAGTTAAGGCATTCTGGAAAGATGTGTCCCAACAATTATCAAAACTCGTATCTTGGAATATACCTGTACACCCCTCGGTATTACTATTGAATGATGTTTTTGAGTTTGCAGTGAATCCACAGCTAAAGAGATTGGTTTTATCGGGTATCACAGTAGCTAAAAAGCTGATCGCATCACGCTGGTTTCAACCGGAAAAAATGTGCCGGAAAGTTTGGTTTCTTACATATCTCGATGTGATATATCAAGAAATATCTACAGCAAGAATTCTGGGTCTCAATGAATCCAAAATGTCAATGTGGGTAGAAGTGGTGGAGAGAATAAAAGCTAGCTTATAATGGTAGTGTCTGGTTAGGAGTGAGGGATAATGGAGGTACTATCCAAGGGGGGGGTCCGGGAGGGGGGGGTTCGAGCTGGAGCATATGTGTGTAGGGTTTTAGAAAATAGGTATTAGGGGTATATTCTATACTAACATTTATATAATTGTAATTTCGCTGGATATACACTGTATACGGTTAAAATGTTATTATAGACTATTTTTGTTTTATCTTGTTTCTGTACTTGCATGTAATTTTAACCACCTTGACTGAAAGTTTCATTATGCATTATGTGTTGAGTACTGACTTTTAATAATTTTTGTTTTGCAATAATAAAAAAAATATATAAAAAAAAAAAAAAAAAGTAGGGATGCTCGATATTGGCTTTTTTACCGATACCGATATTCCGATATTGTCCAACTCTTAATTTCCGATACAGATATCAACCGATACCGATATATGCAGGGTTTCCCCCCCCAAAAAACTGAATAATTTCAGGTAACTAATAATTTCACTGGATATATATATAACAAATATTGTTATTGTTTTTTTTAAACAGATACCGATATTTTCCTATATCACATTTTACTGCCGATATCGGCCGATAATATCGGTCGGCCGATAATATCGGACATCCCTAATAAAAAGTCTAGTTTAAATCAGATTAATCCCTTTATTCAAATGTTTTATTTTATTTTGGATTAAGTCATAAAATATGACGACAGACATTCGAAACTTCGTTCGAATACTTCAATAGAAGCTTTGAATGTTACAGCCCTATATTTTACATACACCACATGTGAAGAGCTTAGTGGTATATCCAATAAATATATACTGTATATCTCTCTCTAGTATTAGCTAACCTACACTGGCTTCCGGTAACATTTAGAATTGATTTCAAGGTCCTCCTCCTTATATACAAAGCACTAAATGGAACAGGACCAAGCTACATTGCAAATTCTCTAGTCAACTATGTGCGTTCCAAGCCACAGTCTAAGGAAAATCGGGGATGCAGCCTTTGCAAACTATGCACCAAAGTTATGGAACACACTACCTATGGACATTAGGGAAGCTAGATCTCTTAATATTTTCAAAAATAAGCTAAAAACTTATCTCTTCACCATAGCCTTCTAATACACTCCGCTGTTGATTGTACTGTAGCACTATTTTACTCTGTCCATTCTATTGTATTGCACTGATGCATAATTTTACTATCTATTCTACTATTTTATTGCACTGTATTATTTTATTTTACAAACAAGAGACCGTCAGGCTTTAAAACTGTGTAGGACCCAGGCCTAGAACTGCACCCTGAGAGAGGGAAGTTTGCCCTGGGTGGGAGGTTCGAAGGGTCAAAGTGGGTATCAAACAGGAGGGAAGACTGTCAAGTTTTAAACTGAGGACACCAAACAGAGAAGGTAAAGACGACTTTGAACTGTTGAACAGTAATCCAGAACTATTTTATTGCACTGTAAAAAAAGAATGCATCTATTCTATTCCACTATTTTATCTTACTCTTTTTATTATTGTCCATTTAAAACTGAATCAAACCATAAACAAGGTGGCCTGTTGGGATGTTAGATCCTAATGTGAAAAAACTGTGATTGTATATGTCTGCACTTTATGTGCTCATTTTATGCCCGTCTTTTTTCTGTTGTGAAGCACTTTGAGCTGCAGTTTCTGTATGAAAGGTGCTATACAAATAAAGTTTATATTATTATTATTATTATTATTATTATTATTATTATTATATTGCCATACACCACATGTGAAGAGCTTAGAGGTATATCCAATAAATATACTCAGTGTTGGGAAAGTTCACTTTCTACAGTACATGAACTAGTTCAGTTCACAAATTATAAAATTAACTACCGGTAGTTCAGTTCATAATAAAAAAATTTGAACTAAAGTTCATGGTTTCAAAAATGAACTACGTAGTTTATAGTTCTTTTTTCAATACGTTGCTGCGAGCTATTATTTGTAAAAAGTATTGCCACAACCCATATAGAACCACAGACGGCAATCAGAATACTGGCATTTCCATCACACTGATTATTTATCAGTGTTTGCCCTACCATTGCCTTGAAGGGGCGGCCCACGTCGCACGTAACAAGTCTCTCTCAACGCGCGCAACACGCACACGGAAACCTTTCGGTGCGTGTACGGGCACACTTTTGAACGAAGTTATACTGTGATAGAGTGCAGAGAATGGACGTGTTCACAATTACATTCATCTAGTGGAAATACAGTACGTTCAGTTCACGTTCGCCCAAAATATGAACAAGTTCATGATTGAACGCGTTCAGGTACATCACTGTATACTGCCATACACCACATGTGAAGAGCTTAGAGGTACAGTATATCCAATACATATATACTGTATATATGGGGTGGAACAGTTAGCAGAAATTGGTTCATATCACGGTTTTAGGGTTTCCAGTTAAGTGGGGAGAAAGGATTCCATTGCTAATTCAAATAGTATTTGGTAAAAAAGTTTAAAAAATAAATAGTGTTAGATGAAGGCATAAGGAACACATACTCGTCTATTACCAATTATTTGTTAATTATAAGTGGCTCTCATAGGAAGAACTTTTCTTTCTGTGTAATCAAAGAGTCGTGGGCTGCAGTCTGGAGGTCCATCCCTCTGTGTAGCATATAGTGGACGTGTTGGATAACCGTTCTGCATCGCGTCTGTTCTAAAGCTGAGACGATATTATATGCCATTTGGAAGAATCGATCAATCGGGACAAAATTATCGATTTTTTTTATTATAGATTATAATTTTTTTGAAAATTATATATATATATATATATATTCTTTTTTTTGTATATACATTTATTATAATTATTATTATTGCCTGGGGCGATGTTTGAGATTCATGTTTTAAATGACTCTAGACCAGGGGTCGGCTTTAGCCAATCAGCTGCGGCTCC
The DNA here is from genome assembly GCF_963971535.1 of Notolepis coatsorum. Classification (NCBI taxonomy): domain Eukaryota; kingdom Metazoa; phylum Chordata; class Actinopteri; order Aulopiformes; family Paralepididae; genus Notolepis; species Notolepis coatsorum. Next base: position 10,513,645 of record NC_140168.1, on the reverse strand, counting down.
TTTTTTTTTTTTTTTTTCTTATTTTGGAGATTGATGTCATACTGTGACACTGAAATGAAAGAATATTTCATCAACTGAAATATTTAGTCAACAAAAATATTTCATCAACTAAAATACCGGTATACAGTACGTCACACCCTGCGCCTCTCCCTGCCGCCTCTATGCCTTCTACAACAGCGCTCAAGTTTCCGGGTTCCTCTGATTGGCCACGACGCCCACGTGACCCTACGCTAGCCCGCCCCCTTCCTGCCGCGCCGCGCTCCCTCAGCTTCCGCGCTCCCTCAGCTTCCTCAATTTATAACGAATCATTAAAAAAATATACTGTTAACTGGAATATGTTGTTTCTTTACACATATGTTGGATTATGTCATTGGTTTGTCATGACAAACCAATAAAAATCGCGAATTAACCGGTGGCCACAACAACACACAGTACTGGTGGTGGTGGAGGACCGGGGGGCTTTGCGTCTCGGGGCGGCAGGGGGAGAGATGGGATCGCAAGCTGACCGCGTCGTCCTCCTCCTCCTCCTCTTCACTCTCGTGGTCGTCGTAGACCACTTTCTTGCAGACGGGTGTGTTGTTGTGGCCACCGGTTAATTCGCGATTTGTATTGGTTTGTCATGACAAACCAATTACATAATCCAACATATGTGTAAAGAAACAACATATTCCAGTTAACAGTATATTTTTTTAATGATTCGTTATAAATTGAGGAAGCTGAGGGAGCGCGGAAGCTGAGGGAGCGCGGCGCGGCAGGAAGGGGGCGGGCTAGCGTAGGGTCACGTGGGCGTCGTGGCCAATCAGAGGAACCGGGAAACTGAGCGCCATTGTAGAAGGCATAGAGGCCTCCCTGCCGTCTGCAAGTGGCTAATCTTAAGTTTCCGACCCCCCAGTAAGCTAACCATGGATAAATCCAAAAAAAGGAAAGTCTGAGGAAAATAGAGGGTTTAATTCAGCGTGGACAGATTAATTTGCTTTCACGACTAATGATGCAGGCTTACCTGTATGCCGGATATGTGGTGCGAAATTTGCGAACAACGAAAAATTTACTTTTTATTTTATAGATTTTCCACAAATAAGGGAAGGACTCAAATAGAGCTGCATAGTTCAGGGTTTTATTTCAAAGTAGGTCTACAGATGCCAGTGTTTTTTCTCCTTTTCTGTGTTTTATTTCAAAGTAGGTCTACACATGGTAGTCTTTTTTCAAAGTAGACTACTTTTTATTTTTATAAATGTTCCACAAATAAGGGAAAGACACCAGTGTTTTGTCTCCTCTTCTGTGTCTTATTTAAAAATAGGTCTACACAGCCAGTATTTTTTATCCTCTTCATAAGAGTTTGAGGTTTTCCTTTGTTATAACAGGTCAAAACAGCAATAAAAAGTCAACATTTTTCTTTTTGTTGCTTTATAATTCCATTAATGCAACAAACTGTGTGCTATAAGTATAAAGTATAATAAATCGCAAATTACTTTGGGTATGCAACTGTCAGGCATTTTATGCTAAATGTGGGGTATGCTTGGGGATATATAAAACGTTATACACTGTTATCTTAATTAATTTTAAGGGTAAATAGGTTGTGCGGCTCCCTGAGCATTTTATTTTGTGGGAGGGGGGAAAAGTGGCTCTTTTGATAGTAAAGGTTGCTGACCCCTGCTCTAGACTATGCTATGCTAATTGTAACCCATCCACCACAACATCCACAATTTTGTTTGCGATTTCTTTAGCTAGACTTGGTCGACTTTTTTCGCACACAAAAAACTAACGTTAAATACGTTTTTTATTTTTAAAGAAAAAAGTATTAAAACATTTTTTAATAAAAAATGTACATGCAAAAATATCTATAAGTGACGCCACTTATCGATTTCACGCAGTTATCGTTAAATCGATAAGGGGTCTCAGCCTTAGTCTGTTCCATGTTCGTTTGGGAATGACCTGTTGGAAATATTAACGTTGTGCACTGAAATAACAAACTACCTGCGAATGCATTGGGCTGCATATAGTTTGCTATAAATAACATTAAGGATTTGATTAGGGATTTTGCCCCATCGTAATCTAAATGTAGAGGTTGTTTTGTGTGAATACAAGAAGAAGGGGTTGCTTTCACTTTCCCTGATCTCTCCTTGTGCCGATATCAGACTGGGGCGATGTGAACTGGCTAGGGTTGGGTACCGTTCGCATTTGAACCGATTCCGGTACTTTACTTCCTCTGTAATAACAAATCTTTTATTTCGGTTGTAAAACTAAAGAAGTCTAAACTTCTCAATTTCAACATTGTTATCACACCACACAAAACAAAACCCCTCCCTACCTCCCTCTCCCAAACCGTTCCAACACATTTTTTTTTATGTCGCACGATCATGTATGCATATATTATGTTTCATCATTTTTTTATATTTAAATATCATTAACTGGCCATCCTCAGTAAATACCATCAAACTCATCCGACCTCATCTGGTCTTTCCAAATACTTAATCGTTTTAGTATAGTTAAGAATATTTCAGCTAATGAAGTTAAATGTTTATTATCATCAACTATACAGTTTGTTTTTATAGTGTAACACAGGGGTCGGCAATTAAGTTTGGCCTCGGGCCTAATTTTTTCCATGCCATTATATGGCGGGCCAGAACCAAAAACAATAGCTAATTTAATAAATTGATAATGAACTTTTTTTTTTACTTTGTGACAGACCACCTTATAACTAAGTCATACATTTGTGGCAGAGGTAGAAAATGGATACAAATAAATGAGCTGCATAGGTGGCATAATAAATTGTAAATGAGCAGTTTTTTCTACTTTCCATTATTATATATAATACATGTTTGCACTGAACCTTTGTCTTTTTGCCATTTTATTATAAAACCAGAGACAAGTGCCTCTCTCTATCGGTCTATCCTACATCACGCGCAACCAGCGTCTGACGGCCGGTTCTGTGGAACGGACTGGATGAGAAACTATAGGAATTTTCCATTGGTTCTCCCAGTCCACATGACCATTTCTAGCATTTCCATTGGCTATAGTGACAGACATAGATATATGATAAATATATTAGATGCAGCCCAGAGAAAACAACCAATCTAGATATTTCAAGATTCTATGCTTCACAGTACTTCCGCTCACTGATCAGATGTTGTATTAACAGATTGCAGAATGGGTACAATACAGTACGGCTTAATACACACAAACACAATTGTTAAAGGAACACTCCAACATTTTGGGAAGCTTATTTGCCATCTACCCTGGAGTTAGACAAGAAGATACATACCTTTTTCTTCTCTGTGCATGCAGTAGGAGTAGGAAGACGTTGGGAACTAGGCTAATGGAGGAACCTACTTCCAGTGACTAACACTAAGCTAGGCTAACGGTGCACGTCTTCCTACTCCTACTGCATGCAGAGAAGAAAAAGGTATGTATCTTCTTGTCTAACTCCAGGGTAGATGGCAAATAAGCTAATTTCCCAAAATGTTGGAAGTGTTCCTTTAAGGGGATGCAGACCAGAGAAAGACTTTAGTCTTGTTTACATCAGGGTCCCCCATTTTCAATTCATAAAAGTGGGCAACAATCTCCCGATTCCGATAGAATAAAGAGTCTTTATCACAAATGGATCCAAGATCGTGTTGTGCGCCCGGCTTTAGAGGGTTAAAAGCCAAATTATATATTTTTATTTAGTTAATGAATGTCTCGTTGTAATTCTTATATACCTAATGTAACGCATCTTCTTGAAGCGGATTCAGCTTTCTTTGCTCCAATTTAACGCATTGTTACTGTTCACATGTGTGGTGATAAAGTCTGAATGACTTACTGAACTGGTGTTTTAATTTAACACCACGCTGCCCGTTTGCTATTTCAGCACCAGGCGCTGTCCACCGACTTTATTCACGTTGAGCAGGCGTTACATTGCACCTCACTGCCTATTATCCTACCCGTTATTCACTCTCAACATGGATAAAACTAAGTATAATAAGCCTTCTTTAGGTGGTGGTAGTTTCTCTGTTTGGACATTATAGCTTAAATATATAGCCTAGCCCTAGACTCTAGTCTGTCTGATATATATATATTTTTTAATGATTCTCAAAATAATTTGACTATTATTGCTGGTGGGCCAATTTTGGCCCGCGGGCCGCCTATTGCCAACCACTGGTGTAACGTTTGGCTCCATAAAATCATTGAACGGAGAGAGAGAGAGAGAGAGAGAGAGAGAGAGAGAGAGAGAGAGAGAGAGAGAGAGAGAGAGAGAGAGAGAGAGAGAGAGAGAGAGAGAGAGAGAGAAGGCCCCTCCCTTTCCTCACTATTGGAACTGCAAAAACAAAACTGCTGGTTAGTGGGTTAGTGGATAGGGGGAGTGGGGTAGTGGATAGGGGGTAGTGGATAGGGGGGTAGTGGATAGCGGGTAGTGGATAGCGGGGTAGTGGATAGGGGGGTAGTGGATAGTGGGGTAGTGGATAGGGGGTAGTGGATAGGGGGGGGTAGTGGATAGTGGGTTAGTGCAGGGGTTCCCAAACTTTTCAGGCCGGGACCCAGAAAATAAGGCGTCAGAGAGCCGCGGCCCAATGCACATAGTCAGGCTTTTTTTTTTTTTTTTTTTTGCCAGGCGACCGTTAGTTCAAGTTAGTTATTCATTTATATGTGCTATTTATGAGAGGGCTAACTTGTTGCAAAATAATAATGATAGTAATAATAGCCTCATTAAAATACTATTGTTGCTTCGGTTGTTTTCAGCATTTTATGTGCATAATCTGTTATTTAGTTTGAAATGTTCGTTGAAATAAGTAGATTTTACGGTTTAGTTTATTTATTAAGTTAATATAAAACCATAGTCACATTTTAGAATACAATAGAATAGAATTTTAGAATACAACTAGAAACACTGTCCTGGCCTGCTTCTAAGTTCAGTGGCCTGACAATTATTATTATTATTTATTTTTTATTTAATCATCTCGCGGCCCTCCCGTGGCTGCTCGCGGCCCACCTTTGGGTCGCGACCCCGACTTTGGGAACCACTGGGTTAGTGGATAGGGGGTAGTGGATAGGGGCCGGGGGTAGTGGATAGGGGGTAGTGGATAGTGGATAGTGAATAGGGGCCGGGGGTAGTGGATAGTGGGGTAGTGGATAGGGGGTAGTGGATAGTGGGGTAGTGGATAGTGGGTTAGTGGATAGGGGGGTAGTGGATAGGGGCCGGGGGTAGTGGGTTAGTGGATAGGGGGGTAGTGGATAGGGGGTAGTGGATAGGGGGGTAGTGGATAGGGGGTAGTAGGTTAGTGGATAGGGGGTAGTGGGTTAGTGGATAGGGGGGTAGTGGATAGGGGGTAGTAGGTTAGTGGATAGGGGGTAGTGGATAGGGAGTAGTGGATAGGGGGTAGTGGATAGGGGGTAGTGGGTTAGTGGATAGGGGGGTAGTGGATAGGGGGGTAGTGGGTTAGTGGATAGGGGGGTAGTGGATAGGGGGGTAGTGGATAGGGGGGTAGTGGATAGGGGGGTAGTGGATAGGGGGGTAGTGGATAGGGGGGTAGTGGATAGTGGGGTAGTGGATAGTGGGTTAGTGGATAGTGGGGTAGTGGATAGTGGGTTAGTGGATAGTGGGGTAGTGGATAGGGGGTTAGTGGATAGGGGCCGGGGGTAGTGGATAGGGGGTAGTGGGTTAGTGGATAGGGGGGGTAGTGGATATTGGGTAGTGGGTTAGTGGATAGGGGGTAGTGGATAGGGAGTAGTGGATAGGGGGTAGTGGATAGGGGGTAGTGGGTTAGTGGATAGGGGGGTAGTGGATAGGGGGGTAGTGGATAGGGGGTAGTGGGTTAGTGGATAGGGGGGTAGTGGATAGGGGGGTAGTGGATAGGGGGGTAGTGGATAGGGGGTTAGTGGATAGGGGGGTAGTGGATAGGGGGGTAGTGGATAGTGGGGTAGTGGATAGTGGGTTAGTGGATAGTGGGTTAGTGGATAGGGGGTAGTGGATAGGGGGGTAGTGGATAGGGGGTTAGTGGATAGGGGGGTAGTGGATAGGGGGGTAGTGGATAGTGGGGTAGTGGATAGTGGGTTAGTGGATAGTGGGTTAGTGGATAGGGGGTAGTGGATAGGGGGGTAGTGGATAGAGGCCGGGGGTAGTGGATAGGGGGTAGTGGGTTAGTGGATAGGGGGGTAGTGGATAGGGGCCGGGGGTAGTGGATAGGGGGTAGTGGGTTAGTGGATAGGGGGGTAGTGGATATTGGGTAGTAGGTTAGTGGATAGGGGGTAGTAGGTTAGTGGATAGGGAGTAGTGGATAGGGAGTAGTGGATAGGGGGTAGTAGGTTAGTGGATAGTGGGTTAGTGGATAGGGGGGTAGTGGATAGGGGGTAGTGGGTTAGTGGATAGGGGGTAGTGGATAGGGGGTAGTGGGTTAGTGGATAGGGGGTAGTGGATAGGGGGTTAGTGGATAGGGGGGTAGTGGATAGGGGGGTAGTGGATAGGGGGGTAGTGGATAGGGGGTTAGTGGATAGGGGGGTAGTGGATAGGGGGTTAGTGGATAGGGGGTAGGGAGTAGTGGATAGGGGGTTAGTGGATAGGGGGGTAGTGGATAGGGGATAGGGGGTAGGGAGTAGTGGATAGGGGGGTAGTGGATAGGGGTAGTGGATAGGGGGGTAGTGGATAGGGGGTAGGGAGTAGTGGATAGGGGGTTAGGGGGTAGGGAGTAGTGGATAGGGGGTTAGTGGATAGGGGGTTAGGGGGTAGGGGGTAAGGCTGAGCCCGAACGTTCGAACGTTCGTTTGTTACGCTGACATTCGCACTTTAATTAATAGGTTCGAACGTTCGGTGAAAAAAAAATAAAGGATGCGCACGGGGTTGAGGTGGTGTGAATGCGAGGCGCTCGGCTCAACCAGTATGGTCTGCCGGGCTGCAGCGGGATACTATTTCTCAACCAGAGCTCTATTTTGATTGACAGGCGATTCTGCCAATTACGTCACACCGCTTGCACCCGCCTCTGCTGTTACCACCAATCGGCAAGCCTCAACAGACTTACCGTAGCTACCGGGGAGGCGTGAATATTTTAGGCAACCAACTTGTGTTTAGCGTTTCTCTGATTGGCCAATACGCCCATGTGACCACGGCAGCGCGAGAGAGCGGCAGCGCGGAAATAGGCTGTCTATTGCCATTCTCTAAGACAAACTCTAACCTTAACCAGCTCCTTAACAGCGCCTAAACTTAACCCTTCTAACCTTAAGCAACTCCGAAACAATGCCTAACCTTAACCAACTCCGAAACAATGCTTAAAGTTATGCCTAAACTTAACGGCGAAAGAATGCGAATGCACGTTAAAAAAAAAAAAAAAAAAAATTGAAGGGAATCGAACTAGCCAGCAACGAGCCGTAGGATCCACAGCCATGCAGCTTTGCCAATTGAGCTATTTCTGGATACTGAATAAGGGGCGGTTACTGGCATATAATGAGCTCCGCTCTGCCGCTACGCTCCGCCGCGGGGGCGTGGCTAGACGCAAGTTGGGTGTGGTTAGACACAAGTTGGTTGCCTTTAATATTTAGGCACCGGGGAGCCGTAGTTAGCTCCCCGCCGAGGAAGTAATCGGTAACAAGGTTTCCATAGGTGAACCTGCAGATTAGGATCATTAATGAATACCATCCTTTTTCGGCCACGGAGCGCGAGCTTCATGGCGGGAGGTGGTTGCGTTGGAAACAACAGCAGGCGCACGGTGGACAGACCCGTCCACCGTCTACCTCGGAACGGTGGTAGGGCGGACGGGCGGCAGGCGTGTTGGAAGCCCGGCCGTTCCGAGGTAGACGGTGGACGGGTCTGTTGAGCCGAGGCGTGCGCCTCTCCTCCCGGCTCCCCTCCCCGTCGACCAAGAGTGAATACCTGTTATTGAACGTGTAACACTAACTATATAACGTTAATGCCACAAAACTAATGCATTTGTTTATCTAGCCCCTTACGTGACTGCAAGGGCTATTGTTTATCATACTTTGATTCAGTAGCTTGTTTATTTTCTTCTGAGTGCTTTGTTTAATTACATGTTTACATGAACAGCCACCACTGTAAACAACATGTTTTTCACCAATAGACTATGCAATGCCGCCCTCCGTAGGATCTATAATAATACAATAAAAAAATAATGTATTATTAAAAAAATGAAAAAAATTATTTATTAAAAAAAATCTTTATTAAAAATTTTTAAAAAACGAACGTTCGAACGTTCGTTCGATAAACCCTGGCGAACGTTCGAACCCTAAAAACAGGGTTCGGGCTCAGCCTTAGTGGATAGGGGGTTAGTGGATAGGGGGATAGGGGGTAGGGAGTAGTGGATAGGGAGTAGTGGATAGGGGGTTAGTGGATAGGGGGTTAGGGGGTAGGGAGTAGTGGATAGGGAGTAGTGGATAGGGGGTTAGTGGATAGGGGGTTAGGGGGTAGGGAGTAGTGGATAGGGGGTTAGTGGGTAGGGAGTAGTGGATAGGGGGTTAGTGGATAGGGGGTTAGGGGGTAGGGAGTAGTGGATAGGGGGTTAGTGGGTAGGGAGTAGTGGATAGGGGGTTAGTGGATAGGGGGTTAGGGGGTTAGGGGGTTAGGGGGTAGGGAGTAGTGGATAGGGGGTTAGTGGATAGGGGGTTAGTGTCCAGGTTATTATTCTGTGTGGTTTACCTTGAGTGTAGCGCAGGCAGTGTAGTTGACATTGGGCAGTATTTCCACTGGTTCTTTGAACATGACCCGGAAGGTGTTTGCTGACCCGTCGCAGCTGAAGCCCGTGTCGTTCTGGCCGAGCACCGTGTTGCTGTCTGTGTGAATGATCTGCAGACAGGGGACAAGGGGACAGTCGCATATCACAGACAAAAAAGTGTTTTAAAAAGAAATAATAAATAATAATTAAGGCTGTCAATCGATTAAAATATTTAATCTGATTAATCGCATGATTGTCCATGGTTAACTCGCATATTTTGTATCCGTTCTAAATCTACCTTAAACGGATCTTTTTCAAGTTTTAATACTCTTATCAACATGAGTCAACAAATGCTTGCTTTATGCAGCCATTTTAACACAAAAGGATGACCCTCATGCATTGCAAATTTGCATCAAATTCAAAACAGAGTGATGCACAAAATAACTTAAAATAACTTAAAATAAAAAGAAAATAATAATTTAAAACAATGAATAAAGGACTCACAGCCGCCGCCGCCCCCCCCCCCCCCCCCCCCCCCCTCACACTATCCCAGCTCTTTCTCTATTGCCCCTTCCTCATCTCTCTCACCCCCCTCTCTCACACACACACACTTTGAGTCAGAAACAAACATAGCATCAATGAGAGTATCAATAATACACCTGAGTGAAGTCTAGTTTAAAAAAAATAATAAAAATTAAAATTAAATAATTTTTTTTTCTAAAACGTTAATCTTAAGAGTTAAAATTGTGCTTCAATGCGTTAATATGGCGTTAACTTTGACAGCCTTAATAATAATAAAAGAAAGACAGTGGAGGGCTCTCACTGCACCTGGACGTTGACTTGGTAGTCTGTAGGGCCGTGTATGGAGCCGTAGAGGCCGAACCCAACCACAAATATCCTTCTGTTTACCGAGAACCTGAGGAGGAGAGACACACAGTAGTTCAATGTAGTATAATTAACAAGATGATAGTATGGGCATTGGGCCAGAGAAACCCTTTTATTTTTGTATCCGCTTTTAGAAGAAGATTACTTTATTGTCAATGTAGGCAATTTTAGATTGGTCTTTTTGCCTATCCCTCCTACACACACATAATGCATTTCATCAGAGAGGTCAGAGCACAGGGTCACCCGCAGTGCAGCGCACTCCCTGGAGCAAGTTTCAGGGGTTCAGTGCCTTGCTCAAGGGCACCATAGATGCAATACCAGACACCCTTCAGTCACCAGCTCAGAGCTGGAGTACACCCTCCTCAGCCCCGTCAGTGGCAGGGATCAAATCGGCGACCTTTCAGTTACCGGCCGGCCTCTGTATCTCAAGTCAAGTCAAGTCAGTTTTATTTGTATAGCACATTTCCAGGCAGCGGCAGCTGACACCAAAGTGCTTCACAAGCAAGTTGATAAAAACAAAATTAGTGTGAGGCAAGGTATAAGATTAAAAGAAAGATTAAAGGATTAAAAACATAATAAAGCAATGAAAGTAATAAAAACTGGTAGGACACAGTAAAACAAAGAGGATAGAAGGGCCAGGGGTCTAGTGGTGGTTAAGTAGGGGGGAAGGCCAAGGAGAACAGGTAGGTTTTCAAGAGTGATTTAAAAGCCTGTACGGTCTGGGCAGTCCGTACGCTGAGGGGGAGGCTGTTCCACAGTCTAGAAAGCTCTGTCTCCCCTAGTTTTGAGCCTGGTTCTGGGTACCACCAATAGCATCTGGTCAGCTGATCTGAGGGATCGGTGGGGGGTGTGGCGGTGCAGGAGCTCGGACAGATAGGGATCTCTAGTAGTAGTAGTCGTTTATTTGTCACGTATAAAGTACAGGTACATTACAGTGAGATGCTTGGTTGAACTTCATACACATACAGCTCATTATAGGAATATTCCACAATTATTAGATTTGGTAGTAATAATGGCACACGTAAATGCATCAACAACATGCGCATTTGTTGATACATGCAGGACTGGTCTCGAGACAGACGTGTGTGTGTGTGTATCTCCGCTGCCATGTTAGGCGCCTCCCGCTGTGGGTGCTGCTTGGTGGAGAGGCTGCCAGCCAAGCCAAGGAGGACCCACACTGGCTGCTTTGATCACATCAGTCAAAAATCGATGGCGCTGACCAGGCAAGGACCAAAATGGCGCTACGCTAGGTGGAGACGCAAGTGAAAATCTCCTTGATACTATAACGAGTCTCCTCCGTCTACATATCCTCCCAAATATGGCTGGAAGGGGTGCATTTACAGGCAGTGTGTTTTTACATGTGCTGTAGCACTGGGGTGTAGCATCTCTCTTTAACACCATTCTAGTCCAGGGTATCTAATAAAACACATAACACTGAACTGGCGGCCAATTTAAATTCTTGCACGTTCCAGACGCACCAAGCTCCCGGTAGCCCCGCAAAAAAACAACAATGCAAAAACATTTCATATATTTAATATTATTTCATCTCCCGACAGCCACAAACATTTTTTTATACCTGTGCAGATGAAATGTAAGAAATTTTAATACCTTTTAAGCAGGGATGCTCGATATTGGCTTTTTTACCGATATTGTCCAACTCTTAATTTCCGATACCGATATCAACCGATACCGATATATATGCAGGGTTTCCCCCCCCAAAAAATTGAATAATTTCAGGTAATTAACATTACATATCTCTTGTTGTGGAATTAACAACATTATGCATACTTTTGACAATAAATAAAATCAGAATTTGTTCTTACTTGCCTGGGTAAATAAAGGTTATAGAAATGTATAAAAAAATATATATATATATTTGAAAACAGATACAGATATTTTCCGATATCACATTTTAATGCCGACATCGGCCGATAATATCGGTCATCCCTACTTTTAAGGCCTTAAATTGAGAATTGTGATTTCAATACCCTGCAGATACCCTGTAGTTGGAGTTATAATGGACTGCATTTATAGAACAGCTTTTATCCAAAGCGCTTTACAACTTATGCCTCACATTCACCCGTTCACTCACACACCGATGGCGGAGGCGACCATGCGAGGTGCCAGCCAGCCTGCTCATCGGGAGCGGTTAGGGGGTTAAGTGTCTTGCTCAAGGACACTTCCGACACGCTGGAGGAGCGGGACTCGAACCGGGAACCTCTGGATTACGACTGCTCCGCCCCCGGAGCCCCGGCTGTCCGAGTGCTGGTGTGTGTCCCTGCTGTAGCATAATTGTATCCCCCACACCCACCATAGACTATTGTCCTCCAATACCCAAGTTCTGTCTACTACCCCCCCCCCCCCCCCCCATTAACCCACCTTTCGTCTTACCCTCACTCCCCCCCCCCCCCCCCCCACGTCTACCACCCCCAAACAGATAACCCCTTGTGCCAGCGCTTTAGTCAATGGGAGGTCGGGGATATTTGCGAACGCTTAAACTATATCTTAAATTATGGCTATGGGTCTAAAACACCCTGTCGCTTATCAATGACTTGCTTGCAGTCAACATGTACGAAACGGATTGTTTTTTTCATCGGTACATTTCCGTTTTTAATACCGTTTTGAATACGAGTTTATAGTTTCGGAGAGTTCTAGTAATTTCAGAGAAATTCCGCGATAATAGCCCTTTAGTGGAATACACAAAACACGTTGTCATTTTTCGGCTGATTTATGAATAGTTTTCAAATAAACGCTAGATTATCAATAGTATATGTGTACTTATGAACTGGGGGTGTAACGGTACACAAAAACCACGGTTCGGTATGTACCTCGGTTTTTAAGTCACGGTTCGGTGCGGGTTTTCGGTACAGTTGGGGGAAGGTTTGGCTTTCCATGTTCCACTCAGGGGTGATATAGTGTGCAGTAACTAATTGTACTTGTAGGGCTGTAACGAATATTCTGTATTGAAATTAATAATAGACTTGTAAAAACGAATAATAATAATAATTATTATATTAGATTGTGAAAAAAACAGCCCCGCGGCGGGCGGTCATTAGTGGTTAACATACTGTTGTATTCGTTTCGCTACACTACACAGCCGTTCGGTACGGTACGGTACAGACTGAAACGGTTCGGTTCGGTACGGATACGTGTACCTTTACACTCCTATTGTGCACGCTAAAGTGGGCTGAAAAAACGATTATCCATGCCATGCTTAGCGTTAACGTTACGCACACGTTGTGATCGCTGTGAAAAAAACATCTGATTAACCCAAAACTGGTAACATAGTCCTTACCTCACATCAGATGTTCTGCAAAAAGATTAATCCAATTCCTGATCGCCATTCCAAATATCGATCGCGTTTATTGATCCAACGTTATACTCCGAAACAGATCATCGACGCTTCTTCCAGTCCCCTCAGTCAATGCAATAGTACCAGATGCATGGCCCAGAGGTAAAACGTGGACCGGAGTTATTTTTTCGATGCACTTTCAGCCAATCCAATCCAATGATGTGCAATACCATCCGGGAGATGATAGGCGGCGGTGTTTGCCATTTTCGAGCTCAGAGCCATTCCCAATGATAACGTCATTAAATTAAATGAAAAATTAATGGATATTGCTAATAAAAGAAATAACGAGAGAAAAAAAACGAGAAAACTCGTCATTGGCACTCAACGCATGGCGAGTTAAGATGACTAATCTCGCCGTTGGCACTCAATGTGTTAATGGTTTCAAACCTCCGCTTTTGAATTTCTCAATATTCGTTTATTTTTAAAATTTATTTTACACTAAAAATATATATATCAGAATGAGATATATATCAGAATATCACAGTACTATGTTGTGTTTACGCTCATTCGAAAGTCACGCACGAACACAGGTCACAACAACACAAGTCTAGTGAGATGAGGACGGGTCACCGTCATACATTATCAGGAAATGAATCAATCATGCAATCATACATCAATCATGCACCCCCTCTCCCCCCTCTAATTCACCCTAGCTTCCTCCAATTCTGAACCTGGGCCAAGTCTAACCAGAATTCCCCTCTCTCCACTATAAAGACTGGCGTCTCAGTGGAATCTAGGAGCTCACCTGGGGGACAGGAGGCCACTGTCCTCGTTGGGCCATCCCAGCTATAAACCACGTCCTTATCTTTGACCATCTACACCAGTGGTTCTCAAACTACGGGTCGCGACCCAAATTGGAGTCACAGGGTAGGTGACATTGGCATATATATTTTTTTAATTTTCTGGCAACATATTCTGGCTAAATATGCCTTGTTTTATAAATGTGTATTGATAACATAGTGCTGTAATTAAATGTTCTAATAAATATGCATGATCAAGTTCAACAACGTGTGCTTTTATTTTGATATATTCCTTAATTCCACGTTTGAAATTACGTGATACAATAAAGTGTGGGGGTCCCCCAAAAGAAATCCTGAATAAAATGGGGTCGCGGTATAAAAAAAACATTTGAGAAGAACCCCTGATCTACACTCATTGATCGTGTGGGGGTTCAATTCCCGCACACTTTGCTCACCGGATGCGGTCGCTGGTCCCGCTGTAGCCCCAGCGGCTCTCCACCTGCCCGAAGCGCGTGATGCTGCACTCCTTCCCCCGCAGGCAGCAGCGAGGCCGGTCGATGAACTCCACGCGCGGCTTCGGGTTGACGGTGAAGTGGAGGAACAGACTGACCACCTCCCTGTCCGACAGGATGCTGGACTGGGCCGGACCTGACGGGACGAGATCCCATGACGGATGATCAAAGTTTGCGAGTAGAGAGAGAGAACAGAGAGAATACAGAGAGAGTGCGAGAGTACAGAGAGAGAGAGAATACAGAGAGTACAGAGTGAGAGAGGGAGTAGAGAGAGAGTACAGTAGTGTTGGCAAAAATATCGATTTTTCGATACATATCGATTCTGAATATTTAAAACGGTTTCAATACTCATTTCCCGCGATATCGATATTTAATTATTCATATATATATATTTTTTTTTTATTGTATAAGGAAGTTGCATTGTTCATTTCAATACCAGTTAATAGTACAGTAGTCCACACACACACACACGTGCATTCAGTTAAGTTGGAATATGACTGTAATACAAACAGTTCAGTTTCTCAGGTACATGCAACACAAATTACAGTGTTTACATCTGTCTGCTTGAGAAAATACCATGTTCTGCAATAAAAATGATTGAAGTGAGATGAACAGACTGAACTTTATTTTATTAGATAAAACATGTTGACAACGTTTTACTTTGCAGTTGAAAAAAGGTAATACATTAAATTTGATTAAAAAAAATCATATATGTTATGATTAATTGAAAATGGGGGACCCTGATGTAAACAAGACAAAAGTCTTTCTCTGGTCTGCATCCCCTTAACAACTGTGTGTATTGAGCTGTACTGTATTGTGCCCATTCTGCAATCTATACAATTAGCAATCAATCAATCTGTTATGCTTAACACGCAGTACTATTAACTTTACTTAATTTCTAAGATTATATCATTTAGTTATTTTTACATGTGTGATCTAAAGATAAACAAAGGGTTTTAAAAGTGTTATATTTATCTTCTCTTATAGTACCAGAGAGAAGCTGAGGAGAATCAACCAGCAACAAAAGCTAAATGTATTAAAAAGAATTATATATATTAATCTTTTTTTTCTTTTACATTTTAAGATGAAACTTTTTCCCCGTGGTATCGAAAATGGTATAGAATATCGATACTTTTCAAGGTATCGTATTGAAGTTCGAAATTCCAGTATCGTGACAACACTAGAGTACAGAGAGTGAGAGAGGGAGTATAGAGAGAGAGTACAGAGAGTGAGAGAGGGAGTACAGAGAGAGTACAGAGAGAGATGGCACCTATTATCCAGTTTTTTTACTCTAAATAAGTCGACACGTACATTTAAACACCAAGTTCCTCAGCAGAGCATGGAAGGTGGAGACATTTTTAGTCGCAAACAAATAGCTTGCACTAGTCCACCTTGGGAGCTTAAGGAGGATCCTAAATGCATCATTATACGCTACCTGATTTTTTTCATTTGTGCTGTGCTATAATTACACCAGAGGTGGGCAGTGTAAAACGGAGTACAAAAGGCTCTGAACAGGCTTATTTTCACATCGTCTATTCTGTACACATACAATTTCCGTGCCAGCATATTGGCCTGTGTGCATACAGTTTGCAGCAGCACTGTTAACTTCAACATCATCACACATGTCATCAGTGATATTTGTGACCCAATTATCGCACACTCTTCACCACATCTAGAGCGCAGTCGGACAACAAGGAGGGACATTTTTGCTTCTGGTCCTCCTTAGTTTTCCCCATCATAACAACACTCTTGTTAGGGTTGAATTTGATATCATGTTGTATACCATACACAGAGCAGACCTTAAGCAATTGCTGTAAACCAGCACTATAGGGAGACAGTATGACAAAATCATCAGCATAGATCAGATGATTGATAAGACACTCCCCCACCATGCATCCAGTATTACAATGTCTGTATATATGGATGATCTCTCCACAAAACTAAAGGAATATAAGACTTACATTCCTTTAGTTTTGTGGAGAGATCATCCATATACCGTATACATTGAACAGGAAGGGAGACAAAATCCTGCCCCGTCTTACTCCGTTATACCCACGTTAAAATGAGCTGACATAGAGTTACCCCAGAGAGAGAGAGAGAGAGAGAGAGAAGACATAGCAGGCTATGACGTGAGGTGAATTCCACTTCAATTTCTTAACTGGATTTGAAGATGTTAGTCAGTGTGTTTGTAGTGGTGTGGCGGTGGGCAATACGACAGTCAACACAACACATTCATTCTTCACATGACAGGGGTAACGATTTGGTTCGATACATTGGCTCACTAGACAACAATACAATTCAACTAGTAGTGATGCACCGATGTGAAAATTGTGGCCGATACAGATATTAATATTGCTGTTCTGGCCGATACCGATATCTCTGTATAGAAAACACTTTTATGATAATCAAATAAAGAGCTATTTTCCAAAACGCATTTTCTTTTTACTTTTGTAACTTATTTTCAGAAATTAGTGATATTTTGAAACTATTTATTGCCCATTATGTATTGTAATGTATAATATAACTCTCATCTACACCTTTGTTTTCTCATATTTTTATATTCAGATCAAATTGTATTGCCTATATTTTAGGGATGCCCCGATCGATCGGCCACCGATCGTTATCGGCCGATAATCAGTATAAATATGCGATCGGGGAATTCCGATAATGAGTCATATTCGCCGATCGCGGAAACTGATCAAGTGGATATCTCACTCGCTTGTCTCAGACGCACAGGACCTGCAAACTGCTCCTCCTCCCTAGCCCCGCGCGCCCCCGTGTAGAGTTTGTAAACAAAGAGGTGCGGCTCCTCTGCTCGAGTCTGTAGTGCATTCGACCTGCGCTAACGTTAGCTACCTAGCTATCGTTACTGTTTAAACAAAATTACCCAGTCAACTATTCACGTTTAGTAGGCATTGTTTAACGGTATTTAGCCGGCTAGCTACCGATAGCTCCTGATATCAACAAATGATCCAGAAAATCTAGTAGTCCATGTTCATACCTCCGGTAGCTTGCGTTAGCTGACGTTAGTTTACTGTTCAAAACGAAATGTCCCATTGAACTAAAGTTCTGTCTTAACGTCATCTAGCCGGCTAGCAGTAGCTACAGATAGCTCTTGATATCAATGTCTTATAACATTGATTGAATGCGTATTCGAGCTGAGGGCTTGCTGAATGTGAAATGACCAAAGCATAACGTTACCAATAGGGTCCCGCTGCAGCGCCGGAGAATCCTTTTTGGAGCTGGAAGCTACTAGAGTACACACAGACAGTGGAGCTGTTTGCAGATAGCGAGCATTTTGACTTGTTGCGTGGTGGCGATGTCTCGCAGATAATACAAGTACAAGTCTAATTATATAATATATATATTTTATTAAAAAACAAAAAAAAAATTATATAAAATAATGTTTAATTTCTTTTTAATCAAAAACGATCGGTATCGGATCGGTATCGGCCGATATGGCTCACGACGATCGGTGATCGGTATCGGTGGCAAAAAACATGATCGGGGCATCCCTACTATATTTATGTCTTTCTACCATTACCCTGCCCATACCTGTACCTCCCCTCCCCCCCATGCTGCTATGACGCCCGCATTTTAAACCCATTGGTTTAAAGAATGAATAGAAATTATAATTTTTTTTAATTAAAAAAACAAAGAAAATTCAAATGTCGATTTAGAATTCGAATGCCAACGTAACGAACAAAGGTTTGAACGTTTGGGCTCAGCCCTACAGTGAGTGTCTTGCTCGTCTCGCTTGAGGACACTTTGAGGGGAGGAACCCCCTTGAACTGCCGCTGCCAGAGCAAAGGACGGCAATAATGTTATAATTCTTTTATTATTAAAGGGGAACTCCAACATTTTGGGAAATTAGCTTATTTAACATCTTCCCTGGAGTTAGACAAGAAGATACATACCTTTTTTGTCTCTGTGCGTGCATTTAGCTTTGGGAATAGACGCTCCGTTAGCATAGCTTAGCTTCATCACTGGAAGTGAGGCAGATCCGTAGCCTTACAGTGCCTTACAGTGTATTGCAAGGTCTGACATTGACCAAACTTGATATGCATGACCTTGGTGGGCTCTAGGTCAACTCCTGAAAAGGGGGTCAATGTCAGACTTTGCAATCAAAAGTTAGGGGGCTAATAACCCTTGCCATAATTTCAGTGCGCCCCCTAACTTTTGATTGCAAGGTCTGACATTGACCCCCTTTTCAGGAGTTGACCTAGAGCCCACCAAGGTCATGCATATCAAGTTTGGTCAATGTCAGACCTTGCAATACACTGTAAGGCACTGTAAGGCTACGGATCTGCCTCACTTCCAGTGATGAAGCTAAGCTATGCTAACGGAGCGTCTATTCCCAAAGCTAAATGCACGCACAGAGACAAAAAAGGTATGTATCTTCTTGTCTAACTCCAGGGAAAATGTTAAATAAGCTAATTTCCCAAAATGTTGGAGTTCCCCTTTAAGCAGAACTTAAATTATAAAATTAGATTAACAGCATTATTTGGGCCTACACGCATTTGTGACCCTGATGGAAATATTGTAACATGACCGGGTTAGCTGGATAAATCAGTATTATTACACAATTGATATCGCAATTTGCGATATCGCCAAATATCAAAGAAAAAATATCAAAATCCCAGTAAAGCCAGAGCTTCATACGTCTTCCCCAGACGGTCTCAGCGTATTCACACCTCTAACTAGGGATGCACCGAATATTTGGCCACAGAAAATTATCGGCCAGAAAATGGTTAAAAAAAGGCACCTTCAGCCGAAAAGGGTTTTAGCACAGAAAAATATCACAGAATGTCAAAGAACAGGGTTACGTACGTAACCTAATGACGTAATCAAAACGGATTTCATTAGACACAGAACAGCTCGGACCTTCAATTGGCGAGCCACCAAGCTAACTAGCGTTAGCCGCCGCTAAGCTAGCTAATGTTAGCCGTACCCTAGACAGCGGAGTGTCCCCAGTAGGGGTGGGAATCACCAGAGGCCTCACAATACGATATTATCACGATACTTGAGTCACGATACGATAGTATTGCGATAATAAATATAGTGCGATGTGCTGAGTTTTGCGATATTAATATTGCAATATATTGCCATTTATTACCTTTTTTCAACTGCAAAGTAAAACTTTGTCAACTTGTTTTATCTAACAAAATAAAGTTCAGTCTGTTCATCTCACTCCAATAATTTTTATTGCAGAACATGGTATTTTCTCAAGCAGACAGATGTAAACACTGTAATCTGTGTTGCATGTACCTGACAAACTGAACTGTTTGTATTACAGTCATATTCCAACTTAACTGAATGCACACGTGTGTGTGTGGACTACTGTACTATTACAGGTATTGAAATGAACAATGCAACTTCCTTATATATATATAAAAAAAATTATAATACAAAAAAGAATATATATATATATTTTTTTTATAAATAAATATCGATACTTGGCCTCCCTGTATCGATACAGTATCGCCACGCAAAGTATCGCGATTAGGCTTGGGCGGTATCCTTATTTTCAAACCGGCAAACCTTTATGTTATAATACCCCGGTGCACGGTAATTGATGGTATGACTTTCATTTTCATCCGCGGGGGGGGGGGGGGGTTACGTGTTACCAAGTAAACAAATCATCGTCAGCTCTCAGAACGGTAGTCCCGCACCGGTAGAAGCCCGCACCGTTTTAGCGTTAGCATCTAGCCTATAGCCATGGCAGACTATTTGATTCCTTAAGGGCTAGAAATTGCCTGGGTTTTGGTCATATGCTCCCGAAATGCTCCCGTTGTTTGGCTACTTCTATGTGCAGTGAAAACTACTCGAATGCTTTATAACCTAGTCATTGATTTAGTTCAGGGTAATCTAAGATTAGCCGCAGAGCTAACGCTACTTAACGTGAGCTAACGCTAGTTATTCAAGCTCAATAGCTCACAGAGAGAGATAAACAGCTGACAGCGGATAGTACAGGACGGTACAAATACAATAAAAAGGCGGGTGGGGGCTGTTGTGTAAACCTTGTACTCTTTAGTTCACATATAATAATTTAGTTCACATATAATAAGAGACGGATTGCGCCACAACAACACTGCTCTCGTCACAACGCTTTACGGTATTTTCACAGCACTGTCGCAACATTACCGTAAAACGTGAACACGGGTGTGACCCACTCGCTCCACTAGAGCGGTCTCGCCCTCTGCTGGCGCGTGTGTGCACTACACTCAAAACTCCGTTTCACTGTTATAGAAACTGAAGCGCATCTGTGATTTTGACGGTGACGGACGGTATTGAAAATCAATACCGTAGGTATTTCTAAATACCCTGGTATACCTTAATACCGTCATACCGCCCAAGCCTAATCGCGATACTACTACGTATCGATATTTCCCCCCCCACCACTAGTCCCCCTGACGGTCTTACCTGCGGCGAACTCCTCGATGGTCATGAGGGGGAAGCGGATGAGCGCGAGGGCCTTGCCCAGGACTCTGCGCTTATTTTCCGGGGTGGGCTGCAGCTGCTGCCGGTGGGTCTCCGCCTCTGCCCAGCGCACGCCGGCCACAAACAGACGCACCTCCCTCACCCCGAGAGTGTCCCTCTCCAACACCGCCACCAGTGTATCTGAGGTGAGGGAGAGATGGGGGCGGTGATGATAATGTTTAGGCAAGCATACAACAAATCAATCCAATGTCCATTGAGCGACAACGCCTGGGGGCAGAGGGGATAATAATAAGGGAGGAGGAATGGACGGCTTGCTGTACCCAGATCTACGTCAGTGAAGCCTTCTGCCGCCAGGGCGTCCCCGGTGTTCTTATCAATGTTCTCTAGACACAAGCTGGCCAGCTGGGGCTCGTCGAACAGTCGTGCCTGAAACAGAACAAAGGGTGTAGGGCTTGACATTAAGGCTTGTCCGATTGTCCAGGACAAGTATAAAATAAAATAAAAGCATAATACAGCTTCGACTCGTCAAGAGCAAAGAAAAAATATATATTATTCCCCAAACAAATAGTAACGTTATTCCATCCGATCAGAAAGTGCCTGTCTCGCAGTGTCACACTGGAAACTCTCAATCTCCGTACGTCAATATTACTTATCCCGGACAAACGGTGCGTGTCTTCCGAGTGCTCGCGTAGTTGACAAGTGGCACGAGAGCCGCGGAAAAATATCAGAATGTTTAATAAAATCTCCCAGGGTACTGGCCATCCTCTGTCAAGGGAGCACTCGCAAACATGCTGCGCTATTTGAAGAGGATAACGTTTTAATTTAAACACAGCAGAAGAAGATGGAGAGAGCAGACAGACTGACCAACAGAGAACTGCATCGAACCCGAGTACAACCCTCGAGTCTAAGGTAAGGACACATTTAAATCACAGAGGTGTAATGTTAGTCTATCGGAACTGTATACAGTAGTCAGCTGCTAGTTAGCGTTCTACTTAGATAGCGGGCTACTTGCTAGCTAACGTTAGCCCTGCGTGTGGGAAAAAAAAGTTACATAGCAGTAATAGCTAACACTACAGTTGAGCAGTTGATTTGATTGAGTGTGTATCGTTCGCTCAAAGCCGCCCCGCCCCATGTTAGCTAGGTGCATCTGTATTGACGAGGCTCGACAACCGAGGTTCAAAGTTAACTTCACATTTATTGGCTGTTTGTTTACATCCATGTCGCTTCATGCATCGAAGTCCAGCGTACAACTGTGTCTTGAATTCCTAGTGTGACGCACTTGTGATGATCACTCAACTACGGCACGGCGTCCACAAGGCTCAAACGCAAACCCAACACATCACGGTGTCTGTTGTAATGACTATGCTGCCGCCGAAAATGCCAGTTTGGATTTCTGTACTTTTCACTACACAATTTATTACTTCAAAATCTATCCCATCAGTCCTTAAAATAATAAGAGTTGCAAATATCTATAATAATTAGAGATGTCCCGATCCGATCACGTGATCGGCGTCGATCACGTGCTTTTCAGAGGATCGGGGATCGGGAAAAAATAATAATAAAAATCGGCAGTCAAAAAAAGAAATATTTTATTCAACAAACATGACCATGTCCACGTCTTAAACTCATACGGAGGCCTTAGTTTTGGTTTTAAATTACATATAATATATCATCATTAATGTATTTATTGTCACACAGAGCAGAATAATTGTCCACAACAAACACATTCCCCTTTAATTTTCACCGTTGCAACAAACACATTCCCTTTAATTTAGATCGGCTACACGCTACACGCTCGACCACATCACAACAACAGTACAACACGTCGCTCCCGAAACACGGTTAATATCCACTGACTTGAGCTGCTAGACTTAATGTCAGAGGTTTGGAACTAAGCATTTTAAAATAGAAAGTCAAGCCAGTTGCAATGTTTGCAAGGAGGACAGGCTGGAGGCGAAGTTTTCAGACTAACTTTTCACCTGGAGGATAACGTGACTGAGGATTATCGTCAGCGTTTCAGACCAGAATGGACCATTACGTAAGTCGAACACTGACTGTATACTAATGTGCAAACATATATTGAAACTTTTAATATTTCTCATATGAAGCAGAAGCACATTTCTCAGGGTGAATGTAATAACAAACGCCTCCGCGCTCGCGCCCCGGACTATAGGCAACAGATGGGCTTGTCTCGCTCTGCCAGTTTCTGACAAAAATGCGTCAAAATTGATTACTAATGTGAAAGATCGGATCGGAAACGATCGGATCGATAGATATTTAAAATCACATGATCGGGATCGGATCGGAAGCAAAAAAAGGCGATCGGGACATCCCTAATAATAATCTACAAGGCATCATTAACACTAACAATAGATCTTTTTTTGTTTATATCATAATGATTGTGAAATCTTTCCACCTGGGAGCCTTTTGACTAAATCAATTTATTTTCTCTTTCTCTACAGAAACAAAGACTGAAGCAACTGAGACTTGATGCTCTCTCTCCCTCTCTCATTCATCACTTTCTCTCTCTCACACACACACAGTATTACTCTGACAATAATATAAGAAAGGTGTTTCAATATTGTTATGGTTGTTACATGTTGATCTAATGTGCCTATTGTTAAAATAAATTATTTCAAATAAAAAATACAATTATTTATTTGAATGGTGTTTTTTATGGCAATAACAACTATACCGTAATAATAACAACTATAGGTGTAGACCAGGGTTTAACCCCTGGTCGTCAAGAGAGGGGAGATGGGGGAGATGAGGAAGATGAGCTGGTGGCCTGGTGCTGATGGGGAGTGAAGATGAGCTGGAGGACTGATCATACAGTATATACCTCACACACACACACGGTTTAAGTTATTAAATAAATAAATAATAAATAGGCCTTTATTTTCACAAGTACATTTCGGACAAGTAGAATATCTGAGCAATCAAAAAGTTAATGTCAAGCCCTGGGGTGCATTAGGCTGTGATCAGATTGGACCTTTTTCTTGCACTCAAACACAAGGCGGTGCACATAAGGGAATGGAAAGTGCACAACGAGCAATACCACCGAGTACCGTTACTACCTCAGGGAACGTTAAATACCGGTACATTACTACTGTTAGCATTGATAGCCAACGCTAACTAACATTGGCAACTATTCATATGTTTTCAACATCGACAGCTGTCGATGTCTCTTCAGATGCCTCAGATTTCTAATCCCTTCCCCTCGTCGATTTGATTGGTCCATCGATCAGGTAGGCGACATTGGGTCTCATTCACCAACGGACTTAAGACAAAAGTTAAGAACCCATTTTCGTCGTAGCTCCACTTAAAGACCTTTTCGGGGCCGATTTTGGGATTCACGAATGGTCCCTTCTTTCGCTCGTAGCCAAGAGCAGGGATTTAGGAGCACTGAAGAGCAGTCGTAAGTCGGACAGACTGGTGTGCGCCGTGTTATTAAGGGCTTTATTTGGGAGGAATCATGGCGATTGCGTTCACATCGATTCTACCGACATCCTTGGAATTAAATAATCATAATAATGAATACGACAACATTTGTATGATAAAAGATTACGTTTTACATTTACAGTCATGCCTCAAGAGGCATTGTGATGTCCAAAAATTGGGAGAAAAACAGACGCGTTCAAAAAGACGTCCAACGCGATCACAGCCATAAGCTTCTCTCTGGCTAGATGTAACAACGCGGTCATAACTCGGTCACATTCTAGACCTTTCTGCAGTCAGTTTGGAACCACTGTACAATATATGAAGCCTTGAAGGTGCATCTCTTGTAACCTACAGTGTTGTTGTAGTTGCCCCCCCCCCCCCCCCCCCCCCACACTCTCAAAACAGCCAAACTACAGTAGAATGCCACACATTCAAACTAGAATCTTGGGACACCCATGTTTCACCTCTGCACCAGGCTAAAGGTGAGAGTGGTGGATACGAGTACAACAGGGTCACAAAATACCTCTAAGGTCTAAACGGTTCTAATGTCAGCAAAGTTACAGAGCCTTCGACGGCTCAAAATAAAATCCGTTTTGTTTTCGTGACTGTTTGGGAACTAGGCTACACTGGCACACCTACTTCCAGTGAATGACGCTAGGCTAGGCCAACGGTGCGGCTGTTCCCTAAGCCTAGTGCATGCACAGAGAAGAAAAGGGTATCTGCTTGTCTAACTCCAGGGTAATGGCAAATAAGCTCATTTCCACAAAAGTTGGCGTGTTCCTTTAACTCTTTGGACGCCAGACCCGATGATAGTTGGGTTATCTCGCCGACCGTTCAGGGACTCGCGATCAAATAATTGGAATACTCTTTTTGGGGTACATCCTAGTGAAGGTAAGGCCTATATGGTATCAATCCTGCTGTGATCCAACCATGATTTCACTTCGATCACAATATATGTGTGTAACGTTACTCCACGTGTGCCGTTGGTGACGATCAAAGCATCAAACCCCCCCCCCCCCCCTTTCATGCATTCATGATGAGACATAATACCGATAATATAGATGCGATTTCGAAATAGTAGCGTGTACAGGCGAGAAACGGCAACGTGTTTTGTGAATTGCTGCATAGCGTCGTTTTCTGGGATTAGACAGGATTACTCTAAAACTATAGTCATATTCACCACGGTATAAAACGGGAATGTATGGATGAAATTTTTTTATTTCTTTAACACATATTGAACGATAGATAGTCGATGTCAAATGGGCAATAGTATTGCATCCATAGCTATAATATAGAATATAGTTATAGCCCTGCAAACACTGCCACGTATTCCTATATTTTAGAGCGTCTGCCTTTTAACAACACATCACACATATCGCTGTGGCGTCCATTGAGTTAAGAACGCCAGAAAAACAAAAACAACTTTTGATTTTAAGCCGTTGTTTGAACGTCATGGCTCTGTAGTAGGGCTGCACGATTTTGGGAAATAATCTAATTGCGATTTTTCGGACAGATATTGCGATTAAATCTGCGGTTATAAATTTTTTTTAGGCAGCCCCACAGAGGTTTATTGTAAAATGCGGCTTGCATCTGGCCTACGCGGTGGGTCTGTTCGGGACACCGAGCCTGAAAATGTTTCTTTTTACCTGGGAATCGATACCGGTACCCAACAGTACCTTTTTTCCTGTACTTTACTCTCCCTCTCTGAAGTCTAAACTTCACAACACACAATCTAAAACCCCTTACCTCCCTCTCCCAAACCATTCCTACAACAATAACAACAACTTGCAAAGGAGATCTTGTATCTCAATGGGACTTCCTGGTTCAAAAAAAATAAAAATAAAAAAATAAAAGATTTAGCGATTTTTCTTTTTTTTGCGATTTGCTAATTGCATTTTTTCAAATCGCGATTTCGATTTAAAATCGATTAATCGTTCAGCCCTACTCTGTAGTTCACGAGGTGTGCGGGGGGGGGGGGGGGGGGGGGGCGGACCTGAGTCAGCAGCATGAAGGCGTTGTCCGCTCGCAGGTTCTTCTTGAGGAACTCCACGCAGTGGGCCTCCAGGGCCGGCACCGCGTACTTCTTGGCCGTATAGAGGGTGGTCATCACTGTCTCGGGCCCTATCTGGACGTCGTCGGAGTACAGAAACCTGTGGGACGCATCACGTTTTCATCACCGCACTAGTGTTGTCACATTTTGATTTTGATACCAGCCTAAGTATCACGATACCGGTTCTAAAACGATACCACAGCAAAAACCTAAAATATCAGGAAAAGTCATGGAATATATATATATTCCATGACTTTTCCTGATATTTTAGGTAATATATATTAGGGCTGTCAAAATTAATGCTTTAACTCTGGAGATTAATTTACCGGTAAATTATTTAAAGCGTTAAAAAAATGTAATCTAGATTAATCTATGGAGTGAAACATTTTCAATATAATATAAGAAAGAGGTCTAGCTGAGTCAATGTTGATGGTTTTGTTGAACATTTGTATTTCACAGGAGAGAAACTATATTCAAAGAAAGCTATTAAAATAGTCTTTGAATCTAAATATACTTTCTTTGTGTTGATTTTACATTAATTCCATGATTTTACAAGCTTCGGTTTTAAGTAGAAATACGATTTTAATCTAGATTAATTACAGAAAATTGAGAGATTAATTAGTTAATTTTTTTAATCTATTGACGGCACTAATATATATATATGAGAGAGAGAGAGACAGTCCCCCCCCCCCCCCCCACCTACCCAACCTCCTCCAATGTACAGTTTCTTCCCCGTCAAATGTATACTCTCTTCTTAGGAACTCTGCCTATTAATCAGAGTTTCCAACGCCAGGGTCTCTATGACAGGTGTTGTACTCTTAAACAGTACTGTATATTTGTAGAACTGGTATGTCATAAATGTAACAGTACTGTCTATCTGTATATCATGTATGTAATATATGTTATGATGAATTGAAAATGGGGGACCCTGATGTAAACAAGACGAAAGTCTTTCTCTGGTCTGCATCCCCTTAACAATTGTGTGTATTGAGCTGTAGTGTATTGTACCCATTCTGCAATCTGTTAATTAAATGTTCAATCAATCAGAGAGAGAGAGAGGAGAGAGAGAGAGGGAGAGAGACTCGCATTAAAAAAAAAAAAACGCACACACGCACACACACGCGCGCTTACTTCAGCAGTGCCAGGAAGGCAGCAGGTTCTACATCAGGCAGTTCGATTTCCGTCGAGGTCGTGGCCATCCCACCATTAAACATGGCATCAAACACAGCACTACCCACGGCGAGAACGAATCTGGCAAGTGAACAGAACATTTAAATGACAAATACAGGTGTTTGGAATGACAGTTGTACGTGTTTAACGGTCATTGCGTGCACCCACCTGTGTGCGGGTATCCTTTGAACCCCCATCCCTTTGCCCACTAGGAAATGAACGTCACTGAGCACCTCGTTGTTGAAGAGGAAAGCGAACCTCTCCTTCACGGTGCTTTTCGTCGCCTGCCAATTGTATACGGGTTCTCGATATACCAACACAGACGCCGGGGCTGCCGGTGTGGCTGAAAGCGAGGACTGGCTCGTCGGTACCGATACCGCTGTCATGTTCGACGCTGGGGTGGCCATGGCTCCTGCGGTCTGCTGGACAGAGTTCTGGGTGAATGAAAACTTTATTTAACAGATTGCAGAATGGGCACAACACAGCACACGGCTCAATACTCACAATTGTCAAGGGGATGCAGACAGACCAGAGAAAGACGTTTGTCTTGTTTACATCAGGGTCCCCCATTTTCAATTCATAGACATGTATGACATATTACACAACATACATGACATTTATGGCAAAGGAACATACACATGGCATACAGGTATATATAGTACTGTTACATTTGTGACATATACGATATGCAAATATATAGTACTGTTACCCAGAGATCCTAACAGAATATACATATGATGGGGAGGAGACTGTACATCAGGAGGGGGTGGGTGGGTGGGTGGGAGAGAAATATATACATACGGTCGGTAGAGCTACAACTACAACACCGCTGCTTTCCCCTCCTCCGGGCCCCGACTGCGGGTTGGACCGCCTCGCCGTCCCCTGCGCTCCTCCTCCTCCCGCAGACCCGACGCCGGTACCGGGTCCGCCGTTGGAAGATGGCATCGAAAAGGCGCTGTTGCTGGGCTGACCGTTCCCCAACGGGCCCGGGCTGGAGAAATTAAGGCAAGGGGGCCTGCCGCTGTTGTTGTCTCCGGCAGCCATCTTGAATCTGACAGCTCGAACTCGAAGCAGGAGGGGCGGTGACGTAGGAGCGTAAACATAAAACGCACTTCTTGTAGTTTTTCGGATGTCCGGATGTAGACTACTGCATGGAGCTCGTGAGAGTTTTTGATTGATTGATTGAAAACTTTATTAACAGATTGCAGAATGGGTACAGTACAGAGGGAGGGGGGAGGGAGAGCGACGCGGGATATATATATCTATGGTTATATGACCACTGCACTTCCGCGTTACATGGAGCTCGTGAGAGGGAGTTAAAGACCACTGCACTTCCGCGTTACATGGAGCTCGTGAGAGGGAGTTAAAAGACCACTGCACTTCCGCGTTACATGGAGCTCGTGAGAGGGAGGGGAAAGAGGGGGGGGGGGGTACATGAATGGATGTTGATGTTATAGCTTTGACATAAGTGGTTGTTGTAGCTAGTAGTCTACTAATGATGAATCAACATTCATTCACACGTTCCTTTTCCCATAATGATGAATTGAAAATGGGGGACCCTGATGTAAACGAGCGAATGTCTTTCTCTGGTCTGCATCCCCTTAACAATTGTGTGTATTGAGCCGTACTGTATTGTACCCATTCTGCAATCTGTTAATACAAATTTCAATCAATCAATCAATCAATCCCCCCATTCCCCCTCCCCCGCAATTCATTATGAATTCAAAATGGGGGACCCTGAATAAATGATCGAGTGAAAACTTTATTTAACAGATTGCAGAATGGGTACAATACAGTATGGCTCAATACACACAATTGTTAAGGGGATGCAGACCAGAGAAAGACTTTTGTCTTGTTTACATCAGGGTCCCCCATTTGTCCCCTGATGTAAACAAGATGAAAGTCTTTCTCTGGTCTGCATCCCCTTAACAATTGTGTGTATTGAGTTGTACTGTATTGTACCCATTCTGCAATCTGTTAATAATAAAGTTTTCAATCAATCAATCGCTCTCTGCACAAAAAGGGCAGCGAATTAGACCCAGGCAACTACCGCCCTGTTTCTATTCTCACCTCCATCTCGAAAGTCATGAAAAAAATAGTCTACGAACAGGTCGAAAAGTACCTAGCGGAAAAAAATCTAATCTACGAATTCCAATCTGGCTTCAGAACATCCCACTCCACTGACACATGCCTTCTCTATTTGAATGACCACATCAAACAAGAGGTGGACGCAGGCAAATACTGCGGCATGGTCATGCTGGACCTACAAAAGGCCTTTGACACGGTCAATCACTCCATTCTGATTGACAAGCTAAAAGCAATTGGTTTTGATAGTCTATCAGTGAGCTGGATGCAATCCTACCTTGAGGGGAGGGAACAGATGGTGGAGGTAAACGGTACCCTATCCCCCCCCCCCTCACAGTGAGCTGTGGTGTTCCACAAGGAAGCATACTAGGACCGCTACTGTTCCTAATTTATGCAAATGACATGTCGTCAGCTTGTGACTGCAACTTGTTCCTGTTTGCGGACGACTCAGCCCTGCTGGTCTCTGACAAGAACAAGTTACAGGTTGAAAAAACCCTCAGCTCGGAACTAGGCAGAATCTGCATATGGCTCGCTGATAACAAACTATCATTACACATGGGCAAAACAGAGTCCATTCTCTTCGGTTCAAATAACAAACTCAGCAAGACCGACGGCTTCTCAGGTACAGTGGGTGACAATATTGTCACAAGGAAAGATGAAATTACCTACCTGGGTTCCATCCTAGAGGCTAATCTCTCCTGTGACAAAATGGCATCCAATGTAATAAAAAAAGTCAACCAACGAACTCGATTCTTGTACCGGATCTCCTCTCTGGTAAACAAGAATACCCTGAAGACTCTGGCAGGAGCACTCATTCAGGGGTACTACGACTATGCTTGCACCTCATGGTACCAAAGCACCTCAAAGGCGCTAAAAACAAAATTACAAACATCTCAAAACAAACTGGTCAGACTACTGCTTGACCTTACTCCTAGAACCCACCTCACCCCTGCCCACTTTGACAACCTAGGATGGCTTAGAGTAGACGACAGAGTACAGCAACTTGCAATGGGCCTGGTCTACAAGATACACTACACGACCAAGGTACCCATGTACATGTCAAAATACTTCCCAAAGGTCAGTGAATACCACGATCACAACACCAGAGGGAGCTCCACAAATCATGTTAAACCCAGATTCGGCTCAAATAAGGGACTAAACACGTTTCGCAATTATGCCACATCAATGTGGAACGCCCTACCCAAAGCTGTAAAGGAATGTGGATCACTACCCACTTTCAAAACCTCTCTCAAGGGACACCTACGGGAGACTGCAATTCAACACTGGCCCCTGTAAATATCCTAACCCAACCCCCTCCAATGTACAGTCATTTACAGAGTATGGTTTTGTAAATAGTCCAATGTACAATTTTGTTTGTTTGTACAGTGTCTCCCCCCCCCCCCCTCAATGTACAGTTTTGCTTGTTTATACAGTGTGCCCCCCCCCCCAACCACCTCCAATGTAGATTACGGTTGTCAATATCCCAGTGTACCCAACCCCCCCCCACCCAACCTCCTCCAATGTACAGTTTCTACGTCAAATGTATATACTCCCTTTTCCTGACTCCTTCTGTATCACAAACAGTACTGTATTTGCAAATCTGGTATGTCATAAATGTATAGATGTAGCAGTACTGACTATCTGTATGTCATGTATGTCATATATGTCCTGATGAATTGAAAATGGGGGACCCTGATGTAAACAAGACGAAAGTCTTTCTCTGGTCTGCATCCCCTTAACAATTGTGTGTATTGAGCTGTACTGTATTGTACCCATTCTGCAATCTGTTAATAAAGTTTTCAATCAATCAATCAATCAATCTCCCATGAGCTCAAAATACCGGAAGTGTTGCGGTGGTCTATGTTGTGTATTGCTGCCTCCTGCCGTTTGTTTTGCGCACTGCAAACCCTTCCGCTTCCTACTGTAAATGAGATGTTATGGCATTGGTAACACAAACTCATATTGCTTAAATGCTTACCTTTTAATTTATTTATAAAAGCGCTTTCACACTTCTTTAGCTCAATACAAATCATTATAATATACATATAAATTGTATTGTAATGTTAGCCACAGACGTTACACAAAATGGCTCATTCAATAATTCATATAATTCTGGAATTGTTTACTATTAGTTTATATCAGTGGTTTGTTTTTCAAACTAATTTGCCCACTGGAGATCAGTTTACTCTTTTACATCACCACTAGACGCCAAGGCAAGGCATTTCGTTACAAAACACCATTTGTACATTTTCAATAACCATTTTCAAGAAGATCTTTATTAGATTTGTATGTCTTTGGAATACTGTGCAGCAATGTTTAAAAACAAGAGGGTATTGGAAAAACCAATGTTACAAATGGCTACAATATATACTGCACAACTTGTATGTTGTTATGTTTGACATTTCCAAATGATTATTTATTGGTGAGTCACAGAAATAATGAGAACGGTTCAAGAGATAATGGCTTTTTAGTTTTGTTTGGGAGGTATATAACATGACTGTTTGGGTACTACTTAAAGGGATGTTCCTTTGGCTACTATTTAACATTGTGTCCAACTTATGTCTAGATAAGAAGAACAAAGCTGAGATATTTGATCTACAAACTGTTGTCAATGCAATTTCCATTTCCTACCAAGAGTCCTGTCTATTGGCTAACCCAGTGCCTGTGCAATGACAGAAATACTTGAATGTTTTTCTTTTGTTTGTTTGTTTGTTTGTTTTTGGGTTACCAAAATGGACAGGATTCACAGAGCTACTAACAGTGTACAGCCGAAGTCTAAGAAGTACTCGGAGGTGAAGAAAGGGTTAAGTCCGCCCTCTCACAACAGGGATGGCCTCGGGCATTGTACTCTGATTTTAATATTGTCAATGTAAATATCTATAAATACTTTGAACACTTAAGAGGCTGCACTGCGCAGTGGCACGCTTCTGTTTTCTGCTATTGCATTGTTACTGTGAACATCTGTTTGCTAAATGATTAAGGTGTGCAATAAAAACAACACAAGTACAAAGTATGACTGGGAATTGTTTGTATTTGTGTGAGAGTGCACAAGCTTGCTTGCTTGCTTACAGTACATGCTTGTGTTGGTGTTCGCTCATGGGTGTTGTGGAAGAATTTAACCGGATCAAGGATGTACTCGGTCAACTACAGACTTAGTTAATACAGGTTTATTTAGCTCAAACAGAGTATCGAAATACAAGAGTTATGCTGGATGACTCCAGGAAGACACAGGCCTAGTAGCCTCCATAGAGCTCCAGAAGCATGTTTAACGTAGGCCTTTATACCAAAAGAAAATGTGTTGTGTGACCAGGTGAGATAGGACAGATTGGGTTGGAGGATTGAAGGAGGGAGGAGGGGTGAGCTAGGAGGGGGGGGTGGTTTATGTGAGTTGGGGAGGGCTGGAGAGGGTTAAAGGGTGGAGGAGGTGACAGATACAGTAAAGGGTGGTGACTGATTGATCAGGGGAGACAAAGGGATTGATTGAGAGACAGGACATTTGGGTATTTGCTGGTATATATAATTCCACCGTGTCTATATTGTACAGTTGCCACGTATGTTCATCCATCATGAGGGAACACACACAACTATGAGACTGGTATGGAGTGATAATTAACATATTTCTTGACACACACACACACACACAGACGTTTGTTTTCGCTTCGCCTCGACATTGGAGCTTTTTATGTTATCTTCCTGTATCTGTTGCCTTTTGCCTTCTCAAACATAAATATCTTGTGACACACACGCACACCATGTTCATCACATTTATGACATGGGTTCTGACTGAGGGATACGATGATGTGAGCTAGGTACAGTACAGTTGTGCTATACGGTGTTATGAGTCTTCTTGGTCTCATTCAAAATGCTTTTGTTGGTGTCAAAATTAATTGTGTTGTCAGTGTTGAACAAGATCAGACATTAAGTTCTCTCAAAGTTTTGTTGTAATTACCCTTTGTTTTTCCTGGCCCTAGGAAACTAGTCTCTGTTGCAGAAAAGTAGCTATGTAATAAATTGTGTTGTCAGTGTTGAACAAGATCAGACATTAAGTTCTCTCAAAGTTTTGTTGTAATTACCCTTTGTTTTTCCTGGCCCTAGGAAACTAGTCTCTGTTGCAGAAAAGTAGCTATGTAATCCTCATGTAGGGTTAAAGGGCCCAAAGGACTTGTAAAAGTAATCTGATTACTGATTACTCCTTTAAAAAGTAATCTTAGTTACTTTACTGATTACTTGATTATCAGAGTAACTTAGTTACTTTGAAAGTAACTAGGTTACGAAGTCGTCGTCCCCTGCTGCTGCCACAACATAAGAATGACAAAGAAAATTGAGTAAAATGTACTCAGTTTGAGTCAAATGTACTAATAGGGCAGGTAGGCCTATCTATAAATCTATAGATTTCACATAAGATAAATGGTCAATAACACCACATGTAGGCTGATATGTAGCCTACCTTTGAGGCCTGCCCCATTCAGATATGGTTCTAATGTTCCTAGTGAAACAAGGGAGAGGGGTGAGTAAACCAGTGATTATATCTCAGTAACAGAATCTTCTCAAACCTCTTGTCAGAAAGTCTGTTCCTTCTAGGCGTGAGCACCAACCCTCCCAGACTAAAAAGCCGTTCCACAGGAGCACTTGAGTGCAGTGTTATACTTCAAGAAAATGTTCTTTATGTTTGAAGGTCTATCCAGTATCTGAAGCTCATGCTCTTAAAAAACAGTCTATTAAACGGTACTGCTCCTCCTATGCTATTATTATTATTATTATTATTATTATTATTATTATTATTATTATTATTATTATTTATTATTGTGTGCTACTGACAACCTACATACTGCAGTATGGTGTTCCATGTTCATGAATAGTGCAATGCAAAAGATGTTTAACTCAAAGGTGGAACATACCTGCACTATGGCATCTGGAAGGCCTGCAGTCGTGTCCTGCAGGGTGTCCTTCAGAGCGAGGGTCTTCTGCATCAGCACTTCAAGTGTGGGTAGTAAAGTTTAAATCCAGTAAAGAAATCCAGCTTTTGCTGTTTGGCTGGTGCACCTCCGAGTCCTGTAGAAGTCGATGCTTCGGCTTTGGTTTTTTTTCTATCCGTTTGGTCGTGCTGTGCTGTATATTCCAGATGCGGACAGTATTTTGTTTCCTCCGCATAGTGAATGTTTTTTTCACCCGGCTTAGCTGACACAAACGTTAAGTAGACTAGTGACTGAACTTCCAGTGCAAGAAAGCGTTACCAGCGTGAGCGTCTCCCTGCTAGCTCGCTATGTTTTGGTCAGCCTGATAATAACAATAATAGCCGCGCCCACCAGCATGGTACAACACGTGAGGTTGCGTGCTGTGACGTCACTCCC
Organism: Notolepis coatsorum; assembly: GCF_963971535.1. Classification (NCBI taxonomy): domain Eukaryota; kingdom Metazoa; phylum Chordata; class Actinopteri; order Aulopiformes; family Paralepididae; genus Notolepis; species Notolepis coatsorum. The sequence goes on along the minus strand of NC_140168.1, from coordinate 10,478,985 downwards.
CAATACAAGGAAAACCATAGGAAAACAGCTCCAAACGTATTTTTGACTGTCGAAAACGAAAGAAAATACTGCATTCCGCCTGCATTATGATGAGATAGTAACGAAATAGTAAAGCACAGCCACTTGGACAAGTAACTGCAATCAGATTACTGGCTTGTAAAGATTAACGCATTAGATTACTATTTTCAGGGAAAAGTAATCAGATTACAGTAACGCGTTACTTAGTAACGCGTTAGTGGCATCACTGGATCTAACATACTAGCACCACCATCTTCACCAACATCTCCACGCAGAATGTGGAGCTGCTCAGGTCTACTGTGACATGAGACAGACGGGGGGAATTAACTAAATGATGTGATTCAATTCGATTAGATTAGATTCAAATGTATTGTCATTATACAGCCCGTACAAGTACAGCAAGTACAGTTTCTGTTCTCATGTACTGGAGCACTGTATTACAGGACTGGCTCTTGTAATGGGACTGCCGACGTAAATCTGATATGTCTTATTCAATTACTATCCTTTGTCATCCAATGATTTAAAGAGGTCCCTCTGCATTATTGCATGAGGGGAAAACACTTTTACAGATTTGTTGATTAAATCATTGAATAGGTTAGCTGACAAAGTCAGCTGACTATTAGTGGTAGCATTAGTATACAGTGTTCTGTATTACCAGGGAGTTGCACAATACATATACTGTATATACCGGATATAACACCAAAGGGGAAGAAGAGTAACATTTGTGGTATCCTGACATATCATGTTACTATGTTGCTACTATATTGTAATAGTGGGGAATGAACAAGGAATAGTGACTGACACGCATGTCCTGTCAGAGCAGAATAAGCAGGGAACAATGGCAGCTTGATATATCTACACTGTTTGTTTTTTGGGGGAATATATTGGCAGTCATGGATACAAAGCCTCTGAAATGCCACTAGAGGCAGAGTGGCTAATCATGTGTGAGTGAATGTGCGAGCAAGTGATTGGGTGAGCTAGTGACAGGGCCAGTCTATGAGGTGCTTTGCATCTAAAAAAAAAAAGTCCAAAAGACCAAGGCACTCTTTCTTACAGTATGTATAGACTAGGCAGAATTTCAGAAAATGTGCTTGTATAAAGTGCTGAAGGCATTTCGTGTTTATTTTAGGTACACAACATTTCTAGGGGTATTAAGGGGTGCTGAATCCAAATCTGCTGTATACCAAGCTCAAAAATTTCAAACAAGGCCTGAAAATTGAGAAATCCAACATGGCCGCCAGCACCAGGCCCTCTCTCCACAAAAACAGGTGCTAAACCCAAATTTCTTATTCTACTGACATGAAACTTTGCACAGAACATCTGCACCTATGGAGGAAGAAGGTAGGAATATAGCTGTGGTGCAACCATGAGAGTAACAGGGTGTTTTTGACTGTCTAACTGTAATCTTTGTATAGGCGAGGATACAAAAATGACATTTCTTCAGTGTTTGCAGGTATACTGCAGCAATTTGGTAATAACTATACAGTGTGGGACACCAGCATTGGAATCCCCCAAGTCTTAGCTTTCTTCAGGTACCAAGTTTATGCAAGTAGCTCTTATAAATCTGGATATATAAGCAATTTAATGTAAGCATGCTGTTTAAGGCGAATTTTCAAAAAATAAATGGTGGGGCTTAATGAGTTAAGTGTGACTACACAAGGTACAAACCTGAATTAAATGTGCTTTTGTAAGTTTTCTTACATGGGGGATCCGATGCCATATTCAGATTTATATCTCATTATGATATAGATAGTGAAAAAATAATTGTAACTATGAATAATTTCTCAGCTATTGTTATTATTTCCAAAAAAAATTGCTGTGATGGAACCTTTGCATCCCCACTATCAGAATGGCTGCTCTGCTATGGGACAGATAACAGCTGTTACCTAGGTAAAGTCATGGCTATTGTTTTGATGTGATAATTTGACATTTTATGTTGTTAAGTGATTGTAGTGTCTGATGTGTAAATAATTGTAGCTTTTTATCATATTTAGATCTCAGAAAGAAGCCTAGCCTTACACTTCTCACAGAAGAGGCTGAGGCTGGCTGGCTTTACCTGTTGAATGAATGAATGAATGAAAACTTTATTTAACAGATTGCAGAATGGGTACAATACAGTACGGCTCAATACATACAATTGTTAAGGGGATGCAGACCTGAGAAAGACGTTTGTCTTGTTTCCATCAGGGTCCCCCATTTTCAATTCATATAGACATTTATGACATACACAACATACATGACATTTATGGCATAGGGACATATAGGTATTTAGTACTGATACATTTGTGACATAGGCGGTATTCAAATATACAGTACTGTTACCCCTAGATCCTGACAGAGTATATACATATGATGGGGAGGGGACTGTACATTAGGAGGGGGTGGGTGGGTGGGAGGGAAATATACATACGGCGGGGAGGGAATATATACATGCGGTGGGGAGGAGACTGTCTATTAGGAGGTGGTGGGGGTTTTGGGCATTTATGGTGGCCAGTTTCGAATTGCAGCCTCCCGTAGGTGCTCTTTAAGGGCGGTTTTGAATGTGGGCAGGGATTCACATTCCTTTACAGCTTTGGGTAGGGCGTTCCACATTGTTGTGGCATAATTGCGAAACGTGTTTAGTCCCTTGTTTGAGCCGAATCTGGGTTTAACATGATTTGTTGAGCTTCCTCTGGTGTAGTGGTTGTGGTATTCACTGACCTTTGGGAAGTATTTTGACATGTACATGGGCACCCCGGTCGTATAGTGTATCTTGTAGACCAGGCCCATTGCAAGTTGCTGTACTCTGTCGTCTACTCTAAGCCATCCTAGGTTGGCAAAGTGGGCAGGGGTGAGGTGGGTTCTGGGGTTCAGGTCAAGTAGTAGTCTGACCAGTTTGTTTTGTGATGTTTGTAATTTTGTTTTAAGCGCCTTTGAGGTGCTTTGGTACCATGAGGTGCACGCATAGTCATAGTACCCTTGAATGAGTGCTCCTGCCAGAGTCTTCAGGGTATTCTTGTTTACCAGAGAGGAGATCCGGTACAAGAATCTAGTTCGTTGGTTGACTTTTTTTATTACATTGGATGCCATTTTGTCACAGGAAAGATTTGCCTCTAGGATGGAACCCAGGTAGGTAATTTCGTCTTTCCTTGTGACAATATTGTCACCCACTGTAACTGAGAATCCGTCGGTCTTGCTGAGTTTGTTATTTGAACCGAAGAGAATGGACTCTGTTTTGCCCATGTGTAATGATAGTTTGTTATCAGCGAGCCATATGCAGATTTTGCCTAGTTCCGTGCTGAGGGTTTTTTCAACCTGCAATTTGTTCTTGTTAGCTGCTAACATTAGTCAGCAAGTTTTTAGCTGGGATTAGCTAGTCACTAGCTAATGTTACTGTGATCTCACAAGGCCAGTAAGGCTGTCCCCGAACCCTGTTTTTGGGATTCGAACTTCGTCAGGGTTTTTCAAACAAATGTTTGAACCTTCGTTTTTAATAATAATAAAAAAAAAATAAAGGAAAAAAACATTTTATTTTTTTTTGTTTTTTTTAATATGTTCGGACGTTCGAACATTCGGGCTCAGCCTTAGAGGCCAGACTACGACAGGCTAACGTTTCTGTCTTAATGAGCAAGCTAAATCAATACATATGTCTTACAGTTTGCATTCTTATCCTAAGATTGTTCAAATCTTCTTATAGGTTTGAATTAGTCAATTGGTGACTGAAACCATGGCTGAAGCGACAGAAAGTGTAGTGTCAATGGAGCTGCAGTTGTGCATCATCTGTCAGAAAGACAAAAAGCAAAAGCTCATGGAAGTTAGTAAGGATGGCCTCCAGTCAGCAAACACTATCAGAGAACTCCGGTCAAAATTACATAATGACAATTTTCGAGATGCAACTAGTCGACTTACAGAGATATTTCAAGGAGACTTGCCTCACCATTTCTTATGGCATAGGGATTGCCGAGCGCCATACATGGATAAAGGTAAAATTGAAAGGTTGAAGGCTGGATCGAAGAAAATTGCCAAAGAAATGCCATGTGCATCCACAGCAACTATGCAAAATGTTAGGCTACGCAGCAAAATCCCTCCAATGGATTGGAAGCAATGTATCTTTTGCCAAGAAGTTCGTAAAGAAGCACTACATGACATACAAGATTTGAGAGTCAGTAGCAGAATACTACAAGCAGCATGTATGACTCATTCTTAATAGTGCGACTAGCTTGTGTAAATGATCTTACTGCTGCAGAAGGGAGCTATCACCAGACTTGCAAGACCAAGTTCGAACGTAGGACCAAACGCCTGGAAGAAATGTCACTAACGAGCACAGACATGCCATTGGAGTGGCTTTGCCAAGAACTTGAACAATCAGCAAAGCAAGAGGATATTCTGGATCTTGTACATGTGTGGGACCGGTACTATACACTCGCTAATGAGGCTCAACTGGATATACCATCTAGATTTCTGAGCAGAAGGAACACATTCAAGGAACAAATAGCTGATCGTCTTGAGGGCATATACGACTTTGTTGTACTGCATGATCAGCCCCGAAATGAACCTCGTACTGTCTTGGTTCCATCCAAATACCGGTATATTCCAGTATCAGCAATGGTGAAAAACGACTCTGCAGACATTGAGAGAGTCATTCCTACATTCCAACATGAGGATCAAGATATGTTCCTAAACATGGTGCATGTAGCATTGCCGATCCGAAGGGACAGACATCAGTGAAAACAGAGCAATAGACAGCATACCCAACAGCCTTTACATGTTCCTCAACTTGTTACTAGGTGGTCAGCACCTTCTAGAGCAGGGGTGCCCAACCTTTTTTGAACCAAGATCTACTTTTTAATTTGCCACCTAGCCGAGAGCTACCAGCCCAAATTTGTCCTACTCTCGGCTAAGATAAGATAAGATATTCCTTTATTGATCCCCTTGGGGAAATTCAGGCATAATAGCAGCATGGGGGAAGGGGGGGGGGGGGGTACAGGTAGTAAAAACAACACAAATGTCAATATAATTTACTATCTAACTAACTGAAAAATATATTCAGTGTCATAAGGTGCATAAGGCTAGTATTAGTAGTAATAGTATTACCCATTCAATATGCACATGACAGAAAATATTATATGCCATATAATATTTTCGGTCATGTGCATATTGAATGGGTAATACTATTACTACTAATACTAGCCTTATGCACCTTATGACACTGTGAATATATTTTTCAGTTAGTTAGATTCTAACTAACTGAAAAATATATTCACAGTATTCAGTGTCATAAGGTGCATAAGGCTAGTATTAGTAGTAATAGTATTACCCATTCAATATGCACATGACAGAAATATTATATGCCATATAATATTTTCTGTCATGTGCATATTGAATGGGTAATACTATTACTACTAATACTAGCCTTATGCACCTTATGACACTGTGAATATATTTTTCAGTTAGTTAGATTCTAACTAACTGAAAAATATATTCACAGTATTCAGTGTCATAAGGTGCATAAGGCTAGTATTAGTAGTAATAGTATTACCCATTCAATATGCACATGACAGAAAATATTATATGCCATATAATATTTTCTGTCATGTGCATATTGAATGGGTAATACTATTACTACTAATACTAGCCTTATGCACCTTATGACACTGTGAATATATTTTTCAGTTAGTTAGATTCTAACTAACTGAAAAATATATTCACAGTATTCAGTGTCATAAGGTGCATAAGGCTAGTATTAGTAGTAATAGTATTACCCATTCAATATGCACATGACAGAAAATATTATATGGCATATAATATTTTCTGTCATGTGCATATTGAATGGGTATATAATATAATATGCTATTTTATATATCATTGTAACAGTGTAGTGTAGGACTTACAAGAATGACAAGACTGTAACTGTAACTTCTCAAGTTTATTTCACACTCTGCATACACACTGACAACACACACACTCAGTTCAATGGGCATGAGAAAACATGTGTTTACATTGCCAAAGCAAAAGTGGAACAATACAATAAAAATATATGTACAATAAAAAAAGGAATAGGAATGATGTGTAAACAGAGCTGTCACATTGCAAAATGGAATACAATCAAAAAACAATTCCACAAAAAGGTCTGTCAACAGTCACTGATAGTTCTCCTTTATCTGTTTTTTTTTTTTATTAATGTCTCTACCTTAGTGAGAACGCTGGCACTGGGAAGAGGTAGCTAGTTTTTCAATGTCTGGGTTGTAGGAGCTGGTTGCAAGCCTCAGGCAGTCCACAAGATGGTCATCTGTTAATGTGGTTCTGTACTTGGACTTGATGATCTTCATGTGAGAGAAAGCAGACTCACACAGGTAGGTTGATCCAAAACATGCTGTTAAGTTCATGGCACATCTCCTGAGATTGGGGTACTTCTCAGGCAGCAGTAGCTCCCAGAACTCTGCCTTCATCCCTTGTGTTGCCCTGGCTTTAATCTCAATGTCAGTTTGAAGTGTGAGGATCTCGTTCTCCACAGCATGGCTGTCCAGATTAAACAGTGTGGCCACTTTGGATGTGATGTCATCCACATCTACAGTTCCAAATGGAAAACACATGTAGCTTGCAACAGGTTCAAGTATTGAAAAGTCTGTGAAGCGCTTATCAAACTCTGACAAGATGCTTTGAACTTGCTCCTCATAATGTGTGCAATCAAACTGTGCGGTGTCCTCACCCTGACGTTGAAGTTCTGCTTGCATGTGAGGAAAGTCGCGTAGGTCACTGCGTTGCAGCCTTCTCGGTTCTCGCCCACATGGTGAGCTTGCTTTAAAAGCATTCACTGAGCTGATCATGTTTATTACACATTTATCCTTTCCCTGCAGCTCTAAATTCAGGTTATTCAGCATGCCAGTGATATCGGTTATGAATGCCAAATTCAAAAGCCAGTTGTTGTCCTCTAGATGTGTATATTCGGCATGTTTAGCAAGCTTGAGAAACTCTTTAATTTCAGGCAGCAACTCGCTGAATCTCTCCAGAAATGTACCTCTGCTCAGCCACCTTACATCTGTGTGCAGCAGCAGGTCTGTGTGCTCCGCCCCCGTCTCCTCCATATGTGCACGAAATAGCCTCCTCTGTAGGCTCCTTGCCCTGACAGAGCACACAATCTTCATAGCGATATCCATAACGTCCTTCATATTTAAAATCTTTGCACACAGCACTTGTTGGTGAATTATGCAGTGGTAATTAAGGAAGTCCGGGAAAGCGTCGCTTTTTTTGCACAGTCCGATGAACCCATTATTACAGCCAACCATGGCTGGTGCCCCATCGGTTGTAATAGAGATGAGTTTATGGAGGGGCAGTTTGCTCTGCTTAGCGAACTCCATGAAGGCTTGAAAGATGTCTTCACCTTTAGTGTATCCTTTAAGAGGCAATATGGTGAGCAGCTCTTCTTTTGCGCTCATGTCGTCAAAGGCCATTCTAATGTAAATACATAGCTGTGCCACATCTACCATATCAGTCGATTCATCGAACTGCAGGGAATAACACTCGCATGTATTAATGTCCCTCATGAGTTGCTGGTGGACATCTTCGGACATTTCCTCACAGCGCCGGGTCACAGTATTACGTGACAGCTGAAGGTCTTTAACAGCTGTAGTAGAATTCCAGCCAAACTGTGTTTATTATACTGTACACCATGAAGCTCAGAATGGCACAACACCGACAGGTAATATGCATTCACAAATTCTCCTGGCTTCTCTGCCGCTATCCATTTCTATTCAACAAAACCAACAAGACTATCTTTGGTTTGAAACAGCTGCGTGGACTCAAGGCTCTGAACCAGAGTGATTGAGACAGGCAACTGTTGATCAAACGAAGAGATAGTCTCGTTGGGACTTCCTGGGAGTAATAAACTGAGTGATTTTTCACCCTAAGTGTTCGAGGCAAATGGTCCAATACAAAGGGACTGCTTTGAGAGACGCCAGACAGTCTCTTCTATACAAAGGGGCAGTTGATCAAAGGGTTTGGACCTAGAATCCACATTGTGACGCAATTCGATGTAAAACGTCACGATAAGGAGTTAGCCAATGAGAGTTGAGAGTAAGTGTCCTCCAATAGGAACACTCGAGGAGAGGTTGGAAAACGCCCGCTTGCCGTAACATTAGAGGCGGAGCCTAAATTTGATATTAGCAAAAACTCCGTACCAGGAGGATCACAACAAGAGACCCGAACAGAGACCCAGGAAGCGACAAAGAACACACACCCTTTTTCTCCACAACAGACTCAGCAGCAGAGAGACGGCCGCGAAAACCTACGATCTGAAGAAGCCGAGACGAGACAAGCCCATAGATATTGAATATTTAGCCTAAAGTCTGGTGAACCTCGGCATAGTGAGGTCTTCCATCAGGTTTTATTGCAATTGTTCTTTCAAATCTTTGATTTGTATTGATTGAAATCCTTCTTATTAAACACGGATTCCTTTTCAAACTGCTCAGAACTCGATTTCTTCAACCGCCGCGCCGTGTTCTCTGAAGGTGTACGAGCAGAAAACCATCACATACATGGTTATCTGCATTTGTAGCTAAGTAGTACTTCAAAGAGCTTTATAAGGTTAAAACACAGCGCAGAGTACGAAGATTAGGCTAGGAAGTTACTACAATTTTGGTGCTGTGACCCTTGAATAGAAACGTCCGTTTTGAACGAGAACAAAGGAGAATTTTTTTCTCCTCTTTCTTCACCTCGAACGACAACAACAACTGATCAATCGATCCGTCTTCAAGTGACTGGAAGTCGCTAAAGGTGAGTGTTATGGAGTGTACGGGTGTTCAATTCGAACCAACGGAGGGGGTTGCTAAAAGTATGACTGTAATTAAGTATTAAATGAAATGTTCTGACCAAGGGGTAGCGGCTCAAGGCTGTGTGATTAGGGGTCCTGTGAGCAGGATTTTTAACCACACTAGTGCTGTAGTATTCCTTACAGTAAGAGAGTTAAGCACGGATATGCGTAGTATTTTCTATAGTAGAAATTTTAGCATAAGTGAATGAGACGCTGCCCGTGGTCGGAACATTAAGAATAGGTATGGAAGTATTTAGGAACAATGTCTAGGTTTGTGCTCAGGGTTGAGCAAGGGGAACGTGTGCATAGTACGCCTTATAGTATTGGCTTAAGCACATAATGCGTAGTATTTTCTAAAGTAGAAATGAAGCATGAATAGGGTCTAGTTTCACCCTGGGCACAGCCGGACATGTTAAATTTAAACAACGATAGGCTGTAACATTGGAATGGTACGTGAGGTAGGCTCGTATGTTGCAGGCTATGCTGTAACATGGGACTCGTATATACGAGTCCCGTGTTACAACAATAGGCTGTAGCATTGGAATGGTACTTAAAGTAGGCTCGTATGTTGCAAGCTATGGTTAAACAATTGTGTATGATGTTTGTGTATGAGTGAAAGCGTTATGGTTAGGTTTAACATGTGTGAAGTGTATAGATTAAATCTGTAAAGTGGCACTTATAATATGACGGAGAACGGTTTTTAGTGTTGAACCTGGTGCACGCAATATCCACTGCGCCACTCAACTATGCGTGGAGGGGAAGCGCGTTCTCGTCAAAGCTCGTACGTATCAAAGTTAGCTGTTGTGTTAGCCTCTGAGGCACCGGAGCAAACGGAGGGAAAAGTAGACGTAATTCAAATGTATAAGGTCGATCGATAGTGTCTTGAGATTACGGCGATGTGTAAGGCACTTAAAATTTTTCATATTCGTGGCGGATAAAATAGTTATGTAATGTTTAAGGTGATCGGGATTATCTAGAACCCGACCCGGAAGTCGTTCTAAGCTCGCCGGAAATGACGACGGAGGGGTCAAACTAGTATTTTACTATTATGTTTTTATATTTCTAATTAGATCACTACACTGGCGTTTTGAGGGAAATAGGATTCTGTTGTGGGGTATGTGGTATTGTATTAACGTTGCGAGGGGACGGCCCGCGCGGCGGAACGGGTCGTTGGGAACGTTTTTATGGGATCGTGGGGGAAGCTAAGCTAATGCTACCTAGCTGCGCTAAACGGCTAAAGCGGTCGCCGGATGTGACGTCGTAAGCGCGCGCTAGGTTGAAGCTAACGAAGCTAATATGCTAAGCTAACGAAGCTAATATGCTAAGCTAACATGCTAAGCTAACTGTGCTGACGTCATGGCATGACGGGACTCTCGGTATGTCTCGCGAGGGGGCGTCCATCTTAGAAGGGGCGCCGAGCGTCCATCTTAGAAGGGGCGCCGAGCGTCCATTTTGGGAGGGTACCGAGCGTCCATCTTGGTAGGGGTGGCGAGCGTCCATTGTTAAGGGGAAGGTGGAGTTTATTGGGGATACGGTAGGGGGCAGAGGTGTACAGGATGGATGTGTTTGGATTCTGCTCACAGAACGTTTTCATTGTACACTCTCTCTCCCCCTCTTCTTCCCTCTCACCTCCCTCTCTCTCTCTCTCTCCCCCTCTTCTTCCCTCTCACCTCACTCTCTCTCTCTCTCTCTCTCTCTCTCTCTCTCTCTCTCTCTCCCCCTCTCTCCCCCTCTCTCCCCCTCTCTCTCTCTCTCTCTCTCTTTCTCTCTCTCTCTTATTCTCTCTCTCTCTTTCTCTCTCTCCCTTTCTCTTTCTCTCTCTCTCTCTCTCTCTTTCTCTTTCTCTCTCTCTCTCTCTCTCTCTCTCCTTTCCTTCTCTCACCCTCCCTCTCCCTTTTCGCCTCCCCCCCTCTTTCTCTCTCTCTCTCTCTCTCTCTCTCTTCCTCTTTCTCTCTCTCTCTCCCTCTCCCTCTCACCTTCCTCTTTCTTTCTCTTTCTCTTTCTCTCTCTCTCTCTCTCTCTCTCTTCCCCTCTCTCTCCCCCTCTCTCTCTCTCTCTCTCTTCCTCTCTCTCTCTCCCTTTCTCTTTCTCTCTCTCTCTCTCTCTCTCTTTCTCTTTCTCTCTCTCTTTCTCTCTCTCTCGCCTCCTCTCCCTCTCTCTCTCTTCCTCTTTCACCCCCCCCTCTCTTTCTTTCCTTCTCTCACCCTCCCTCTCCCTTTTCGCCTCCCCCCTCTCTCCCTCTCTCTCTTTCTTACCCCCCCCCTCTCGCTCGCTCCCCTCATTTCAACACCGCCTCTCTTCCATGTACGGCCCCCCCCCGAAACGCTTCTCTTTCTTTCCTAGGTTAGGGCCTGCATATAGAGTTTTTTATGGGTTTCAAACGCGGTGTAGTGCTAGGTATATTGTTTATTGAAGTTGGTTAGGTTACATAGGATGGACAATTGCTAAGTATTTGCTGTGTGCTGTGGTGATGTTTGCGGTTATAGTAGTTTGTGTGAATGTTATCAGGGTGTGTGTGACGTACGTGTTCAAGACTCTCGGCGCGGCTGGTTCTGCGTCGGGGGACCCACACCGCTCGGTTGCGCCTGCGTATGCAATGATGGTGATGAAGGTTGGCGCGGAGGGTGGCAGGGTGGGTGTGGGCGTTCCGATAGAGCCGTGGTGCCCGGCGTCCGCGCTGGCGACTATTCTCTGATCTGGGTGGTGGACATTCAGGGTTGGGGAGTGGGAGGGCCGGGGCGTGCGTGTGGGTGCGAGGCGGGGGACGTTCCTGGACGACCGTGCGTTGCGATTGACGGGATAGGATTGTGTGTACAATTGTGTTTTTTTTCCCCATAGTAGGTACGTTTGGAGGGCTGTGTGATATGGGGCGGTGTGCCCGGGGTTCGGTGTTGGGTCTGGTCGGCTATGCATGGCCGTCCGGCAGGGCACTGGACTCTGGGGATACTGGCCTGAAGCACGGGAGAGGTTGCCGGGATGCTGTCTGCTGTGTACCTGTGGTGAGGTGGGTTTAGGCCACTGTGGAGGGGCTGTTAGGGTCTCTTCAGTAAACAGGGTCGGCACCTCACGGCGTGCGTGGCGCGGCGTCTGTGGCATTCTTTAGATTACCTCTGGGGGACACGTGTCTGGGTGACAGGTGTCCCCTGGGGGGTGTGGTACTAAATAATGGAAAAGAATGTAAAAAATGAATGTAACTATATTAATCAAGATGTTTTGGTTTTCCGAGGAGAATCAGAATTGGAGCAGGATCAAGCGGAAGTAAAGGAGAGCGGAGATTCAACAAAAAATAGGAACCCAGTGTGTTGACAGAGATCGAACGAGATAAGCTGTATCGTTATATCGTTATTTTCAAACAGATCACACTGTGTCTTGTTAAATATATTAGTATAGTGTTGCCCGACATTTCCAATGCATAACGAATAGTGGAGATAACAGGGAAATGCCACTGTATTAAGTCTGGATGTTTTTTGGCTTTCTTTCCATACAGGTGCTCGACCGGACGGTAGCTCTGAACGATTTCCATAACCATCTGGGGAAACGGGCCGGCTGTAATGAGCCTTGGTATAAGTATGAATGATAAGCCAGTTATCAATCCTTGTCTGCACAGTAAAAAGTTGACAGTGTGAGTGTTTTAACTCAAGTAAGTAGAAATAGGAAAGACAGAGAAACTTGTTTTTTCAAACGGTATTACAGGAGCGTTTAAAGTGGAATGAATGACAGGAACATAGGAAGTTCACCTTAGTGGAACATTGATAGGAACAACTGGAGCGGTAAATGCAATATTATTGACAATAGAATATCAACAACAACAATATGGAAAAGGGGCTTAGTGATCGGGCCATTGGGGGGAGTAGGCCGAGAGCCTCTGCAGACATTTCCCAGATAGACTTTACCAGTGATAATGACCTGATCAATATGGACTTCTCTCATGTGACCAGTACGACAAAAGGACTGGCAATGTTGACTTTGGTTCCAATACAGGGGAGTGAACCAGTGACGACGGTGTTACTCCAACCAGAACCGATTCAAGCTGGAGTGTCCATTGCAGGCGACTGCAGTTTAACCAAGGTACAGAAAAAGAGACTGAGGAGGGCAGCGTTGTTACAGCGGTCCCGTGAAATCCACTCTGGCCGGATGGCTGGAACTGAGACCGACAGCAGGTATGGAATACACGACCCATGTCCAACCTGCCCTCAGCACCGAAGCCAAGATGAGAGGCGGGAAGAAACACATTCCATTCGGAGGACACAACGACTTTGTGGTCAAACCCAAACACATGGTGATGGAGAACCCCTCCCCCATCAGGCCGTTCCAGTACGTGTGTGCTCCAGACAGCGAGCAGACCCTCCTCGCCGCCCCGGCCCAGTTCCTGCTGGAGACCTTTCTGCAGAGCTGCTGCCACAGGCTGTTCCCCAAAGCCGTCCGGAACAGAACCAACCCTGTGCTGTCCATCGACAGCTACCTCAACATCGGCCCAGCCCTGTGATGGGAAGTCAAACCGCCGGTGCTGAGATGGGGGAAGAGGCAGCATCCTATAGACAACAGAGAGCGTTTGTGACAGCGTTCGAACAACACGAGGCAGTCCATCGAGATCTGATGAAGATACAGCTGGAGATTGGTCAAGCCGCACACGAGATTCAGAGATTGGGACGAGAACTGGCAAGAAAGGCTGCGCTACTAGAAGCGACAGCTGTTGAGATCATGCTTCAGGCGTCTGACCTAGGCCGCCGTGATCAAAGAGTGCCCTGTGCTCCGTTGCCCGGACAGGGAACTGGGCCGCGATACAAAGAGTGGCAACCACGGCCGAAAGGAGGAGGCAGACCCCGGAATCCGGGAGGATTCCGGCCACGGGTGGTGGTGTGTTGGACATGTGGCGTGACTGGTCATATCTCACGGGAGTGTACGAACAATGGCCCGGCTAGCTCAGACTGATTAGAATAAGGGTAGAGATGATGATACATAGATAAGGTTTGATTAGGTGTGCGAGTTACTAAAATGGTTTGGAAGACTAACCAGGGTAAGTTGGGGCTATAGAGGGATGACGTAACTGAATATTGCATGAGCTAATCAAACTAACAAAATTAATGGTTTTAGACAGGAACAATGGAACATTTAATGTTAGACAGAGTTGGAAACAAAGGACTATTTAATTTTGTTGCAGGGGTATTTATGCCTCTAGATGATAGTTAATTCTGTTGGATGAGTGTGTAGCATTTAAGCACTCACAATTTTTTTGTTTATTTACAATTTTCTTTGTTTTTGTTTGACTATATTTTTTAGGAACTGGCTGGCTGGGAGGGATCTCTCGCTGGTCAGGGATAGCAGGTGGTGGTGACACAGCGAGACTGGTAGGAAGTCTGATATAATGAGCTGGAAACTGAGAAATGGACGGGAGCTGGTTCATGGTTTGTTTTCCGCTCATTAAGAGTCCAGATGTAGAATCTGGGGAGTTGTGTCACATGTTGGGTTATGTTAAGTGTTGAGGAAACATATTTCTCTGTCTATAGAAAGCTCTGTAGATTTCTGGTCGCAAATTGGCCAGATAGTGTTCATGTAGGGTGCAGACATGTGAATTTGATGATTGACTTATGGGAGGCTCTGCACCGGCTTGTTGAAAGCTGGCGGAGTGTGTGTGATGAGTGTTTAAAGAGACTGTGGTTTGTTGACCATGCACATAGGGGCTGTTGGTGATTGGCCTCGTCTAGAGCTGGCTGTCCGGACCGAGGAGCTGTCGGGAAACAAGGTATTGATAGTGAAATAATGAATATTCCACTTTTAAGGGTGTGGATAGTTGTGTTGAGCTTGAGATATTTGATCTAGTAAAACAGTACAGCACAAATAAGAAATGAGACAAAGGTGATTTGATTGGATGCTAACGTAAGAAGCTGTAAAATGCATAGATAAATGATTTGGAGAATTATGTATTGCCAAAATGCGGAACAGTAGAGAATGTATCTGCGAAAATAAATGTTTCCAATCTATTATGTGTTTTGTAAATAATAATCCAAAATGCAAAAAAGGACAGAGGGAAAATCGTTTCCCTCTGTGGAAAATTGGAGCAGTACCGAGACCTGCACACAACAAAGAGGAGGCTGTGGTTAGCACAAGGTACAACAAGAAGAAAACGGTTAAAAACGAATTAAAAATAAGCTGGTAATGATCTGTCAACACACAGGACTGATTTGGTTGAACGCTCTCCCTCTAGTACGGTTTGCTTGTCGTTCGTGCGAACTTCGCGGTCTGCGTTTGACACCGCACGAAATGATGCTAGGTCGCTGCATGGTAGTACCAGGTTTGCGCGCGACAGGCAAAGGTCCGAGTTTGGACATCCTGGACAACGACATACGTGAGTACGTAAAATACATGTCGAAGATACACAAAAGTATTCTGGTTCATGTCTCCAGTAGACAGGAGCATGAAACCGGGGATGAGGTGAATAGGCAGACTACACCTCAAATCATACCAGGCGACTACGTTTATGTCAAAGTATTTAGACGCAAGTGGTTTGGCGCGAGACGGGAAGGGCCATACAAAGTCGTTCGAGCCACCGAGAGGGCTTTACAAGTTGAAGGATCGCCTATGTGGTTTCACGTTACTCATTGTGTAAAAGCAACCAATACGGACCAAGAATGGGAACCTGAACCACAAGACCTTGACGGTAAAACCGGGGCGTCGCAACCATTACACGAAGGCGAAGTGAAGGCGGCGCTAACCCCAAACGATGGGGAAGACCCGGATGATTATGGCGAGCCAGACCGAGGGGGCCACGATTGGCCACCAGTAGAAGATGAAGGTTCTTTACAGGAACCAGACAGAGGAGAGGATTATGAATTGGAACATAATAACTTCTCCTCTGTGGACATGGAGAAGGTACCAGAAGAGCCAGAGGAACCAGTGCTTAGCACAAGCCCGGAACAAGATGCTCGACCACAACGAGTCATCAAGAAGCCTAAACGATATACATAGGCAAAGGAAGGGATAGTGTAACTGATAGGCCTTGGAGAGGGCGTGTACATATTAATTTTTGATTTTTGGTTTTTCATTAGCTAAGCTCTCTCCTTTTTTAGAAATGTTTAGATAGTAAATGCAATGTAAGGTCTTTTCTTTCAGAGTGAATTGCACAAAACAGACACATTTGGATAAAAAACACATAAAGTATAGTCTAAAACCTGGTAATTGGTATGATCATCTTTTTGTATAAAGGGACGTACCTAGACGGAAGTGGAATTGATATAACTGATAACATTGTATATAACCTGCAAAATGAGTGGAAATTGTTAAACGGTGTGCGTGAATAGAGAACTGTGTAAATAAAAGATGGGTCCATAGTCGGTCAGTGGGGGAGGAGTAATGTGGGTGTTGAAAGCAAATGATACTAACAGATATGAAAAATGAGTCAGAAGGATTCTGGAAAGGTTTGGCTCTGAGGTAATTAGGTTAAACAGTAAGGTTAAGGTAATTGTAAACAGTTTGTTTGAGGAATTACTAACATGTATCTTGGGGATTATCAATCCCCAAACCGGGGAAACTGTAGTAGAATTCCAGCCAAACTGTGTTTATTATACTGTACACCATGAAGCTCAGAATGGCACAACACCGACAGGTAATATGCATTCACAAATTCTCCTGGCTTCTCTGCCGCTATCCATTTCTATTCAACAAAACCAACAAGACTATCTTTGGTTTGAAACAGCTGCGTGGACTCAAGGCTCTGAACCAGAGTGATTGAGACAGGCAACTGTTGATCAAACGAAGAGATAGTCTCGTTGGGACTTCCTGGGAGTAATAAACTGAGTGATTTTTCACCCTAAGTGTTCGAGGCAAATGGTCCAATACAAAGGGACTGCTTTGAGAGACGCCAGACAGTCTCTTCTATACAAAGGGGCAGTTGATCAAAGGGTTTGGACCTAGAATCCACATTGTGACGCAATTCGATGTAAAACGTCACGATAAGGAGTTAGCCAATGAGAGTTGAGAGTAAGTGTCCTCCAATAGGAACACTCGAGGAGAGGTTGGAAAACGCCCGCTTGCCGTAACATTAGAGGCGGAGCCTAAATTTGATATTAGCAAAAACTCCGTACCAGGAGGATCACAACAAGAAACCCGAACAGAGACCCAGGAAGCGACAAAGAACACACACCCTTTTTCTCCACAACAGACTCAGCAGCAGAGAGACGGCCGCGAAAACCTACGATCTGAAGAAGCCGAGACGAGACAAGCCCATAGATATTGAATATTTAGCCTAAAGTCTGGTGAACCTCGGCATAGTGAGGTCTTCCATCAGGTTTTATTGCAATTGTTCTTTCAAATCTTTGATTTGTATTGATTGAAATCCTTCTTATTAAACACGGATTCCTTTTCAAACTGCTCAGAACTCGATTTCTTCAACCGCCGCGCCGTGTTCTCTGAAGGTGTACGAGCAGAAAACCATCACATACATGGTTATCTGCATTTGTAGCTAAGTAGTACTTCAAATAGCTTTTTAAGGTTTAAACACAGCGCAGAGTACGAAGGTTAAGCTAGGAAGTTACTACACAGCATCCATAATCTCTGTGTGATACTTGGAATTACCGAAGAGTGAATCGGCAGCGGCAGTCAATGCCTCTTTTACACATTCGCCGTCTTTAAAGGATTTTTTCTTTTTAGCAAGAATGTGACTGACACGATAAGAAGCAATTGTTGCAGCTTTTGCCTTGGTGCTGGGCTTCGTAAAAGTAGACTGTTGTCCCACTAGTGAAGACTTCAGCTGCTGGAGTGCTGTTCTTCGTAGTACTGTTTTTGGAGGAAAATCCGCGCGGTGTTTCTTGTGCATCGTTGTATAATGCCGCTCCAAATTACCCTTTTTCGGCACAGCCACAGTTTGTTTGCAAATCAGACATACTGACTTTCCGTTGAAATAAACAAAAAAGTAAGCCTCCTCCCACTCTTCATGGAAATGATATGTTTTTGGTCTTTTGGCTGCTCCGGTTCTGCTTGCGGCGCTGACGCTGGTGCTATCCGGCAGCTCGTCGGAGGCGGCGTTGGAGCTGCTCCCTGGCGGCGGCGGTGGCAGGCGCAGCTCGTCGGAGGGTCCTGGCGGCGGCGGCAGTGAAGTCTTGCTTGCGTTGTTGAAAACTAGCGTCCTCTGAATGAACCTCTTTTTAGCTGGTGGTGTTCCATTCATCTTGCAGTTTCGAGTGACTGGTCTGAGGTCTCGGAGCCACGTTTATACTGTACCTGCCAGGTGATGGGCCCGACCCCCACTCATGCCACTCCATGAAAACAAAGGCATCAATTTGCATCCCTATGGTGAAGCTCGCTGTCCGGAATGTAGACGGTATCGATTGGCGCAGGCTGCCTTTTATACACAGGACTGCTCGGACGTGTATTGTCCTCCCCTCCAAATCAAATCAAATTAAATGATTTTCCAAAATAATCTCGCGGCCTACTTGAAACCAGCGCGCGACCTACCGGTCGATCGCGATCGACTGGTTGGGCACGACTGTTCTAGAGGATGACAATATTGATGATGATAAGAACACAGCCAAACGACAGCTTAGAGTCCGCAGCATTGCACAGGATCTTATGTACACAGCCAGTGGAGACAAGTTCCTCACTCCGAAGCACATAGGACTGGCCAGTACCCTTCATCAAGCCACACGTTCGAAGGAGTTGGTAAACATGTTTCACCAGGCAGGTTGTGAATGAATGAATGAAAACTTTATTTAACAGATTGCAGAATGGGTACAATACAGTACGGCTCAATACATACAATTGTTAAGGGGATGCAGACCTGAGAAAGACGTTTGTCTTGTTTCCATCAGGGTCCCCCATTTTCAATTCATATAGAACATGTTATGAGTTACCGTGAGGTACTCAAACTTGATACTGCATTGGCTAAGAAGACCTTGGAGACCATGGATGATGACGGTGCTGTTGTTCCACTAAATCTAGTAAGGGGGCGCTTTGTTCATTTCTCAACAGACAATGTCGACATCAACGAGTACACTCTGGATGGAAAAGGGACATTCCATGCCACTCAAGTGGCTGCCTGGCAACGTGGTCCTCCTGTAGGTGATCTCCTGGAAGGGATTTATCTTCATTCCAAGTCAGAAACCCTCAACATCCCCCAGGCAATGACTGATATCATACCTGCACCAAAAAGAGGAATCACAGAGCGCCCATTCAGTGGTGTAATAGCAGCAGACTGTTTCACACAGTCATCTGAGCAATGTCCCGCAGCACAGAAAGCACAAGCTACTGATATGGCTTTCCACATGTCCAGGACATCTCAGAAACCAATGCCTTCCTGGACATTGTTCAATGAAAAGGCAAGCACAGTCAACCCAGAGAAAACTACAGTAGGGTACCTACTAGTGCACTGCAACCTTGCCCAGGCCCGACGGGGCCCGGCCCGGCCCGGGGGTTCGGGCTGGGTAGGGCTTTTTTTTTAATAAATAATTCGGGCTCGGCCGGGCCCGGGCACCGCCGTTTTTTTTATTTTATTTTTATTTTTTTCATATAACTAGGGTTATATGATAACCTTCGTTTTAAGATTCGCTTTCTCTTTTGCGCCAGAGAAACATTTGGATGTAATTACTGCAGCGCGCAGAGAGAACTCAGGGGACAAGTTCAACTCGATTGGTTGTGTTGGAATAATAACCAGTTGGCGAACGTTTTAATTTGTTCTTGGGATGTATGTAGCCGGTTTTGTTAACGGTGTTCAACGCGTTGCTGGCGTCTGGTGAGTGATGTTTACTATTTGCTGGGTCGCGACTGCTACTTGGTTTGTTGTGATTTTCATTACGTTGCTCTGCTCGAAATCTGATTTCTGTTTTCTGTTTGTTTGTTTGACTGTAGTATCAGGGGGGTTTGCTGAAGCGACAACCGTCAAGTCAACAGATCCAGATCTTGAAGTCTCCTCTCTGAGTGCTGACCATGAGGAAGCTGATACACGACTGATTTTACACTGCATCCAGGCTCCAATGGAAACAATCATTGTGTCAGCGCGTGACACAGATGTGCTGCTTCTACTCTTGGCTCACTATGACAGGATCCGATGTACGCATCTCTACATGAAAGCTGGGACATCAAAGGATCCAAAATATTTTCCAGTACATGACATTAGAAAGCTACTATCTGATGATCAACTGGACACAATCCTTGCCTTCCATGCCCTCACCGGATGTGACAGTGTGTCCCAGTTCAGTGGTCATGGAAAGAAAACAGCCTGGCAGGTGTTCGAGCACCATCACACTGATCTTGCTGGCCTTGGGAAGGGCCCTTTCACAGAAGATCTTGTGACATCAACAGGGAGATTCATCTGCAAGATCTATGGTGTGCCTGAGATGGATACGTGCAACAAAGCAAGAGTCAAGTTATTCTGCAAAGGCCGTCCACAAGAGACTCTGCCACCAACCTCGGATGCAGTGAAGTTCCACATCATGCGCTCACACTATTGTTTTGTTTTGTTTGTTTGTTTATTAACACAGTTAAACAGAAGTAAAAACAATACATAATAAGTTATAACGATTGTGAAGGAGAAGTTAGAAGCCTAGAGGCTTATCAAGAACGTCCCCCGTTTTATAAAATCAAACATACAAAAATATGCATATTATAAAATACCAGAATACATTAAAAGATTCGTGTTAATACAAACATACATACATGGATATACTGTGTACATAATAATATATAACAACCCACCCACCTGCCTATAAACCTACCCACCCACATAACCAAATGCATACCTACATGTATGACCTGTTATCTATCTACTACTTTTGGATGAGAGTTTCTTTGTAGTTTGCTTTAAAAATAAGCAGAGATGGAGATTTCCTCAGCGCTCACACTATCAAGCAAGCATCTGGAACCAAGCTCACCTGCCACACCCTGATCTTCCTCCTGTTGATGAAATGGGGTGGATACACAAGGAAGGACAGCTAGTGCCACAGCTACTCTCTCCTCCACCCATGCCTAAAGCCTGCAGGGAGTTCACTTCATGTGGGTGTACCAAGGAGTGCCTCAGCCAACGCTGCAGCTGCAGGTATGTATGAAAGATTAGCTGATAGTGATCAATGTTATTAGATTGTAAAACTATGATGTGGTAGAGCATATCCACCTGCAAGACTGTATACTCTAGACTGTTTGTTGTTAACAGAATTGTGAACATATGCCTATAACAGAGAGAAAAAAAGGAATGAAGGAACAGAATAAATCACTGTAAGGACAATTGTATCATGTGTTCGAATATACTTGTACGAGAGATGGCTATAATCTTTCAATTCTCTTCTACTCTATTCTATTCAGGAAGAGTCACATGGCATGTATCGAAGCATGCAATTGTAAGAAAGTCAACACCTGCCGGAACACTGAGGAAGAGTGTGAATAAGCTGTCACTGTAAGGATTACTGTAACAAGTATTCAAACGTACATTCACTTATATTGATATGGTAAAATAAAATTTATTTTATTCTATTCTATTCAGGAAAAGTGGCATTGGATGAATCATGCAACTGCAAGACACCTGCGACACCTGCCTGAATACGATTGATGACTGACAATAAATTACTGTACATAAGCTACTGTACGAATATTAAGGACTATATAATTTGCATAAATGGCATGTTGATTAAAATAATGCAAGAGAAAAGAGTTTGATGAATAAATCCATGGCCTGGGATCATCCTGCTTTTCCTTCTTATTTGGTTGATGAGTTATGCATCAATAACGACCACCGTTTCTGCTATAAATATGAGTTTCAAGCAACATTTTCACAACTGATCTAAAATCAGGATATGATTTTAAATTCCTCATGTATGCAAACATATAAAAACACATTTCATTCATGTTTCTACCTTGTTTAGTCAAAAAGATATGCACTTAAATAGATTTCAGACTGGCGCTGGTGGCCATGTTGGGTTTCTCAATTTTGAGGCCTTATTTGAAAATGTTGAGCCTGGTATACAGCAGAGATATAAATCTGAATATGGCATTGGATCCCCCATGTAAGAAAACTTACAAAAGCACATTTAATTCAGGTTTGTACCTTGTGTAGTCACACTTAACTCATTAAGCCCCACCATTTATTTTTTGAAAATTCGCCTAAAACAGCATGCTTACATTAAAATGCTTATATATCCAGATTTATAAGAGCTACTTGCATAAACTTGGTACCTGAAGAAAGCTAAGACTTGGGGGATTCCAATGCTGGTGTCCCACACTGTATAGTTATTACCAAATTGCTGCAGTATTCCTGCAAACACTGAAGAAATGTCATTTTTGTATCCTCGCCTATACAAAGATTACAGTTAGACAGTCAAAACACCCTGTTACTCTCATGGTTGCACCACAGCTATATTCCTACCTTCTTCCTCCATAGGTGCAGATGTTCTGTGCAAAGTTTCATGTCAGTAGAATAAGAAATGTGGGTTTAGCACCTGTTTTTGTGGAGAGAGGGCCTGGTGCTGGCGGCCATGTTGGATTTCTCAATTTTGAGGCCTTGTTTGAAATTTTTGAGCTTGGTATACAGCAGATTTGGATTCAGCACCCCTTAATACCCCTAGAAATGTTGTGTACCTAAAATAAACACGAAATGCCTTCAGGGTTATGATTTTCTGAAAATTGACCCTGTCTAGTATACACACAAGGGGTACACAGCCCATACACAGCGGCCATTGGCTGATAACCACCCCTGGAAGCCTCTCCCCAATGCTCTTATATTTTCCCGTAGGTGTGTGATGAGGTCATGGAGATCAGCCAATCCCAGAGTCCTCTCCCAACACAATCATTTATTCACAGTGTGCCAAATCACGTAGTAATTAATCAATAATGTCCAAATGTTCTGGCCTGGGTACAGCTGTGGGGGAGACATAAAGGTACCTATAATCCATGGGGGTTATATTCCAGCAGTTTTAAATGTATTAAGGTGTATTGGTTTTAGTTTAGTTTATGTTAGGGATGGGGGTTGTAGGGGATGTCCTGTTCTGTCAATCTGTGACGCACGTAATAGTGTGGAACGGAATGTTCATAGCCAGGCAACATAGCATCAAAACCGGTCAAACACATTGCAACTAAATTCCCAGCACAAGAACAGAAACAACAATCAAAGTCGTTCGCCATGCCACATTTCCACATGCCAAACACACCTACAGTATCAGGTATACATGGTTGTGTCACGTGTTTTGAACACAGAGGTTTGTTTGTTATGTGGCTGCCGCTGTACAAAACAAAAAAGACCAAACCGTGCATTACTCACGGACATTTGATTTGAAAAGGAAAATAACACTTTTAATTTTTGAGAAATGGGATTTGAAAATGACGACTGGTGCTGTTGTGGTTCTAATGTTGGCTGTAATAGTCCACTCTGCGTTGGACAGTGGTGACCGGTGGGCTCAAATGCACAACACGGGAGACAGGATAATGTTCAACCCCGTAGGGCATTTAATAATACATTGAAAGGAGAAAAAACAAGTGTGTGTGCGTCTTTTAGCCTGGCAGGCGGATGACAGTGGCCGGTGGAGAGCACTGGGGTTTGTGAACTGTGGATGACACAGAGGGGGAGGAAAATAAAAACACGAGAACAAACACAATGATAAAAACATGATAGAAGTAGAACGTCAACAAATTGCGAGAGGGTTGTATATGTAGCAGGGTGGATTATCCCTGCTTTATGGGAGTGGATGTACACGGCCACCTGGTAGTGAGAACGCAGCAGAGCTGGGTCCAGCTGGGTCCCCGACTGTAGGCCAGGAATGTTGAAGTGGAGATCGAGCAGCGAGAGTGGATGGGGCCTAGGATTCACTAACCTATGAATGGTGCGCTGGTCCTTCTTGCCCTCCAGGGCGATCAACAGCAGCTCCCCACACACCCACACTTCCCCCAATACTTCCTGGGCCCTCCCACACCCGATGGCAGTAAAGATGAATGATATATTCGCTCCCCAAAGCAGTACCCTTCCCGAATGATGAGTAGAGACCTTTCACAATCAAGAGAGGTAGCAAGTTAAGTGTCAATGTCAGTGGCGGCCGGTACATTCTTCTCCATGGGGGGCGCTATACCAAACATTTTGCAAACATGTACAGATGAAGCCTTTAGTTTTCATGGACGCTTTGCATGTCACTGGCAGCGGACAGCTGACCAAGCGAACACTGACTCCCCACAACACTACCAAACCACCAACAACACACAACCAGTCAAATAAAGTACAGTCTAATTCACAACTTGAAACACAATATATAAATAGAAAAGTTAGAAACAAACTCGCTCCATCTCCAAACACACGCACAGAGAGAGAGAGAGAGAGAGAGAGATCGCGGCCACTCACTCACCACACTACACACTGAGTAGCCTACTGTGTGCGTCAGAGAAACCACAAGCGTATGAATATTTAAGTAGTTACAGTACAAATATCGCCATATTGAGCCGTACTGTATTGTACCCATCAGGGTTTCCGTTAGAAAAAATTGTTGCCGGCCTCAGTGTCCGGTAGATTTCAATCTACCGGTCAAATGAGAGAAATTCCGGTCAGAGTTTATTGAGCTTAAAAACAATTGATAGGCAAAAGAATGACAACAAAACAAAAGAATGGCATCATCAAGGCATGTAGATTTATAATATTTTTACTTAAAACTAGGCTACTTTTGCGTATAGTCATTATATTCCAAATAAAATAAGTCCCGAGACTCGTGCTGCTGCCGACTTTAAATCAAATAGGTGTCTGTGGGCAGTCGCCCGACATTAATAAACAACAGTCTGTTATAATCACATTTTTATGAGCTAACGAATTCCGTTATATTGGACATTTGTATTAATTATATCAAGCGAAGAACTGAGAAATTTGGCAGAGAGAGACGGCAACATTATCGTGGGTTTGCGTGACGACTCTCTCTCTCTCCACCTCCCAATGACTTATTTGCGAGAGTATGTCGATGCAGAGCAGCAGATTCAGCTGTTATTGGCTCTTTTCTGGGGACCGCACAGCAGCGCCCCCCACCCAACATTGAATTGAAAATGGCTGAATTGGAGTACTGCTGGAGTACTGCATTGTGCTGCTGCTGCTCCGGCTCTGCAGCTTCACAAAAGTTCGCACATCCAGCACTAAGCTCTCGCTGACAACGTCGTTGTCATTATTAGAAGCAACGATGAAACAAATGTAATGATTGTTTCGTTCATCGCATAGGCTATTTCATTTTAGCCTATTTTAATACAATTCAAATAATCAAATTGTGCTTAGACTCAGGGAATTATTTTCACCGGACATTAAGACCGGAGAGATTAAATATGTCGGACTTCAACAGATTTTGCCGGTCAAATACCGGTAATTACCGGCTAACGGAAACGCTGGTACCCATTCTGCAATCTGTTAAATAAAGTTTTCATTCAGAGAGAGAGAGAGAGAGCGAGAGAGAGAGAGATAGAGAGAGAGAATCACGGAATCACGTTAGTTAGTTAGAGAGAAAGGAGAGAGAGAGAGAGAGAGAGAGAGAGAGAGAGAGAGAGAGAGAGAGAGAGAGAGAGAGAGAGAGAGAGAATTAACTCACTTTGTTTAATTGAAACGTGGTCCAGCCGGAGGGCTTGATAAAGTGTATGTCCACTGACTGTCCCCCAGACTGTTGTCGATGTATATCCACTGCCCACTGTCCAGACTCCAGACTGCATCACAACACACAGCATCGAACATCCTGCAACAGTGGCGGACTGGGACACAAATTCAGCCCGGGACATTCAGACGCACCAGCCCACGCACCGGCCCCGAAACCGGCCCACACAACGGCCGTTATGAAACACTTGTCCACTATTAAACAACCCAAGGCTGTGGCTAAGGAGTCAAAATCAGGGAGACCAAATCTACACACCGCCCCTAGATGTGCACTCATGCACAGTGCACACACACACACACACAGACACACACATACATATACCGTTACTTCCTGTCATTGGCATATTTTTTTTTTTACTAACATCTTAGTGCCTCATTAGCCTAGGGATTAAGGATACATGAAGTATTAACTACACCATAATAATATTGAGGTTTTGATCCATAGAAAGTAGGGATGTCCGATATTATCTGCCTACCGATATTATCGGCCGATATCGGCATTAAAATGTGATATCGGAAAATATCGGTATCGGTTTTAAACATTTCTATAACCTTTATTTACCCAGGCAAGCAAGTAAGAACAAATTCTGATTTTATTTATTGTCAAAAGTATGCATAATGTTGTGTTAATTCCACAACAAGAGATATGTAATGTTAATTACCTGAAATTATTCCATTTTTTGGGGCGGGAAACCCTGCATATATCGGTATCGGTTGATATCGGTTGATATCGGTATCGGAAATTAAGAGTTGGACAATATCGGTATATCGGTATCGATAAAAAAGCCAATATCGAGCATCCCTAATAGAAAGGTCTGTGCTACACAATTTCAGTTAGATTGGATTTATTGTCCTTTAATTTGGCACTCATGACATTAGTTGCTTGCCGTTTAATCAACATCGAAAGACCCCCCCACTTCCTCCCAGACACCCATTCCAAGAGCCTGTTTTCTCTCTCTCTCTCTCTCTCTCTCTCTCTCTCTCTCTCTCTCTCTCTCTCTCTCTCTCTCTCTCTCTCTCTCTGTGTATGTGTCTCTCTGTGTGTGTGTCTCTCTCTCTCTGTGTCATTCCCTCTCTCTGTGTGTCTCTCTCTGTCTCTCTCTCTCTGTGTCTCTCTCTCTGTCTCTCTCTCTGTGTGTCTGTCTGTTTGTCTGGACTGGGCTCTCTCTCTCCCCTCAGGGTCAGCTGTGCTGGACTGGGCGCTCTCTCTCCCCTCAGGGTCAGTTGTGCTGGACAAGGCGCTCTCTCTTTCCTCAGAGTCAACTGCATAAGAAGAACATCAGCAATCAATAATAATGGCTTGAATTCATACAGCGTTTTTCAGCCTTTTGAAAACACCCAAAGTAGTAGTAGTAGTAGTAGTAGTAGTAGTAGTAGTAGTAGTAGTAGTAGTAGTAGTAGTAGTAGTTTATTCAGTCATCATCTCACACAATACAATATACACCATCATTTAACAATATTTGATTTTACAGTGACTGAAAAGGTACAGACTGAAGCATAATGCTTATATATGCCTGTCCTATATTCTTAACAAAAATTAAAAAAATGAAGACGCCAAAACAGTATTCTAAAAGAAAATAGCAAAAAAAAAACAGTATTATTGACCCTTGTAGTTTTCAAAAATAGCTTTACAAACCATTTTCTTAAAAACCAAAAGCGAATTACTCATTCTTAACTGTATATCAGCATTGTTCCACAAAGCGCTTCACAGAAACCATCAAGCATTCACACTCACACAGTCATACGCTACTGGTGGTCATGAGCAGCATCAGCAAACACAGCTGCCCTGTGGCAGACTGACAGAATCATGTCTGCTAATCAGCGCCAACCACCATCAACAACCTTCATAAATACATTCAACATGAATGGAATAGGCTAACTACCAACTTAGCTGTAGCAGTTAGCTGTTATATGCAATCACATTTGTTTAACTACGGGGTAGTAGTTGACCTAGTTGTTAGCTTAAGCTAGTTAGCTGTGGTTATTTACAAACATGTAGATGAGACTAATCATATACAGATCGAGAACATGGCTAACAGTTGGGAATTCTAAGGTACATCTTATTTAAGCATGTAAAATGGCAACTAATCAATTCAATCAATTAGATTACCAATATTATATCAACATGAAAATTTGGAAGGGAACATAATAGTATTTTATTTGAGTATTTACTATTATAATATTAGTAGCCGATTAATTTGCAGCCCGTCCTAGGTTCTGATTGGCTCTCTAGGTTAGCACTTTAGCTTCTGATGCTGTGGTGGGCACTAGTCCTAACATTGCTAACTAAACTTTTAGTCAGAGAAAAAACGTCACGAGTCACGACTATTTAAGTCCACGTGCTGTAAGGAATCAGGAATACGGAAAGCACATTGTCTTGTAATAGAATGACTGAAATCACTGCAAGAGCTAGTATAGGCTAGCTAGCCCTCATGAACCGGCAGACACCAACAGTAGAATATGCACTAGGCTACTGCACGCACCTGTCATGTTACTGTTGGTTCCTTCCACTTGAACTTCATCATCATTAGCAGCAGCAGCTACTATAACGCCAGCCCTTCCTCTACTAAACATGTCTGTAATTTTAGAACATTGTTCTGCGTCTTTTACTAGCAATTTTAGTTTTTTAATTCTAGCTTTTTCAGCTCCACCCTTTCTTTTTTTGCATTCTCCATTTCTGCGCCTCTAGGCCTACTCGCGGTTGGGAGGAAACGTGAATCTCATTCACTGATGTCTCATGTCTCATTCAAGACTGGCTAACAAAAGCATGTATTTCACTTAACACCAAGAAAACAGTGTGTATGATGTTCACAAAGTCACCAGTAGAGGTCACTCACTCTAATGTGTTTCTGGGAGAGGCGGAGCTGGACATTGTACATTAATTCAAGTATCTTGGGGTCACATTGGACTCTACATTGACCTTCAAAAAGTCATGTGAAGAAAGTGACAAACACAGTCAAGTTTAACATCGAAAACTTCACGCAGATCAGGCCCTGCCTGCCAGTTAATGCTGCAAGGATGTTTCTGCATTCAATGATTTTATCACACATCGAGTACTGTTTTATCAACTGGTCTCTTTCATATGTCACTACTCTTACACCAATAGAATTACTCTACAAAAAAGCCATAAAAGTATTTGATAGGAAACCAATTTCATTTCATCACTGTAATGTTTTAGAAAAACATAACATGCTAAGTTTCGAGAATTTCCAAGTTTTCAAATATACTTGCTTCATGTACAAGGTTCTGCATGGACTTGCCCCCCCCCCCCCATTGAATGAGTTCATCCAACAGAAAGCAGACACTGGCATTACCACCAGGGCCATCAGTAGAGGGGACTGTAAGGTGCCTTTTCGGTATACTACCATTGCAAAAACTGTGTTCTCTGTTAAAGGTGGTAACTACTGGAATAGCCTACCAGTTGTGATTAGAGAGTGCCCTACATACTCCATGTTCAAGACCCATCTTAAACTGCATCTTAAGGCAAACCAGAACTGTGATAATTTTTAATCTGATTTAGTTTATGCAACTTGTTTATTGTTTTATTGCCGGCCCACACACTGGCCCACACACCGGCCCACATAATGGCCCACACACCGGCCCACATACGGCCCACACACTGGCCCACACACTACACCGGCCCACACACCGGCCCACACACCGGCCCACGTTAGTGGCCCACACACTGGCCCACATACTGGCCCACACACTGGCCCACATACTGGCCCACACACTGGCCCACATACTGGCCCACACACTGGCCCACACACCGGCCCACACACTGGCCCACATACTGGCCCACACACTGGCCCACACAACGGCCCACACACCGGCCCACACACCGGCCCACACACTGGCCCACATACTGGCCCACACAACGGCCCACACACCGGCCCACATACTGGCCCACACACTGGCCCACACACCGGCCCACATACTGGCCCACACACTGGCCCACACACCGGCCCACACACCGGCCCACACACTGGCCCACATACTGGCCCACACAACAGCCCACACACTGGCCCACATACTGGCCCACACACCGACCCACACACCGACCCACATTAGTGGCCCACACACCGGCCCACAGACTGGCCCACACAACGGCCCACACACTGGCCCACATACTGGCCCACACACCGGCCCACACACCGACCCACATTAGTGGCCCACACACCGGCCCACAGACTGGCCCACACACCGGCCCACAGACTGGCCCACATACTGGCCCACACACCGGCCCACACACCGGCCCACACACTGGCCCACATTAGTGGCCCACACACTGACTCACACACTGGCCCACACACCGGCCCACATTAGTGGCCCACACACTGACTCACACACTGGCCCACACACCGGCCCACATTAGTGGCCCACACACTGACTCACACACTGGCCCACACACCGGCCCACATTAGTGGCCCACACACTGACTCACACACTGGCCCACATACTGGCCCACACACCGGCCCACACACCGGCCCACACACTGGCCCACATTAGTGGCCCACACACTGACTCACACACTGGCCCACACACTGGCCCACATACTGGCCCACACACTGGCCCACACACTGGCCCACACACTGGCCCACATACTGGCCCACACACTGGCCCACACACCGGCCCACACACCGGCCCACACACTGGCCCACATTAGTGGCCCACACACTGACTCACACACTGGCCCACACACTGGCCCACATACTGGCCCACACACTGGCCCACATACTGGCCCACACACTGGCCCACACACTGGCCCACACACTGGCCCACACACCGGCCCACACACCGGCCCACACACTGGCCCACATTAGTGGCCCACACACTGACTCACACACTGACTCACACACTGGCCCACATTAGTGGCCACACATCGACTCACACACTTGCCCACACACTGGCCCACACACTGGCCCACACACTGGCCAAAAAAAAAAAAGTAAAAAAAAAAAAGTAAAAAAAAAATATATATATATATTTTTTTTTTCTTTTTTTTTGACCAGTCCACTTTGGTTCCGGCCCATCGGGATTCGTCCCGAACGTCCCGATGGCCAGTCCGCCACTGTTGGAAAGTATCATAATATTATACTGTAGCCATATTTCCCTCGACCCCATATTGTAGTATAATAATTGTGGTAGGCCCTACCAGGGTGCATATTCCATGAAATATCATTTAAAGGGAATATACCTTTTTGGTGAATATATATATATATTGCTTTTTTTTTACGTGACAAGAAATTATGACTATACACCGAGTGACATCTGTGTGATTGATTGGTTGACTATAATGACATCACTGTCCTTTGAGATTGTCCTTTGCTCTTTGTGCTAATCAAGCTAATCACGTGTTGCTGAGCAGACAGAGAGAACAGGAACTCAGTCCGTTAAGAGTCGAGGAAATTATACTGTAAAACGGTGAGGATATTCATGGGCCAGCATTGAACAACACTAAGTATGGATGCACCAGATATCCAATAGTAAGTATCGGGGTGATACTATAGGTTATGGCAACTAATCAGTGTCAGATAATTTTCCTAATACTTTTTCCCAATAATTTTTTCATTCAATGCTTATTTTGAAAATGTACACCGAGAGGCGGCTGGGTGGCGCAGTGGACTAAGCGCTCGTCACCAACGAGAGAGACACTGGTATCGAATCCTGGCTGTCAGCGTTGCCTCCGTCATACTGGCTCAATTGGCAGAGTCAGTGGGAGGGAAGCCGTTGGGGTGGTATTCTGGTCGTTGTAAACAGCGACTCCTACAGGTCGGTCAGGGCGCATGCACAGCGAGGGAGGGAGATGGTGAGGGTAGTGTGACCTCTACACTTCACCAATGAGAGTCCGCGCTGGCAGGTGAAAAGATTCTGCTGGCTGTCTGCTATGTCTCGGAGGAAGCATCTGATAGACTTCAGGGCTCGCTAGACCGACCAGTGGGGGGCACATGCAAGCAATGCCCAGGAAGGGGAGGGGGGAATTGGCATAACGACTAAATTGGGATGGGAGAAAAACACAGATAAAAGTGGATAAAAAAAAAGAAAATGTACACCGAGGGGCAACCCTTATTTACAGTGTCGTTGAGTATTACATAGTCATCACCAATGATCATCAACAATCATCGTATATTATATACAAAGTACAAGAAAAAGACAACAGGGAAGACATTTAGTAATACAAATAAATAAAACTGTCCTATAAGAATAGAAAAATAGATTCCTTTAAAGCATTACTCACTCAAACACAATTTAAAAACAGTTACAGATTGTGGTGACCTGCTTGGTCACCAGTGCTCTAAATTGACCCATGGACACTAGTGTCCACGATTCAGGAGCACAGAAGACCAACGTAGATCTGCCAAGTTCAGTGCAAACTCTAGGCATTTTAAGTGTGAGACATTAGTCCGTGTACTATGGTCCAGAGGTCAAGTCAAGTCAAGAGTTTTATTTGTCACGGCATACAAGTATACAATGAAATGCGGGGGGTCTTGCCCGCAACGATGTGCATAATACAATAGTAATATATAATAGAATCCAATAGAACGACATTGTGCAATAAAACAAGTAAACAGAGTAGGGCATATCGGTATATGTACATGAGTTATTTACAGAGCATAGGACATGCTAGGTCCTGTGGTAGTGCAATACACTGTTAGCTACGGATGAGGCACTGGATCTTTATGTACATGCTATATTATACAATATCAAGTTATACTATTGTTAAAGTGACCTTTCCTTTTGTAAAGTGACCATAAGTGTGAGCGTGTGCAGCATGAGTGTGTGTTTGCTCATGTTAAAGTAGCTGCTAGTGTGTGAGCGTGTACACAGTGTAGTGTGTGTCGTGTGTGTGCTCATGTGTGCTTGTGTGTGGAGAGTTCAGTGTTCAAGGCTCTGATGGCCTGGGGGAAGAAGCTGAGCCGAAGTCTCTCTGTCCTA
Organism: Notolepis coatsorum; assembly: GCF_963971535.1. Lineage (NCBI taxonomy): Eukaryota > Metazoa > Chordata > Actinopteri > Aulopiformes > Paralepididae > Notolepis > Notolepis coatsorum. The sequence continues at coordinate 10,446,664 of NC_140168.1, read as the reverse complement.
GTAGCTGGTGTTCGCAGGCGTCTGCCTGACCTCAGCAGCTGGAACAGGCTGTTATTGGGGTGGTGGGGGTCTTTCATTATTCTGCAGGCTCTGGATTTGCACCTCTTGTTGTATAGAACCTGCAGGGGAGGTAGTGCAATACCCGTGGTACGCTCGGCTGAGCGCACCACTCTCTGTAGGGCCTTCTTGTCCTGTGCCGTGCTGTTTCCATACCAGGCAGTGATGTTTCCAGTCAAGATGCTCTCTACAGCTCCTGAGTAGAAGGACTGGAGTATCTTGCCCAATACTCTGAACTTCCTTAACTGTCTCAGGTGGTAGAGGCGCTGTTTCGCCTTCTTTACTACTGTGTCTATGTGTGTTGACCATGTCAGATCCTCTGAGATGTGGACCCCCCAGGTACTTAAAGCTGCTCACCCTGTCCACGGTAGCCCCGTTAATCATCAGTGGTGTGTGTGTCTCCTGCTGTCCTCTCCTATAATCCATGATCAGCTCCTTGGTTTTACCAATGTTCAGGAGCAGGCTGTTGTCCTGGCACCAGCGTTCCAGTACCTCAACCTCCTCCCGGTAGGCCTTCTCGTCGTTGTCCGAGATCAGCCCCACCACCACCGTGTCGTCTGCAAACTTCACTATGGAGTTGGAGCTGAACTTGGCCACACAATCGTGTGTGTAGAGTGAGTACAGCAGGGGGCTCAGAACACAGCCCTGGGGGGACCCGATGCTCAGGGTGATGGTGTTGGAGGTCTGACCCCCCACCCTGACCGCCTGGGGTCTTTCACTCAGAAAGTCCAGTACCCAGGCGCTCAGGGCGGAGCTCAGACCCAGCTCGATCAGCTTGTCCACCAGTCTGGTGGGGACTATGGTGTTGAACGCTGAGCTGTATGAACAACAGCCCCCCTTCTGACGGTCAAGGTGAGAGAGGGTGCTGTGCAGTACTTGGGAGACCGCGTCGTCAGTGGACCTGTTTGTCCTGTATGCAAATTGCATAGGGTCCATATCACTGGGGAGGGAGGCACAAATGTGGTCCTTGACCAGCCTCTCGAAACATTTCATGACCACAGAGGTGAGTGCCACCGGTCTGTAGTAATAACTGTGAATTGAACTTGCATTGCTGCACCATAGTCCATCCGTTGCAAGTCAACGCCCCCCCCCCCCCCCCCCTCCATCCATTAACTCAACTGGACTGTCACTGTAATATTTATGTACAGTTGTACAGTGTCCCCCACCCACCCCTCCTACCCAACCCCCCCACCCCACCCACCCAACCACCTCCAATGTACAGTCAGATTGGTTATTTTTGGTTGAGGTTGAAAAAGCTATGTTGATTGAATATTTAATTACAGATACCATTTCAACATTTGAAAAACTGTCGTTGAATCAATTTAGTATAGATTCCCCCTCCCCTCCTCCCCCTCCCCTCCCCTTCGAGAGGGTATAGTCCTAAGCAACTCGCGAGACCTAGAAGATCTCACGGGACTTGAGGTATTCAAACGTAACTTTGGCGCGATGGTGTCTTCACTGACTGGCTTGACAAATAGTCTGAGCCAAACTCCTTGGTAAGTCATTGACAATATAATGTATTATGCCATTCACATACCATAATCTTGCTGTCATCGTTTGACTACATGCTACTTTGTGAATTATTACCGTGGTGGCAACTAGTAGGCTACAGTGCAGAACGAAGCTTGTTAGCATTATTAGCTAACATGCTAGATGGTATACTTAACTGGTAACTGAGTTCTTATGGGAATAGTATGATCCCGTTCAGATACCATCACCGGGCTGTTATCGTTTGACTAAATGTTATCTCTGTGCCGTGGCAAATAGTTTGGAGCTTGTTTGAGCAAATAGTGATGCATATTATTACAGCTACTAACGTTAGCTAGCTAGCATGCTAGCTAACGTTAGTCTGCCATTTTGTTTCGTGATTAAAATGTACGTTTTTAATAGTTACATAAACATTGTTGTAACTAGTGTTAACAAATACTTTATTATAGTTCAATTGTGTTAAACTTGGGACACAGCCATGGCTCTATATTTTATTTCGTTTTGTATGTGAGGCATTTTAGCTTGAAGTTGTTGTGTTGCATTGTGGGTCTTCAGCACAAAGTAATCCCTTGCTGAGGGTAAGATGGTTTTCTGTCTGCTCAGACTCAGAATACTTAATTAACATGATCTGTGCTTCATAAAAAACATATTGTTTATCTGGTTTTGGTTATTTTGCACAGTAAATACTTATTCAGGCCTACCTGCAATTCAGAATTTAATCCAGCAGGGCGGCAGACGGCAGTGATGTTCATTCTGCCTTTTGTTATATATAAAAAATGGGGCTTTGAAAGACTGACATATTTGAACTTCTAGCTCCTGCTACTCTAAACATATATATATATAATATACACAGTCTTGATAAATTGCATACAAGGTTTTTTGAATATTTTGATCGTCTTCTTTTTAGAATTCGCTGGCAATCATCGCCGCTATCAAGGTGAGTTAACTAACACATTCTCAAATCCTGTTTTGTTTTTACCACCAGACATGCGCTAGGTATATGGAGCTAGGTACACTTGCTACTGTAGGCTATATGGTGCTCATTGATAACTACTTTGATGGTGCTTATTTTTTCCTTATTTTGTTAATTATGTTGCTCTTTCTCTAGGAATGCCAATGTATAACTCCAGCCCCTATTACCACACTGCCATTGATTCAGCTCAGTAAGTATTATCTTTCAATTCAATATTGTCTGTCTCTCTCACCCCACTTCAAACTTCACACCTTTATCTGTGTTTTCATCTCTGTCTTTCTGTCTCTCTCACCCCGACCCCCTCCACTTCACACAACACATACATTGCCAAAGCCTTTGTCATTTGATGACACAGCAGTGCTATGTCTGTCTCTCCCTCTATCTCCGTCTCCCTCTCTCACTGGCATAACATTTTTATTGTCGTATTCAATATTTCAGAGATTCTTCGCCAGAGGAACTTGAAGCCATTCCTGAATTACCACCAGAGACCAGCAGTTGCACGCAGGCAGAGACTGCCTGTAGCGTGAGTTGAATTTTATACACAAGTTCACTGGTGTTTATTCTTATATAAAACGTCTCTAAAGACGTATGTTTACCTTTGCATTGATTGGCGGATTTTTGACTGAAGACATTGGATCTTTCCTGCTCTCCCATCCAAGTCCCAGGTTGTAATGACGTAATCATGACACTTAGTTGATTTTGAGTAGACAATTACTCGTTGCATCTGGGCTCATAGTCATAGCCATATAGCCATATAGGAATGACCGCTACACCGTCGCGCCAATAGCGGCCGAGGGAGGGAGAGTTAAGCGATTTCTTTGTCATTCAGACAGATTCTCCTATCTGCACCTATCTGACACGTATAGCCACTGATGGTGGAGAAGTGCTGTCCAATTAGCCATTTTGGGGAAATTCAGGCATAAAATAATATTCTGTTGTGTGTCACTGTCAATCAATCCAATATTTCAGAGATTCTTCGCCAGTTGTGGGAAGTTTGTCACCACCTGAAGACGCAGACCACCACCTGAAGCCCATGTAGAATTGTGAGTTGAATTTTATACACGATAGATCAGTGGTTCTCAAACTTTTTACACCAAGTACCACCTGAGAATGTAGCTGGCTCTCCAAGTACCACCATATGACCGGCGTTAAAATACAGTCTATTCAGCTATGTGTAGCGTGATCGAATCTGCGTTGTGTCTGGTGTGAGGTGGACGTAGACACGGACAACGGTACTCAGTTGATGGTGTTTTTATTTCCTGTTAACGAACCACAAACAGCATACACACATGGCGTGAATTACCATCCTTGCCGTGGTTTAGTCCACCTGTGCTCTCGTGCTCGGCAAAACTCAAAGAGAGAGCGCGCATGCACATTCAAAACAGCGCGCCGTCTACATTTACAGCCATTGTTAGCTACTCTTAAATACATGTAGCTCAGTACAAGTCGACTTCAGTACAAACATATGAAACAATATGAAATGAAAGGCAGTGTGTAAGCATTAATTAAACCGAAATACAAAAACAACGGTTCATACCTGTTAACGAACCACAAACAGCATACACACATGGCGTGAATTACCATCCTTGCCGTGGTTTAGTCCACCTATCATTGTTAACAGAATATGAATTAGTACACGAACGTACTGTGGCTGTTTTACACAGGGCGAATTAATGTCATTACACAACAGGGTATTTCAGTACCAAAACCAAAACATAAATCAATTTTACAAGTTATACATAGCAATTAAATCCAATGTTAGGTAACTGAAAGCATGTACCTGTGCTCTCGTGCTCGGCAAAACTCAAAGAGGGCGAGCACTTCCGCCGGCGTGTCTCTCGTCGACAAACCGGCTAAACCATTGTGTACATTAGTTGAACGTATTTACAATACAACAAATATTCAATGGAAAGATATCCTATCTTCTCTAAACCCATTATAAAAGACCCAAAAAGGAATTTCGTTTGGAGAATCAATAACTCAATGTGAGGAATTTAATATAAGCTAGTAACCAAGGCACCCCTCCACAACACTAGAGTGAGCTCGGTCCACTTTGTTCCTTCAAAATAAGAGTGTTTCCGTCTTGGCCTACTTATTTAAGATAAGAGATAACAGTTTCTGTCCATGATTCTAGCATAACAACTTCACTCTGCTACATTCTCCCCTACTGTTTTATGCCAGATCATGGATAGTGTTCCCTTCAACCAACTCAACAGCGTAAGTATAAACCAAAGAAATAGAAAATAAAAAAAAATTACAATGAATCAACGCGTCACATGTAACCCGGTGTATTACCTTAATTCCAAACCTAGAAAATAGGTTGACCAGCTCAAAAGCTATCCGATAAAGGATCAGGAAAAATAAAGGGTAGCTAATCCCTCATCTAACCACAGGCAAAAAAAACATGCCATGTACATATCTATACCATGAAATACACCAAAATTACCAAATCATGTCTAATGCAATAGACAACCGTAACCACCAGTATGACTCAAAGAAAATCAAACAGCAAAATCAATGAAAGAAAAAAAAAAAAAATTTATACATAAAAAGAATCACCAAAAAAAAAATTTGAATCACCTTTTAAGATGACAGCAGAGTCCTGACTCTCTGTACAGCCATCGTCTGAATGAGCCTGTTAACCGGCCTGATAAACCTCCCCAGCCTAGTGTAAACCCCTTGAGGTACCCCAACTACACTCGGTTTGACAGTGACAATGGCCGACTCCGGTTCACACACTGGAACAAGTAAGGATGAACTACAGGGGGCCTTCCCCGGAGCCATCATGTCCTCAGTGCCCGACATAACCGACTCAGGTTCACACACTGGAACAAGTAAGGATGAACTACAGGGGGCCCTCCCCGGAGCCATCATGTCCTCAGTGCCCGACATAACCGACTCAGGTTCACACACTGGAACAAGTAAGGATGAACTACAGGGGGCCTTCCCCGGAGCCATCATGTCCTCAGTGCCTGATTCCACAGTCGTCGTGTCTGACGACTGATCACTGTCCTGATAAACAATCACAGAGTATGACTCCTCTGATTCAACATCTACATCTGGTCCCTCCATCCAAAAATGGCGTGGTGTCTTCAGCTTACACTCCTGCTCCTCACCATTATGTGTCCCAAGTGTAATCCTACGATATTGATCACTACCCATACTTCCCACCTGCTCCTCTGCTGGCTCTGATACACCCATCCCTATCCTGGTATCTACTACCCCCTCCACGCTGGACTCAGGAAGATGAGCAACCCACCGGGCAGTTCTCAGCTCATCCTGAACAGAATCATCTGTCATTTCCTCACTAGGAACAGTGCCAGGAATAGACACCTCAATCTCTGGCTCATCCCATGACGGCAGAGGCAGGAAATTGACGGGCATAATCAAATTCCTATGAACAGTCTTAATCCTCCCTGTGACAGGATGACGGATACTGTATATATTCAGCACACTGTTTTTACACACCACAGTATAAACAGCACTCTCCCAGCGGTCAGCTAGCTTTTTCTTGCCTCGCTCCCCCTTATTTGCCAGCAAGACCCGATCCCCCTTCTCCACCGAATGTCCCTTTAGCTGTCTGTTATACACCTCAGCTTGCCTGGTCTGTTGCTTCTCAGCATGCTTCTGAGCAAGTGCCATCGCTTCCCTCAAATCCTTTCCCAGTGACTGGACATACTTATCCACATCCACCGTATCTCCATCCAAAAGGACACTCTGAAACATGACATCGACAGGTAATCTTGGAGTGCGACCAAACATCAAGAAGAAGGGTGGGAGCCCTGTGGTCTCATGCACTGTGCAATTATAAGCAAACGTCAAAGTGTTCAACATCTGAGGCCATTTCACCTTGGAACGAGGTGGCAAAGCACGGATCATACTACCTAAAGTACGGTTTAGACGTTCTACTTGTCCATTTCCCATAGGATGGTATGGCGTGGTATGGGATTTTTCAACCCCTGCCATCTGAAGCATCTCTGCTATGAGTGCACTCTCAAAATTAGCCCCTCTGTCGCTATGAATGCAGGCTGCAAAACCATAAACAGAAATTATTCCAGAGCACCCTAGCCACTGTCTTGGCAGACTGATTGGGACACGGATAAGCACACGCTAGTTTGGTAAAATGGTCAGTTATAACAAGCACATCAATGGACTTATTATTGGCATCCTCAGCCGACCAAAAGTCAATACATACCAACTCCAACGGTGCAGTGGTGACTATTGATACCAATGGAGCTCTAGCTTCAGGCTCCGGTGCTTTGCTCAATACACATCTCTTACAATGACTCACATATTCTTTGACATCCTTTTCCATGGAGTTCCAATAGAAACGTTGTCTAGTGAGCCACAATGTGCGCTGCTGGCCCTGGTGACCAGCCTCATCATGTACCCCTTTCAGCACCTGTCCTCTCAGAGCGCTCGGTACTACATATTGAAAGACCTTCTTCTTACTCACAGCGTGTTTGGAAACACGGTACAACACTCCTAATTTGGTGGTGAGTTTTCCCCACTGTCTCAGTGTGCGGTTTGTTTCTTTTGACTCATGAACTCTCTCTCTTCGAGATGGGCGGCGGCCTCTATCTACAAAGAATTTGACTCTACCAGTAACAGGGTCCTGGCACTGCTTGTCGTACAATTCCTCATGAGTGATGACCGGCAATGGGCTCTGTCCCATGGACACCAACCTTTCTAACTGCTGCACATGAGAGACTGCTCTCATAGCTGCGCCATCCTCCCAACAGCGATGTGTGTGGAGTACAGCAGATACCTCTTCACGGGATATGCTCCCGCTGTCACTACCCACCTCACCACTGGCCTTAAGGGAACTCTGAATGGACAACCCTAGGCCCTTCCTCCTCACCTCTGGTTCCTCACAGGTAAGACGGAACATGTTCTGCACGTCATCCACCTCCAAACCCTTAGCCTCCCTCAACAAGACATCATACGAGGTCCTTGTCAGCCTGTGCATCACCCTAGGCTTAGTAAAAGGCTCCCTGCTCAGTGCATCAGCTACTGTATTTTTAGGCCCAGGAATGTACTGAATGTCAAAATCAAAAGGTGCCAGCTTAGCCACCCATCTCTGCTCGCATGCATCAAGTTTTGGCTTTGTGAGGATGTACTTAAGTGGATTATTATCTGTCCACACTGTAAATTTATGTCCTCGCAGCCAATGGCTAAACTTGTCGTGTATAGCCCATTTCATGGCGAGAAACTCAAGCCTATGAGCGGGATATTTAGACTGAGCATGATTCAAAGATTTACTAGCAAAAGCTATGGGCCTGGCTGTGCTACACCCTTCCTGCACTTGTGAAAGCACAGCTCCCAGTCCACTAGTGGATGCATCTACAGACAATAAAAATGGCTGAGAAAAGTCAGGGTGAGCCAACAGAGCTTGTCCCACCAATGCAGCCTTTAACGCCTCAAAGGCCTCCCTACACTCCACAGTCCAGTCTGCTGCACTAAGCCTACGAAGGGGGGCAGCTCTCTTCCCTTTTACTTTGCCTCTCCGTGGCTTTTTCACACCCGTGGTCAACTGAAACAGTGGTCTTGCAACTACAGAGCAGTTCTCAATGTAATGTTGATAATACACCACCATTCCTAAAAATGACAGAATCTTATTGGCAGACGGGGTGACCCCATCCGACTCCATAATATCACTCTCCGTCACACCCACTATCGCCTGCACCTTATCGGGGTCTGTGGCTATCCCTTCCCGAGAAACAATGTGTCCCAAAAATGTCAGTGACTTTCTCAGAAACTGACACTTAGATGGAGACAACTTCAGGTTGTGTTCTCGTAAATGCTGAAATACCATCTCCAGCCTCTGCAAGCTCTCTTCTTCCGACTTGCCAAAGACCAGCAGGTCATCTAAGTAACAAAGAAGACTCAGTGAGTTCTGATCACCAAAGATTGTGAGCATCATTCTCATGAACGTAGCTGGACTGTTACAAAGCCCCTGGGGCATACGGTTATATTCATGTAAACCGAGAGGAGAGGAGAACGCAGTGTATTTCTTATCATCCTCATGCAGTGGGACATTGTAATACCCGGATGTCAAATCCATAGAACTGAAAAAGGCATTGCCTCCCAACGCTGCAAGTACATCGGCTTGATGAGGTAATGGATGTGCATCTTTCACAGTACGAGCGTTTAACCACCTGAAATCTGTGCACAGTCTCAATTCCCCATTCTTTTTCCAACAAAGAACAAGGGGGGATGCATACTCGCTACTCGACTTCCTAATTATCTCCCTGTCCTCCATCTCGTTCAGAGTCTCTCTCAACTTTTGGTAATGGGCGGGGGAGAGCCTCCGGTAAGGTAACCGAAAGGGCCGATCGTCAGTCAGTCGGATACGGTGACAGAAGCCACTAGCCTCACCACAATCCAACCGGTGTCTAGAAAACACATCCTCATAGTTCTCAATTAGATCAGTCAGTCTATCTTTCCAGACTGGTGAGACCTGACAGTCATCAACTGCATTGTTGCTAGCACAACTCCTAGCTGTCAGACTGCCGTGAGAGCTGCCACTACTCACTCTACCGGCATTCTGGTGGACTGACGTGTCCGTATCATTGTCAAAATCTTCTAATGCAATGCATGGATATACGTCAGCCACTTTTGCATTTCTTCTCAAGGTGATAGCCTTGTTAGTCGGATTTATAATCTTGACAGGAAGCCACCCATCCCCCCAGAGAGGTGTAACTACCCTGCCAACTAGTATGTTACGGTGCACACAACGAGAGGCGCTGGGTTCAACAATAACAGTACTTCCCATAGAAAGTTTTGTCTTGGGTGGGAGACGACCCCACACTACATGCTCACTCATCGGTTCAAGTGTTACGGCCTGTTTCAACTTGACTGTTCCCACTTTGTCAGGAATTTCCTCCCCCCTCCATCTCTCAAGATTGGCCATGAACCTGATAAACTGACTGTTTTCGTCCTGACATGGTGACTCAGCTTTTCCCAATATGCGCCAGTAGGCCCCCGTGGATTTGAACTGTCTAATTAAGGGCTTCATCACATTGGTACCTATAATGAGCTCATCAACCTGACCCTCCACTATCAAGACTGGTACTATGTATTCAAAACCGTAAAGCTTAAGTTTCAGCTCACACGTTCCCACCGGGCTAGTTTGTTTCCCACCACACCCCACAAGAACAACATTGGTAGTCGATATTAAATCACCCGTCACTACTCCTGCCTCCCTCAGCCGAGGAACCACATCAGCGCGCAGAGAAGTAGCCATGGATCCACTATCTAACATCCCCTGTAACTCAACCTTGTCTCCTGTCAATACGGTGGTGAAAAATAAACTGTCACTTTGGGATGTTCTGGTCACATTCTGCATAATTACTGTCTTGTCTTTGGGTGCTGCTTCACAAACGGACGTGTATACAGACTGAATATCATCATTGCAATTGGAGGAAAAACCATAGGGGCCCACATTGTCCTCCTTTGAACGAGGGCCGGCTAGTTTTCCTGGGGGGGGCCAGCCTGTCTCTGACCAGGGGGCTGTCTAGGAGTGGTCTACCCACAATAGATACCAATATGCCCTGGACTCAGACACTTGAAACACAGCCTGTGCGTCCTACAATGCGTCCTAGTATTGTGCTCCGAACTGCCGCAAACCTGACATTCTTGAGAAGGTCTGGGAAACTGTCTCTGGGGGCCATTTTGTACATAAGGACCATTTTGTACATAAGGACCATTTTGTACAGACTGCGTGTTGTTGCCTAACGCCATTTCTAACACTCTCAGAACTCTATCGATTGTGTTATTCTCAGATACAGGCGACAGCTGCTCTAGCTCTGGACTACTGACAGCCACAGGTGACGCGCTTTGTTCGTGATTAACAACCACCCTCTCCTGTGATGACTCAATGGCGACCACTTGTTGTGTCAACCGACCTCGACTCGCTCTATGTTCTCTCAAATATTCATCCAAATGTCCCTGCACCTCACCTGCTGTCCACTCACGAGATGGCTTACTTTTGAACACTAAGGACAACTCCTTATCGGGGCAGTTACGGATGAACATGAGAACCAGATGCTTGCTCAGGCTAGTCTGAGATTCCCCCTTACTAAGAAGACACTGCTCTGTGGCTTCTGCTGCTTTGTTAAGCCTAATCTAATAGTCAAGAGGATTCTCGCTTGCATATGCTTTGACTGCATAAAAGTCAGCTAATGGAAGTTCTGAATGAATAATATCACCAAAATGTTGTCTCAAAATGCTAAAAATAACACCCACCTCACTGACAGTTGAGTTGCTACGCAGCCATACTTTGGTAACGTCCCGGGCCCTCCCCATTAGCTTGTTCATAACCTCCTCAACTTGTTCAGTTCCAGTACAGTTATTTTTCTTTCTGAGATACGTCCTCATGAGTTCCTCCCACTCAAAAACAGAGCACTTATCTGTGCTGTCCCCTCTAAAATAGGGTGGGGCATTTGCATCTGAACGTAACACAAGATTCATTTTGGATGCATCAATCACAGTATTCCCACATTGGTCAGGTTGGAACGTCTGTTGGGGATTTTGAGAAGCTAATACAGGTGAAATCCCCGTGATTGTGTTCTGCATTAACGTCATTCTAATAGCTTCCCCTATTTCTGACCCAATGGATTTTATCAAATTGGCCATTTGACTGGGGGATGTTTCAACACTAGTGTTGTTAATTTCACCAGGTGAGGGAACAACCGGAGTGAAAAGTAACGATTGGGCATTTCTCTCTAAGTGACCCTCTACACTCCTCCTTTCAGGACTAGAGGAACCTGAACCACCTGGACTCCCCGGAGTAGACTGCATAACCGGTGTGTAATCGAGAACCCCTCTCCCTCTCCCCACAGTCAAGTTCCTTGTAGGAGTGTTTCCTACATTCAAAGTCATTTTCAATATCAAATGGTACTTTCACCGTTTTACTCTTCAGCGTGTTTTAGGTAACACACTCGAAATCAATAAACTTGATTAGAGACTATCTTTTTCAAAGGATTCAGTGCTCTCCAGCCTCCTCAGGAACAGACCTCAGGAACAGGCGGCGAATGCAGCGTCCCCGTGACCAGATCGCGCCAGCAGCATCCACGCGTCTAGGCCGCACATGAAGCCTCCACGTCTCTCCAGCAACACCGGTGGTCGGCTACCGCTGACCAGTTGATCCGGCTTGTCTCGGCACCAGTTGTAGCGTGATCGAATCTGCGTTGTGTCTGGTGTGAGGTGGACGTAGACACGGACAACGGTACTCAGTTGATGGTGTTTTTATTTCCTGTTAACGAACCACAAACAGCATACACACATGGCGTGAATTACCATCCTTGCCGTGGTTTAGTCCACCTGTGCTCTCGTGCTCGGCAAAACTCAAAGAGAGAGCGCGCGCGCACATTCAAAACAGCGCGCCGTCTACATTTACAGCCATTGTTAGCTACTCTTAAATACATGTAGCTCAGTACAAGTCGACTTCAGTACAAACATATGAAACAATATGAAATGAAAGGCAGTGTGTAAGCATTAATTAAACCGAAATACAAAAACAACGGTTCATACCTGTTAACGAACCACAAACAGCATACACACATGGCGTGAATTACCATCCTTGCTGTGGTTTAGTCCACCTATCATTGTTAACAGAATATGAATTAGTACACGAACGTACTGTGGCTGTTTTACACAGGGCGAATTAATGTCATTACACAACAGGGTATTTCAGTACCAAAACCAAAACATAAATCAATTTTACAAGTTATACATAGCAATTAAATCCAATGTTAGGTAACTGAAAGCATGTACCTGTGCTCTCGTGCTCGGCAAAACTCAAAGAGGGCGAGCACTTCCGCCGGCGTGTCTCTCGTCGACAAACCGGCTAAACCATTGTGTACATTAGTTGAACGTATTTACAATACAACAAATATTCAATGGAAAGATATCCTATCTTCTCTAAACCCATTATAAAAGACCCAAAAAGGAATTTCGTTTGGAGAATCAATAACTCAATGTGAGGAATTTAATATAAGCTAGTAACCAAGGCACCCCTCCACAACACTAGAGTGAGCTCGGTCCACTTTGTTCCTTCAAAATAAGAGTGTTTCCGTCTTGGCCTACTTATTTAAGATAAGAGATAACAGTTTCTGTCCATGATTCTAGCATAACAACTTCACTCTGCTACATATGCACAGTTCACGCAGGAGGCAAATGTATTCCTAATACCATTATTTATTGTTAACTTTTGTCAGACACAGCCACAATGTACAAAGGGATAGCACTAGAACTAGCAAACGCTTCCACACAACTCATACAATGCAAGGGGCATTGAGAACATAATAACTAACATTCTCACATAGCAAGTGAGAAAATTAAGAACAACTGTATTTCAGCAAATGTACTTAAAGGGGAACTATCTTATAAATGGCCTTTTTGAGTGTTTAGCATTGTTTCCTAGCTATGTGAACTTATATTAATATGATCTATGTCTCAAAATTCTCATATTGGCGCATTCTTCCAATTCTCCTCTCACAATATTCACCCTCACTGAACTGAGTCATTTGAAAATGTGCGCGATATGTGATGTCAGAAAGACACCGCTGCATGTTAATGTTGAGATACAAGATGAGCTCCACACAGTGGCTGGACCCTGACCAGGAGCCCACACAGCCTCTAGCTCAAAACGGCTCAAGATCTTGAGGTAGAAAAATGCTGTTTTTGAGGACTTGATTAGAAATACAAAACAATGAATAAAAAAAATATATATATTACAGAGGTGTTCCATAGACTCACAGGAATTGTGTAAAAGTGCCCAAATAGTGAAAGAAATAGTAAAATAGTTCCCCTTTAATCTCTATCTCTCTCTCTCTCTCTCTCTCTCTCTCACACAGCAAGCAATTGTCCATCATTCTCTCTCTCTCTCTCTCTCTCACACACACACACACACACACACACACACACACACACACACACACACACACACACACACACACACACACACACACACACACACACACACACACACACACACACACACAATTATTTTGTTACAAAAACTTAATTTCCTGCATTCTGGTGCAGGACTTTTTGAAATTTTACCCTTTAAATGCCAGTTCGTGTGATGGCATCACAAATTATTGTTAAAATAAACACACAAAGTAAAATATGTTCAATAGGATAGGAGCCCCGCATTTAGTGATCTAGGAGGCAAGTATTTTGTAATAAGATCAGATAGATGGAGCAATCACAAAATAAAGAAATGAGGCTCATCGTGCTCGCAAGCCACTGTCTAAAGTCTAATTGTGTTCTCAGAGGGATGACACTGGCGATCTACACCTCTACCAGAGGCCAGCGGCCAGAGGGGGACCCTGCTGACCACAAGGCCATCTGAATCATCCTATGCTGAATTGACATGGATGGCATCTCCCTTAAGCTGATGTGAGTATAACTTCCATGTACAAACACAAACACACACACTCTATCTATATCTCTCTTCTAGGACATGTCATCATCATCAAACCTTTATTTAATTCTTGGGAGAACAGTAGGGTTGTAAAAAAAAGTGTAAACATCTTCAAATCATTATTAACACATCCACGCTGTAAAGCGTTATTGCCCGCTGTAACTGAGGGGTTACAAACCCTGACTGTATTAAAGATTGTGATAGATTAAACCACTGCTACGTATGTACTTTAATTACTGGCCAGACAGTACATCGAATATAGATGGTGAACACTCACAAGAACACGGCATTGACAAAGAAATAGTATTTGAGGGTATTTTATTATTATGCAACATTAGGTTACAGAATGAGAATTAGGGTCGCGCTTGTATGGCGAAGAATATGCATAAAGTCAGTCAGTAGCATGAGTAACTGGGAATAGCAGGATTCCTACGATGGGTCTAAGCTGACGCCACCTGTCGTATAATAGCAACTATAGAAGGCAACGCTGGTACCGCCTGGAGACACTGGGTTCCCTCCGGGGTTGTAAGGCCTAGAGGGTAGAGGAATGTTCGGATACTCTGATTCAATGAAGAATAAAGGGACTCCACGTACAGGAGTTGTAAATCCAACGATCAGCAGCAAAAGCAATAACTGTAATCCAAATGCTCGATAGCAATGATGACAGCTAGCCAGCCTCTGTCCATGAGGCCAGCCCGAGTGTAATCCTCACGAGGTTGAATCCCAAACGATAGTGGAAATCAACGAGGCTCTTCTCCGGGTAACACGTTCCAAATCAATATAATCCAACCAGTAATGGTTCTGCAATCGCCGACGCTGGTTCTCCTGTGCACATGTCCAACGGTTCTCCGACTAGGCCTCCTCGGGTGCTGGCGACGTATTTAGGCCACACACCCTGGCTAAGGTTCACTAGCTAAACACGACGAACCGCTGGGTAATGCTACACACGAACAAACTGGGTTGCACGATATACACTAAATGCACGACTATTTACTTCACATTAGATTAGGTCGAACTTGACGTTACTGCATTAAACTCTTACACTTTACTATTCTATTCGCACATGTTCTCAACGCACGATTGTTCAATTCACACAGACAGACTTTAGACGCACTGCCTGTTTAGACGAACGATGAACAGGTACTGCTGCGCGCACCTTGCGCTGTATATATACTTAAGTGATTATCTAGTCCCAAACCTCAGTCCTTGTCTGGGATCAATACGCTGTCTCCGGGCATGTTCTGACATGCCTGAGCTTGTCTTTGAACCTGACGTTGGGGGCTTGCGACCTGGCGCCTAGGGCGCTATCCAATAAGGAGAGCGAATATTACTCTGGTTTGAACGCAGGTAAAGGGATATTCCGTATATATATAAATAATATACAATGTATATAAAACAATAAAGGTAGATTCTCAGTTTTAATCTGGCCCTTCACAACACCCGCCGTGCTTTGACCGCCAGATCTCGCTGTACAGCGTTATTGAGATCAATATTGAATTTTTTCGCCATGGCATTCAAAATTCATATATACACCCATGGCCGCCTAGTTATAGTTGAAAGTGGGGGTGCAAGATTCTTTTTTATTCTTTTTTTTTTTACTTTTTTTTTTTTACATTTAATGAACACCTGTATGTGCAATTTCCTGCAATATAGAGCCTTCAATCTTGACCAAAATAAAGCTGCTCTTTTCACTATAAAACTCAGTTTATATTGCAGTATGATAGCTATAATAATAATAACTTCACTGCGAGGGCTCTTTTAGCTAACGCTAGCTAGGCACGTATGATAGCCAATTACTATTATAATAATAATAATAATAATAATAATAATAATAACTTTCCCATCCTCCCAAAGCCCCTCCGGCCCCGTTCACATCCGCAGCGGCAGTACCAACAACAACAACAACAATTAATTGACGCTATCAATAGCCCCAGTGAGCGGGGCGGCTGAATGAATGAATGAAAACTTTATTTAACAGATTGCAGAATGGGTACAATACAGTACGGCTCAATACACACAATTGTTAAGGTGATGCAGACCAGAGAAAGACGTTTGTCTTGTTTACATCAGGGTCCATACTAGCCCCTTTCGTGACTGTGCTGCACCGAGTGAATCCACAGTCACTTGCTCCTCAATGGGAAACCAACCTAGATTTACCCTGAAGGACTGGTTCTGGCCGAACCGTTCGTTATACAAGTATCACAGAGACATTACAAATGTGCTCACAGTTGCACGAGGGTTTCGGACAGAGATACGGGATGGTGCGCAGGCGCTGTGATCACCCAACGGCGGAAATAATGCCGCTTTGAGCAGTTTATAAAAAAATATTAAAAATATTTATTAGCAACGCCGAGCTTTCAAACCATCCCGTATCTCTGTCCGAACATATACAGAAATAAATACAGTAAAAACATACATGACATCATGACATTTATGGCATAGGGACATACATGACATACAGGTATATACTGTAGTACTGTTACATTTGTGACATATACGATATGCAAATAATATACAGTACTGTTACCCAGAGATCCTAACAGAAAATATTATATATATATGATGGGGATGAGACTGTACATTAGGAGGAGGGGGGGGGGGGGGGGGGTTGGACATTTACGGTGGCCAGTTTCGAATTGCAGTCTCCCGTAGGTGCTCTTTAAGAGCGGTTTTGAATGTGGGCAGGGGTAAAGTGGGTTTTAGGAGTGAGGTTAAGCAGTAGTCTGACCAGTTTGTTTTGTGATGTTTGTAATCTTGTTTTTAGTGCCTTTGAGGTGCTTTGGTACCATGAGGTGCAGGCATATAGTCGTAGTACCCTTGAATGAGTACTGAGAGTACCCATGATTTTTGTCATTTTGTTATCGTGAAATTGGTATTAAATTTTATTCTGAGTGGCATTAAAAAGTCTTAAAGCCTTAAATCTGACTGGGCTAAACCTGCAGATACCCTGGTTATTTTCAGCCCAATTTATTCATTTCACTGCAAACCATCTGATCAATATATCACCCATACTACATAAAGCATTTACTGACGATCACGTAATTATAAACGCCCCCCCCCCCCTTTCCTCCGTGCATGATGACGCATAACGTATACGATTATATACAGTTGAATTTTTTAATATAGCGTGTCTAGGGAATAAACGCCAATCGATGCATTTAGGTCTATAACTCACGTTCTAGGAATTACTACAGAAAATGATAAAACATACTTATATTCTAGAAGGTATTTTTGTATGAATGTATGAATGAAAAAGTATAACGTTCCTACATCCTGAACAATAGATAATCGATGTTGAATGCAGGCATTAAAGTGTTCCGTCTCAAGACGGATTTCCGTCAATTTGATTGGGGAGATCCGTCAATTTGATTCGCAGTCTAACGGAATTGACTACCTGGTATAATATGATTTGTAGATGCATACAGATTGAAACAAAATTGAGCCAATCAGAGGCGCCAAATATCATGAAAAGGGAATTTTTTCTACCGAGGCGGCGCCAAGCAGTCATCACTCAGGGACTCGAGTGGTTGCAGCTGGAGGCTATTGGGCGAGTGACATTTGCGAGGTCTGTCCGCCACATGGCAGGGTAACAAAATAGTTGTGTCCCCTGCTGTGGTTGTGAGTATAGTATACGTTTATTAGCTTAACTCCGTAGCAACATCACACAGGTGTATCTGTAGACAGTCTCATCCCCACCGTATGTATATTTTTTCCTACCACCCACCCCCTCCTAATGTACAGTCCCGGACTTTCCAGTGAATCATAGTGTCCTTTTTTTCATTTTCCCAGATGCACCATGCACCAAGGATCCAGCTGATTACTGCCAATCTGGAGGATTGTTCCTTATCTGCTCTTCACTTGTGCCACTGATTCATTGACCTTTTGTGGTGTGGTATGTTTTGATTTTTACTTAGTAATACACTGTATAGTTGGGATTCTGAATTAAACAGTATAATGTTCAGATATATTATGGAGCCCCCAGGGGTCGGGAGAATATTGTGGAAAACAATATAAAACTGAAATGGTAAAGCTAAAAAACTGTAGACCTGACCACAACCCCCTCGGTTCAACAGCACAATATGTTGCTTTCTCCGCTTTTAAAAGTTGAAATCATCTGATGACATTGAAGGGATAGTTCAGAATTGTGGACATAAAGTTTAATTTACTACTTGGCCATTATGTTATGTTCAATGGACTGCACTTATATAGCAATAGCGCTTTTATCCAAAGCGCGTATGGCCTCTCATTCACCTATTCACACACATTCACACACCAATGGTGGCAGCTGCCATGCATATTGATCCATAAATAGTGTTTAGATTGTACTTCTATAGGTTTTTAACTTTACATACTGTATTTAAACATTACATTTGAACAAACACTGCAAGCTAAAGTTTTAAATCATTTGAATCTGTTTTATACAGCTCACTTGCTTCCAAAATAAAGCAGTTTTACAATCCTGAGCGTTTGTTAACACTTGAAGCTTTTTGTTTCTAACAATCTGTACAATAAAAGTGTCTGTCTGATTAACTTTTAGTGGTGCCAATTTATTGAAGGAGTTTGATTGTAACAATTTAGGAAAGATCTGTAAAATAACAGTGTTTCTCTGCTGAGTTTTTAGTGGCATAACTTTATTGAAGGGGTTTGATTGTAATAAGTTAGGAAAAACCGGCCAAATAACAGTGTTTCACTGTGTTTCATCGTAATAATTTTGGAAAAACTTGTGGAATAACAGTGTTTCACTGCTGAACTTTAAGTTCTGTCCCTTTATTGAAGGAGTTTGATTGTAACAATTTTGGAAAAACCTGTAAAATAACAGTGTTTCACTGCTGAACTAAGTTCTGTCACTTTATTGAAGGAGTTTGATTGTAATAATTTTGGAAAAACCTGACAAATAACAGTGTTTCACTGTTATGTCACTTAATTGAAGGTGTTTCATCGTAATAATTTTGGAAAAACTTGTGAAATAACAGTGTTTCACTGCTGAACTTTGAGTTCTGTCACTTAATTGAAGGAGTTTGATTGTAATAATTATGGGAAAACCTGTAAAATAACAGTGTTTCACTGCTGAACTTTAAGTTTTGTCACTTTATTGAAGGAGTTTGATCGTAATAATTGAGGAAAAACCTGTGAAATAACAGTGTTTCACTGCTGAACTTTGAGTTCTGTCACTTAATTGAAGGAGTTTGATTGTAATAATTATGGGAAAACCTGTAAAATAACAGTGTTTCACTGCTGAACTTTAAGTTCTGTCACTTTATTGAAGGAGTTTGATCGTAATAATTGAGGAAAAACCTGTGAAATAACAGTGTTTCACTGCTGAACTTTAAGTTCTGTCACTTAATTGAAGGAGTTTGATTGTAATAATTATGGAAAAACCTGTGAAATAACAGTGTTTCACTGCTGAACTTTGAGTTCTGTCACTTAATTGAAGTAGTTTGATTGTAATAATTATGGGAAAACCTGTAAAATAACAGTGTTTCACTGCTGAACTTTAAGTTCTGTCACTTTATTGAAGGAGTTTGATCGTAATAATTGAGGAAAAACCTGTGAAATAACAGTGTTTCACTGCTGAACTTTAAGTTCTGTCACTTAATTGAAGGAGTTTGATTGTAATAATTATGGAAAAACCTGTGAAATAACAGTGTTTCACTGCTGAACTTTGAGTTCTGTCACTTAATTGAAGGAGTTTGATTGTAATAATTATGGGAAAACATGTAAAATAACAGTGTTTCACTGCTGAACTTTAAGTTCTGTCACTTTATTGAAGGAGTTTGATCGTAATAATTTAGGAAAAACCTGTGAAATAACAGTGTTTCACTGCTGAACTTTGAGTGCTGTCACTTAATTGAAGGAGTTTGATTGTAATAATTCTGGGAAAACATGTAAAATAACAGTGTTTCACTGCTGAACTTTAAGTTCTGTCACTTTATTGAAGGAGTTTGATCATAATAATTTAGGAAAAACCTGTGAAATAACAGTGTTTCACTGCTTAACTTTAAGTTCTGTCACTTTATTGAAGGAGTTTGATCGTAATAATTTAGGAAAGACCTGTGAAATAACAGTGTTTCACTGCTGAACTTACTTAATTGAAGGAGTTTCATCGTAAATGTAGGGAAAACCTGTGAAATAACAGTGTTTCACTGCTGAACTTTAAGTTCTGCCACTTTATTGAAGGTGTTTGATCA
The DNA here is from genome assembly GCF_963971535.1 of Notolepis coatsorum. NCBI lineage: Eukaryota > Metazoa > Chordata > Actinopteri > Aulopiformes > Paralepididae > Notolepis > Notolepis coatsorum. Next base: position 10,426,527 of record NC_140168.1, on the reverse strand, counting down.
TAATAATGTAGGAAAAAACCTGTAAAATAACAGTGTTTCACTGCTGAACCTAACCTGTCAATTAACAGTGGTTCTCTGTTCTCTGGTTCTCAAATAATAAACAGAATTATCTGTAAATGTATTGCTTTTCCACTTTATTTTAATTATTTCAATGTAAATTCTACAGTAAATCTCTGTCGCCAAGCTGCCAGACTTCTACCGTTTTTTTTACCGATTTTTTTCTTACAGACTCTAGGAGGTGCCCACATGGCTCTAAATGTCCTGGGGCAAGATAATGAATGAGTGAATGTCACCAAACTGGTTGCATGATTTATTTGGCAAGTGAACTCACAAAGGACTTCCTTATTCATGGAGGATATAAGCCAGTGGACACACACTGAGGTTCTGCACACTTCACACTGACAGAAGAGAAGCACAGACAGACCTACTCCAGACAGAACGACCTGAACGGTGATACGACTATATTAATTATTATTATTATTATTATTATTATTATTATTATTATTATTATTATTATTATTATTATTATTATTATTATTATTATTATTATTATTATTATTATTATTATTATTATTATTATTATTATTATTATTATTATTATTATTATTATTATTTTTTTTTTTTTTTTTTTTTTTTTTTTTTTTTCTTTTTTTTTTATATTAATTATGATGAGTTGCAACTATATTATGTATTTTTTACATGTTTTATATCATTGCTATTCATCAAGGATTACTGCAAGGTACTATAGCGCTGGTTTTCATCCGATTTTATATCAAATAAAATAAATAAAAATGTTCCCTGTAATAGAATAGTTTGAAAGACTGAATCCACAGGGATTAGAAAATGTTGTTTGTGGACAAAAATGTTTATCTGCATAACATTTTTAGGTAACTGTCTGGTGCAATATAGGACCTTTTTTGATTGATTAACTTTTTTATTCAGTGGGACCATTTTAAACTAGATTCTACTAAGTACAGAGGTTACCCAAAATGATCTTATACAGGATAGCACTGAACGTAGTTCATCTGCAGTCATGATGAGAGAACCTCTAAAGAATTACTGGTAGCCTAACACTTTCTATGAATACCATTAGTTATAGTGCATTATAAATGCACTCTTAATGAATCATAATGCACTCGTTCTCTGAACACGTATAAGATACTAGTGCTTATATTTCATTATACGTTGCATCTATAATGCCTTATGACGGTAGCCAAAATACACCAGTAAGGATTACATAAATTAGATAAGATATTCCTTTATTGATCCCCTTGGGGAGATGCAGGTGTCATAGCAGCATGGGGGGTGGGGGGAGGGGAGGTACAGGTATGGGCAGGGAATAGTAGAAGACATAAATAAAGGCAATACAATTATAGTAGGGATAAAAATAAGCAGTGTAAACAATATAATTAACTCTGACTATAAGCATATGAGCAAGTAGGCAGCATAATGAAAGGTGCAGATAGGTATGCCCTATCACTTATACGTTACAATAAATATGGTCAATAACACTAATCTGAATATATACTATGAGTAAATAAAGTACATGAGAGATGTACATGTACATGTGCTTATATACATGGTCATAGCATATTACGAAACGATGAAATGATGAAACGATGATGCACTATAGCAATGGTATTCATAGAAAGCATTATTGAATTGTTGTACTTTTCCAGGATGTTTGGATTAAAGAGGTATTCCACTGGAATTAACTTTTAGGTTGTAATTATGCAAACATTTTCCAAATAGGGGTTTTGAGTTAATGAAAGCTCCCAAAGTAAGAGACATTTAACCGTATAACATCATCCCATTGCACTGCATGAGATGGTTGAAAGACAGTGACATGGACAGTGATGATAATGTACCTACTGTATAGAGTATCCTGGATGCAGTGTTGTAGTACTCGAGTGATCTCTACTGATTTTCAGGACTTGTGACTCGACTTGGACTTGAGCACTGATGACTCAGGCATGGACTTGGACTTGAGCATTGACTGCATTCAGACTCGGAAGGTGCAGACGAGGACTCAGACTTGTTAATTGATAAATATTTTATTCAGTCATTTCTTTTTTTATTTTGTGTAATAGGCCCTAATTATTTGGCATACAATATTGACGGTTAGTGCATTTGTTTGACTATTGTGTCACAAAGTAAATAAACTCCCTTTGAAATTGTGACCGCTGTGTCATTTATGTTTAATGTAGACCTTTTTTTATTTGTATGTCAGCTCTTCGACTGCCAGAGTGGAGTGGACTCAACCAGTGTTGCGTTGCTGATTTCAAAGCTGGTTGCACAATGTTTTAATGACGCCACGTGCATGCGCGCTCCCGCGCATTCGCATAAATGTTCCCTCGCATACGCACGGACTAAAGACAATGCCTAATTGCCTCTACGAATGGAATGTAACACATTTCATTCACAAGTTTTGTGTGAATGTATCTGAGGACGTATTAGAACACACCTGACGACCTGCGCCATTGATATGCAAAGTAGCCTGCTGGGTACTTAGCGAGTTGGCGCACCCGTCGAGTGCAGCGCATTCCTGTGTGCACGCGCGTGCACATCCGTGCACCCCTGGACTCAACCTTGATGACTTGGCCTCGGACTCGGGTAATGGGGAGTCGACTCGGACTCGACTTGGGCTCTTCTTCGGTGACTCGGACTTGGACTCGGACACGAACATAATTTATAGAAAAGCAAATGTGGAGACATGGGAACATGGCTGGTCTGAATGAATGAATGAATGAATACGTTATTTAACAGATTGCAGAATGGGTACAATACAGTACGGCTCAATACACACAATTGTTAAGGGGATGCAGACCAGAGAAAGACGTTTGTCTTGTTTACATCAGGGTCCCCAATTTTCAATTCATAGTGCATGGTCATAAAATGTTCGTTCAACCATCTCAGTCAGTGCAGTTTGATGATGCCATAGGTTTGAGTTCTCATATAAACGCTAAAACTGAGAGAAAATAAATCTTGGCACAGTTCAGGAACATATTCCTATTTTGTAGAATCAGTTTAAAGAAAAGAAACATGTATTTAAATATATTATGTAATTCTCTCTCTCTCTTTCTCTCTCTCTCTTTCTCTCTCTGCCCCCCCTCTCTCTCTCCCTCTCTCTCTTTCACCCCCCCTCTCTCCCCCCCCTTATCTCTCTCTCCTCTCTCTCTCTCTCTCTCTCTCTCTCTCTCTCTCTCTCTCTCTCTCTCTCTCTCTCTCTCTCTCTCTCTCTCTCTCTCTCTCTCTCTCTCTCTCTCTCTCCCCCCCCCTCTTTCTCTCTCTCTCTCATGGACAGACACAGTGTAGTGAGGATGAAGCTGGCTGTATTTCTTCTCCCCCTGTTGCTGATTGTCTTGGCCCAGCCACCCGGCCTGAATGGAGAGGTATGTGAAGGTGGAAAGAGCCTATAATCTATGAGGGGGTGGGTCTTGGAGCAAGACCGATGGCTTCAAGGTGAAACACCTCACACTCTTTAAAGGGGAACGCCACCTGCATTGATATCAGAGGTTGAAGAGGAGCTGCCACACGTTCAAAAATATCATCTAGTTTTACTGAACATTCAGATCCGATCAACTTTTGAAATCCCATTTTTTGTGATCCAGGATCAGACAACTCTACCAGATTGTGTCCCGGTATTTCAAAGCAATTTAGGATAGGATCACCCTGATCCAGATCCAGACTTTTCATGATTACTAGATCCTGAATATCACTGCTTTAATCCTACAATTCTCCATCTAGTGGATATGAAAAATAATACAAGGAAGACAAGAGACCACATTGCAGAGACATCTATAATGTCTAAATATAATTATATTTTTAAATACATAAAGGACATAAAGTCATAATGGAATTGTAATAAAGAAAATACTCCCACTAGGGTAACAACAAAAAAAATCCTTCAAAGGCAGCTGGATCATCCAGGCGTGCTTTGAGGAGCTGAATTGAATTCTAAATACGTTTTCAGTTAGCTGAAGGTGACGACCGATGATGGACTTCTTTTTGTTGAAGATATTTTTTCTGTAATCTAAATTACATTTGTGATTGACAACTTTGTTGTGATACTTTTATGAGCATAAACTTTTATGATTTGCCATGAAGGCTAAACATTTTGTATTATTTCAGTCAACAAACGTTCCCATCTTATTTATATTGAAACATATTTTTAAATAAATTGTATAGTCGATTTTGCTCTGGTAATCCAATCTACTCCTCTGGTGGGATCAAGATAATCCAGTTTTTTGGGATCAAACTGATCCCAATCCTGTGTTGTCGGTTTGAACTACCCATTTTGAAGATTTGATCCAGATTAAAGCTTGGATTTGATTCTCTGATCTGATCGGATATCAAAGTGATCCTAATCGTGTAAAAGTTTTGAACTACTTGAGAAGTACCATCATAGGAACTGGAAGTTAACATACTGAGTATTTAGAGTAGAAGGGTTATAATTAATCATTAATTATAACGTCAAGGTAGCGATAGGACAGAGCGACAGAAACAAGCGTCCGACAGCAGGAAAGCAGGAAGTAAGTACATTGAGGTACCACCCGCCCCTTCCTGTAGATTCTGCTGAGTGTCCAATGATGCGTTGTTTTTTTCCGTAGCCGCATTTTGCGGAGACGCTCTCTGATTGGCCACTGACTGACGCTCTCTGATTGGCCACTGTCTGTGCTGAACTGTGGGTCAGCTTGATGCCCCTGTTGTGTGGGCTTGTGTGGAGTGGGAGTTCACATGTATTTAGTTAATAGTAGGGATGTCCGATATTATCGGCCGACCGATATTATCGGCCGATATCGGCAGTAAAATGTGATATCGGAAAATATCGGTATCGGTTTAAAAAAATAAAAAACAATAACAATATTTGTTATGTATATATCCAGTGAAATTATTAGTTACCTGAAATTATTCAGTTTTTTGGACGGGGAAACCCTGCATATATCGGTATCGGTTGATATCGGTATCGGAAATTAAGAGTTGGACAATATCGGAATATCGGTATCGGTAAAAAAGCCAATATCGAGCATCCCTAGTTAATAGCCTTGTTTTGTTGTACTGGTTGGTTTTACCAGTTGCTTACCATGTGAGTGTTGATTGTGTCCTGTGACACTAGGGTCATTTGAAGGGTTGTTTAGTTATTGTTTAGTCTTATATCCTTGCCTTGGTAGTTTGTCTCCTTGTATATCCCTGTTTTGTTCTCCCTTACCGTATCCCTGTTTTTTCATTCCCCTTTATTTTAATAAATCTAATTTACTTTGGAAAACATGTTATTCTTTTTTTCGAAAGGAAACTGGACTCTCCCAACAAGCCTGCCTGCCTGACATCCACAGCGCACTGAGAGACATGACGGCTCTGATGACGGAGCAGAGGGTCGAGCTGAGACACACACAGCTGGAGCTGCAGGCGGTGACAGACAGGCTGAGGGACAGTGAAAATCAGTTTAAAGGTTTTATTGTGTTTTATTGTGTTTAAAACAAATTACTTTCACTGAAACATTTTAAGTAGGGATGTCCGATATTATCGGCCTACCGATATTATCGGCCGATATCGGCATTAAAATGTGATATCGGTTGATATCAGTATCGGAAATTAAGAGTTGGACAATATCGGTATATCGGTATCGGTAAAAAAGCCAATATCGAGCATCCCTAATTTTAAGGAAGAGCTTTAGAACCTTTAGAACAAACATTTATTTAAAAGAAATTAATAGAAATATAATAGAAAAAGATAATAGAAATAAATATTTATACTGTATATAAAAACGAAGAAAGATCTTTGGTAATGCTTTACTGACCACAAACTGATAGTGTTATACGAATATTCATAATTGCTCATAATGCATTATTAACTTGCATGATAATTCATAGTGTCTTATATCAATAACCAGAATAAATCACAGCCACGGTGGGGCAGCTCCAGTTTATTGCATGAAGACACAATAATGTGTTATAAAGAGACCTTCTCAAGGTTAATACACTGTTATGTATGTTGTGTATAACAGGTTATAATCCATTATAGCTGTCAAGAAAGATAAAAGTGTTATTTCCTTTCTCAGCTGCTCTTAAAACCAGTGAGTTGCGGGCGCTGCAGAGACAGAAAGGTACGGGATTTGAATGTAAAAGTGCATGTGTTAATTTGTAACTTCACAGTCTGCTACAGAGTGTTGATATTTCAAGTGTGTGTGTGTGTGTGTGTGTGTGTGCGTGTGTGTGTGTGTGTGTGTTTATGTATGTTGTGTATAACAGGTTATAATCCATTATAGCTGTCAATAAAGATAAAAGTGTTATTTCCTTTCTCAGCTGCTCTTAAAACCAGTGAGTTGCGGGCGCTGCAGAGAGAGAAAGGTACGGGATTTGAATGTAAAAGTGCATGTGTTAATTTGTAACTTCACAGTCTGCTACAGAGTGTTGATATATTTTAAGTGTGTGTGTGTGTGTGTGTGTGTGTGTGTGTGTGTGTGTGTGTGTGTGTGTGTGTGTGTGTGTGTGTGTGTGTGTGTGTGTGTGTGTGTGTGTGTGTGTGTGTGTGTGTGTGTGTGTGTGTGTGTGTGTGTGTGTGTGTGTGTGTGTGTGAGGCAAACAGGTGGCTTTCTCAGCCTCCCTCTTGGTTTTAGGATATGGATACAGTGTTATATGAATTTTCATAATTGCTCATAATGCAACTTATATAACTTATGTCTTGTATCAATAACCAGAATAAATCACAGCCACGGTGGGGCAGCTCCAGTTTATTGCATGAAGACACATTAATGTGTTATAAAGAGACCTTCTCATGGTTAATACACTGTTATGTATGTTGTGTATAACAGGTTACAGTATAATCCATATAGCTGTAAAAAAAAAAAATTAAGTGTTACTTTCTTTCTCAGCTGCTCTTGAAACCACAAAGAGACAGAATGAAGGTAAGGGATTTTAATGTAAAATGTGTTAATTTGTAACTTCAGTCTGCTACAGAGTGTTGATATTTCAATGGTGTGTGTGTGTGTGTGTGTGTGTGTGTGTGTGTGTGTGTGTGTGTGTGTGTGTGTGTGTGTGTGTGTGTGTGTGTGTGTGTGTGTGTGTGTGTGTGTGTGTGTGTGTGTGTGTGTGTGTGTGTGTGTGTGTGTGTGTGTGTGTGTGTGTGTGTGTGTGTGTGTGTGTGTGTGTGTGTGTGAGGCAAACAGGTGGCTTTCTCAGCCTCCCTCTTGGTTTTAGGATATGGATACAGTGTTATATGAATTTTCATAATTGCTCATAATGCAACTTATATAACTTATGTCTTGTATCAATAACCAGAATAAATCACAGCCACGGTGGGGCAGCTCCAGTTTATTGCATGAAGACACATTAATGTGTTATAAAGAGACCTTCTCATGGTTAATACACTGTTATGTATGTTGTGTATAACAGGTTACAGTATAATCCATATAGCTGTAAAAAAAAAATGTAAGTGTTATTTTCTTTCTCAGCTGCTCTTGAAACCACAAAGAGACAGAATGAAGGTAAGGGATTTTAATGTAAAATGTGTTAATTTGTAACTTCAGTCTGCTACAGAGTGTTGATATTTCAATGGTGTGTGTGTGTGTGTGTGTGTGTGTGTGTGTGTGTGTGTGTGTGTGTGTGTGTGTGTGTGTGTGTGTGTGTGTGTGTGTGTGTGTGTGTGTGTGTGGCACATGTGTATGAATGCACATGCAATCTTATAACCAGTGTTCATTTCGTCAGCTATTTTTGTTTTAGTCATGTGTCAAATGCTCTTTTTAGTTTTCATCATATTTAGTCACCCTCATTTATTTTCCGTTTAGTCAGTTTTAGTCAACTACAGGTCTGAACATTTTAGTCTTTGTTTAGTCTCGATTTAGTCTTTTTCGTTTAATCTCGCCACTCAGTTACAGCCTCATAGATTGGCGTGAGCAAAAAAAGCTAATGTTAGTGCTAGCTGGTTAGACTTATGTAAGCTATTTAATGTGTTCTATTGTAGTGGATCAACATAATGTAGCGATCCGTCATGCAGTAATGTAGGGAAGAAAGAGGGGAGTTTCCTTTTATGTATGGTGCTTTATTTCCAGCTCAATATGGGGTTTTACAGGTTGATGATTCCCTTCTCATACACAACACAGCTGCCTACCTAATACGCTAGCTTCACAACAACAACGTAACATTCTGTCCTTCCTCCCATATCTCCCGGGGGGAAACAACACCCCCAGCATAACAGCAGAGTCCGGTAAACAACGTGGAGGAGGTATTGCCTTCATGTTTAACAACAATTGGAGCGATCCAACTAACGTGAAGGAATTATCCAACCACTGCTGCCCAGACCTGGAATATATAACCATCAAGTGTTGTCCTTTCTTCCTCCCGAGGGAGTTAACGGCGATCATCCTTGTAGGAGTGTATATTCCACCGCAAGCCAGCAACAACGTCGCGCTCTCCAGACTCCACGACGAGGTAAATAGAATACAAGCGGCGAACGTTAACGCCGCCATTTTGGTGCTGGGTGATTTCAATAGCGCCAATCTGAGAAAGGTATTACCTGACTTCTATCAGCATGTGACTTGCAACACCAGAGGCGGTAACATCCTAGATCACTGTTACACGCAATTTAAAGGTGGCTACAAGGCTCATTCTGATAGTGGCTTTGGTAAATCAGATCACGCGTCCATCTTTCTTTCACCAATGTACAAACAGAGAATCAAAAGTACTCCTGTAGTCTCGCAAGAGGTGCAGAAATGGGATTTGACGTCAGAGGAGACGCTCCAGTCTGCGTTTCACTGCACAGACTGGAATGTGTTCCGCGACACAGATAACATTAATGTCTACACGGAGACAGTGCTGGACTATGTTTGTACTTTGGTGGAAGAAACAATCCCCACTACCAAAATGAGAGTTTACCCAAATCAAAAACCCTGGGTAGACAAATCCGTCCGTGAAGCTCTGAGAGAGCGCACCAAAGCATACAACGACGGCCTAGTGGCAGGCAACATGAATGACCACAAGGTGGCGCGATACAACGTAAGGAGGACAGTGTCAGAGGCCAAACGGCGCTACAGGGATAAAATTGAACTCCAGTTTGAACAAGCTGACTCTAGAGCTATGTGGCAGGGGCTCAAAACGATGACAGACTATAAAGGCGCCTCCCTCAAACTGAACAGTGACATCTCCTTAGCAAATGACCTCAATACCTTCTATGCGAGGTTTGATGCTGGTAATAACAACACCAGCTCACAAGCCACGGCAATGGGGGGGGGGGGGGGGGGTCGGCTGCTGATGGAGGCGCAGTGTTCAGGGTAACAGAGCATGAGGTGAGGCGGACCTTTAAAAAAGTGAATATCAGGAAGGCAGCAGGTCCGGACGGCATCCCCGGCCGCGTCCTAAAAGTCTGTGCCGACCAACTGGCCCCAGTATTCACTGACATATTTAACCTGTCCTTAGAACAGGCTGTCATCCCCACCTGCCTGAAGAAGTCCACTATTATCCCTGTACCCAAAAAATCCAAGCCTGCTTGCCTCAACGACTACCGCCCTGTAGCTCTCACCTCCATAGCCATGAAGTGCTTTGAGAAGCTAGTAAAGGGCTACATCTGCTCCTCCCTCCCCATCAACATGGACCCCCTGCAATTTGCATACCGCCCCAACAGGTCCACGGAGGACGCCATAGCCCATGTGCTGCACACAGCAGCATCACACCTGGACAAGAGGCAGGGGAACTATGTGAGAATGCTATTCATCGACTACAGCTCGGCATTCAATACCATAGTCCCCTCCATACTCATAGCCAAGCTCAGGGACCTGGGCTTGAACTATGACCTCTGCCAGTGGGTCTTGGACTTCCTGACTGGCAGACCCCAGGTGGTGAGAGCAGGCAACTGCACCTCCTCATCCATCACCCTCAACCCTATCCAAGCTCCGGGAGGGTCATCAAAGAGAAGTCGCCTATTCTCAGTCCTTGCCCCACAATGGTGGAATGAACTACCCACCCCAGTTAGGACAGCCGAATCACGTCCAATCTTTCGCCGTCGACTAAAGACGCACTTCTTCAACCATTATCTGAATTAAAAAAAAAAAAAAAAAAAAAAAATCTAACCCTAACTAACCGTACTGTCATGCACTTGTCCTAATAAACTAACCTACACTGTAGCACTCAACACTTTGATGAACATTGTTACTCAGCTGATAGAGTTGTGCCCTTCCTGATGGCTTGTCGTACAGAACTTGTAAGTCGCTTTGGATAAAAGCGTCAGCTAAATGACTAAATGTAAATGTAAATGTAAAACATAGGGGCCCCCCAGGGCTGTGTTCTGAGTCCCCTCCTCTACTCCCTGTACACACACGACTGTGTGGCTCAGCGGAGTAGCAATACAATCATCAAATTTGCTGACGACACAGTGGTGGTGGGCCTGATCTCTGCCAACGACGAGAGGGCCTACCTGGAAGAGGTCAAGGTCCTGGCGGGATGGTGCCAGGAAAACAGCCTCTCCCTGAACGTCAGCAAAACAAAGGAGATGATTGTGGACTTCAGGAGGTCGGGGGTCAAGGACTACAGCCCCCTCAGCATCGACGAGGCACCGGTTGAGAGAGTCAACAGCTTTAAGTACCTCGGAGCCTACATATCCGAGGACTTGACATGGACCACACACATTGACAGTGTTGTGAAGAAGGCACATATCGAGCATCCCTAATTTTAAGGAAGAGCTTTAGAACCTTTAGAACAAACATTTATTTAAAAGAAATTAATAGAAATATAATAGAAAAAGATAATAGAAATAAATATTTATACTGTATATAAAAACGAAGAAAGATCTTTGGTAATGCTTTACTGACCACAAACTGATAGTGTTATACGAATATTCATAATTGCTCATAATGCATTATTAACTTGCATGATAATTCATAGTGTCTTATATCAATAACCAGAATAAATCACAGCCACGGTGGGGCAGCTCCAGTTTATTGCATGAAGACACAATAATGTGTTATAAAGAGACCTTCTCATGGTTAATACACTGTTATGTATGTTGTGTATAACAGGTTATAATCCATTATAGCTGTCAAGAAAGATAAAAGTGTTATTTCCTTTCTCAGCTGCTCTTAAAACCAGTGAGTTGCGGGCGCTGCAGAGACAGAAAGGTACGGGATTTGAATGTAAAAGTGCATGTGTTAATTTGTAACTTCACAGTCTGCTACAGAGTGTTGATATTTCATGTGTGTGTGTGTGTGTGTGTGTGTGTGTGTGTGTGTGTGTGTGTGTGTGTGTGTGTGTGTGTGTGTGTGTGTGTGTGTGTGTGTGTGTGTGTGTGTGTGTGTGTGTGTGTGTGTTTATGTATGTTGTGTATAACAGGTTATAATCCATTATAGCTGTCAATAAAGATAAAAGTGTTATTTCCTTTCTCAGCTGCTCTTAAAACCAGTGAGTTGCGGGCGCTGCAGAGAGAGAAAGGTACGGGATTTGAATGTAAAAGTGCATGTGTTAATTTGTAACTTCACAGTCTGCTACAGAGTGTTGATATATCAAGTGTGTGTGTGTGTGTGTGTGTGTGTGTGTGTGTGTGTGTGTGTGTGTGTGTGTGTGTGTGTGTGTGTGTGTGTGTGTGTGTGTGTGTGTGTGTGTGTGTGTGTGTGTGTGTGTGTGTGTGTGTGTGTGTGTGTGTGTGTGTGTGTGTGTGTGTGTGTGTGTGTGTGTGAGGCAAACAGGTGGCTTTCTCAGCCTCCCTCTTGGTTTTAGGATATGGATACAGTGTTATATGAATTTTCATAATTGCTCATAATGCAACTTATATAACTTATGTCTTGTATCAATAACCAGAATAAATCACAGCCACGGTGGGGCAGCTCCAGTTTATTGCATGAAGACACATTAATGTGTTATAAAGAGACCTTCTCATGGTTAATACACTGTTATGTATGTTGTGTATAACAGGTTACAGTATAATCCATATAGCTGTAAAAAAAAAAATGTAAGTGTTATTTTCTTTCTCAGCTGCTCTTGAAACCACAAAGAGACAGAATGAAGGTAAGGGATTTTAATGTAAAATGTGTTAATTTGTAACTTCAGTCTGCTACAGAGTGTTGATATTTCAATGGTGTGTGTGTGTGTGTGTGTGTGTGTGTGTGTAGGTGTGTGTGTGTGTGTGTGTGTGTGTGTGTGTGTGTGTGTGTGTGTGTGTGTGTGTGTGTGTGTGTGTGTGTGTGTGTGTGTGTGTGTGTGTGTGTGTGTGTGGCACATGTGTATGAATGCACATGCAATCTTATAACCAGTGTTCATTTCGTCAGCTATTTTTGTTTTAGTCTTAGTCATGTGTCAAATGCTCTTTTTAGTTTTCATCATATTTAGTCACCCTCATTTATTTTCCGTTTAGTCAGTTTTAGTCAACTACAGGTCTGAACATTTTAGTCTTTGTTTAGTCTCGATTTAGTCTTTTTCGTTTAATCTCGCCACTCAGTTACAGCCTCATAGATTGGCGTGAGCAAAAAAAGCTAATGTTAGTGCTAGCTGGTTAGACTTATGTAAGCTATTTAATGTGTTCTATTGTAGTGGATCAACATAATGTAGCGATCCGTCATGCAGTAATGTAGGGAAGAAAGAGGGGAGTTTCCTTTTATGTATACGGTGCTTTATTTCCAGCTCAATATGGGGTTTTACAGGTTGATGATTCCCTTCTCATACACAACACAGCTGCCTACCTAATACGCTAGCTTCACAACAACAACGTAACATTCTGTCCTTCCTCCCATATCTCCCGGGGGGAAACAACACCCCCAGCATAACAGCAGAGTCCGGTAAACAACGTGGAGGAGGTATTGCCTTCATGTTTAACAACAATTGGAGCGATCCAACTAACGTGAAGGAATTATCCAACCACTGCTGCCCAGACCTGGAATATATAACCATCAAGTGTTGTCCTTTCTTCCTCCCGAGGGAGTTAACGGCGATCATCCTTGTAGGAGTGTATATTCCACCGCAAGCCAGCAACAACGTCGCGCTCTCCAGACTCCACGACGAGGTAAATAGAATACAAGCGGCGAACGTTAACGCCGCCATTTTGGTGCTGGGTGATTTCAATAGCGCCAATCTGAGAAAGGTATTACCTGACTTCTATCAGCATGTGACTTGCAACACCAGAGGCGGTAACATCCTAGATCACTGTTACACGCAATTTAAAGGTGGCTACAAGGCTCATTCTGATAGTGGCTTTGGTAAATCAGATCACGCGTCCATCTTTCTTTCACCAATGTACAAACAGAGAATCAAAAGTACTCCTGTAGTCTCGCAAGAGGTGCAGAAATGGGATTTGACGTCAGAGGAGACGCTCCAGTCTGCGTTTCACTGCACAGACTGGAATGTGTTCCGCGACACAGATAACATTAATGTCTACACGGAGACAGTGCTGGACTATGTTTGTACTTTGGTGGAAGAAACAATCCCCACTACCAAAATGAGAGTTTACCCAAATCAAAAACCCTGGGTAGACAAATCCGTCCGTGAAGCTCTGAGAGAGCGCACCAAAGCATACAACGACGGCCTAGTGGCAGGCAACATGAATGACCACAAGGTGGCGCGATACAACGTAAGGAGGACAGTGTCAGAGGCCAAACGGCGCTACAGGGATAAAATTGAACTCCAGTTTGAACAAGCTGACTCTAGAGCTATGTGGCAGGGGCTCAAAACGATGACAGACTATAAAGGCGCCTCCCTCAAACTGAACAGTGACATCTCCTTAGCAAATGACCTCAATACCTTCTATGCGAGGTTTGATGCTGGTAATAACAACACCAGCTCACAAGCCACGGCAATGGGGGGGGGGGGGGGGGGGGGGGTCGGCTGCTGATGGAGGCGCAGTGTTCAGGGTAACAGAGCATGAGGTGAGGCGGACCTTTAAAAAAGTGAATATCAGGAAGGCAGCAGGTCCGGACGGCATCCCCGGCCGCGTCCTAAAAGTCTGTGCCGACCAACTGGCCCCAGTATTCACTGACATATTTAACCTGTCCTTAGAACAGGCTGTCATCCCCACCTGCCTGAAGAAGTCCACTATTATCCCTGTACCCAAAAAATCCAAGCCTGCTTGCCTCAACGACTACCGCCCTGTAGCTCTCACCTCCATAGCCATGAAGTGCTTTGAGAAGCTAGTAAAGGGCTACATCTGCTCCTCCCTCCCCATCAACATGGACCCCCTGCAATTTGCATACCGCCCCAACAGGTCCACGGAGGACGCCATAGCCCATGTGCTGCACACAGCAGCATCACACCTGGACAAGAGGCAGGGGAACTATGTGAGAATGCTATTCATCGACTACAGCTCGGCATTCAATACCATAGTCCCCTCCATACTCATAGCCAAGCTCAGGGACCTGGGCTTGAACTATGACCTCTGCCAGTGGGTCTTGGACTTCCTGACTGGCAGACCCCAGGTGGTGAGAGCAGGCAACTGCACCTCCTCATCCATCACCCTCAACATAGGGCCCCCCCAGGGCTGTGTTCTGAGTCCCCTCCTCTACTCCCTGTACACACACGACTGTGTGGCTCAGCGGAGTAGCAATACAATCATCAAATTTGCTGACGACACAGTGGTGGTGGGCCTGATCTCTGCCAACGACGAGAGGGCCTACCTGGAAGAGGTCAAGGTCCTGGCGGGATGGTGCCAGGAAAACAGCCTCTCCCTGAACGTCAGCAAAACAAAGGAGATGATTGTGGACTTCAGGAGGTCGGGGGTCAAGGACTACAGCCCCCTCAGCATCGACGAGGCACCGGTTGAGAGAGTCAACAGCTTTAAGTACCTCGGAGCCTACATATCCGAGGACTTGACATGGACCACACACATTGACAGTGTTGTGAAGAAGGCACGACAACGCCTCTACTTCCTCAGGCGCCTAAGGAAGTTCCAAGTCAGTCAGAAGATCCTTAAGAACTTCTACTCATGTACAATAGAGAGCATCTTGACTGGCAACATCACCTCCTGGTTTGGGAATAGCACTGCACAAGACCGAAGCAGACTACAAAGAGTGACACATTCAGCCGAACGCACAATTGGAGGGGGGCTCCCCACCCTCCAGAACATTTACAACAAGCGTTGCAAGGGCAAGGCTAAGAGAATCATTAAAGACTCCAGTCACCCGAACAACTGCCTCTTTGAACTGCTGCGGTCAGGCAAGCGATACCGGAGTCTCAAGGCGAGCACAGAAAGACTCAGAAGAAGCTTCTATCCCCAGGCCATCAGGCTGCTAAACGAACAATGAACACTACACAACAACAACCACCAAACGCACATAGCACACACATCCACACGCACACACTCACTTTAAACAAACACACTGTAGCACCCACTCCACACACTTATAGCACACACCCACTTTAAACAAACACACTGTAGCACCCACTCCCCACACTTTATATTTATTGATGAAGGATTGCACTACAACTCGTACACCTTACTGTAAATTGTACCTAAATTGTACCTCATCCCATTTCTGCTTTGCACTATATAGTACTGTACATTAGTACACTGCATAGTATTGTATACTATATGGTAACTCAGAACATTGTACATATGTCTATACCGAACACTGTGACCTCATTTTCTTCTTCTAAATTACATGCTATACTATGTTATTTGATACTATCTTGTCTAGCACAGTCTCTGGAGCGTAACAGTAAGAAGCATTTTGTATGAAAGTATTCTGTACTTCTGTATGACAACTATTAAAGAAACTTGAAACTTGGTGCCCCTAAGACAGAAAATAAGAAGACCACACACCCACGTAACGATTTTTTGGGCATAAGGGTTCCGCACGGACAATTATGTTCGTTACTTCCCTGTCTGCAAACGAGTTCCTGTTAGCTAGCAAGTAAATACAATTCAAGTTGATGTTGAATAAACATTTAGCAAGATTTTATTTTGCAAACTATATTTTGTGTCGTCGTTTTTAGTCAACGACATTGCATGAATTATTTCGTCATATTAGTGTCACATGATCTCCATTAACGTGACGTCTTGTCTCGTTTTCGTCACAGGAAAAAGCTTTGTTGACGAGCGGATTTAGTCATGATTTTCGTTGACTAAATGAACACTCCTTATAACACATGAATTGCAAGTGATATGTGATGCTATCTTTGTCTCACAGCCAGACAGGTGTCTTTCTCAGCCTCCCTCAAGGCTTCAGGATATGGAAACACAGGGCCTTATAACACTCAGACTACCCTGGTCTACAGACACGTCATCACGAATGTTGGCAACGCTTATAATCAAAACACAGGTATGGTGGATACTAGATGACACAGGTGACAGAATGTGTTCATACTGCAATGTTGCCAGTTATTACTTTGTAATAGTATGTGTAAGATACAACCACAAAGACATGCAAGCAACTGCCATTTGTGTTGTGCATTTTAGCTAAATGTTAGACAGTTTTACCAACAGGACTATCATTGACCCTTACAGCAATTCTGTTGGGGAGATTATGGGATACTCACCAAGAAAAATAAACAATTACTCCTGATAAAGATTAAATAGTATCAAATCTGTTTCTTTCTACACATTGCTTATTGTTTCTGATTAACATGACAACTCTTAAAGGATCAATAGGCGACCACTGATTTTTGGCAACATGTTCGATTTCTTATTTTATCTCGACAGTAATCGATAGTACTAAAAAAATAAGACGTTTGAGACCAAAATGAGAGAAATCTGTCATTGTGGTAAGGGGCAGGAGCTAAAACAACAACACCCAATCAAATGAACGACCAAGTCAAACGATTGGAATGAGAGAGCTGTCTATCAAAACCTTGAGTGACACGCGTGCTTGTTGTGCGTATAACAGTTGCGCTGTACAGAAAGGACTGATCAGGAAGGGCATTGTCAAATTCAGTTTAAAGATTTACGAATATTCTGCCAAAAATCAACGGGCATCTATTGCTCCTTTAATTTACTATAAATTACTTTTAGTTTATCATGCACCGTGATAATGGAAGTATGAGTCCGGTAATGTTAAGGGCTATCGTAAATAACAATTTCAATGTTTCTGTTAGTTGGATTAGAGGAGTGGACACTGATGATCTTGCTTCTCTAACAGGCTCCTTCACGGCGCCAGTGAAGGGTGTCTACCTGTTCAATTTCTTCATCCTTGGTAGGGGAGGAGCACATCCAACAGGGGCTGTCCTGGTTAAAAATGGTCAACATGTAGTCACTGCACACGGACGACAACCTACCGGTTATGTTAGCTCTTCGAATGGAGCCTCACTTCGACTAGAGGCAGGGGATGTGGTGTATGTGCGGCTCAGGGCAAATATGTGGATCTATGACAGTCATAATCACTACAGTACCTTCAGTGGCCATCTGTTGTTCACAGTGTGACGAGGAACATGGAACAGTACTATTATTTCTGTTTACATTTGCATTTGTTCCGTGTTCTGCAACATGTAATATGTACATTACAGATAATTTCATGAACATCCTTTTATACATTTGAAAAGCTCTATTAGGACATGTCTGTCACTTCTTTTTATTATGTATATGGTTGGCCCAGTCTTCAATCTGGGCTGTGTATGTACATGTATATCATAGATTTGCAGATTCTTTATCAAATACAAAATAAAGGGGATTTTTATGAAGAAATGTCTCTTTAAACAATTCTTGGCTTCTGATCAAATGTGAGCAATTCTTTCCATTTCTGATGCATCTTTCTCTGTTGTTCACCGTGTGACGAGGAAAATGCAACAGTACTATTATTTTTGTTTACATTTGCATTTGTTCAGTGTCACGCAAACTATTTAGATAGTTGATGAGCCAAACTGTATGACCCCCAGATCCAATAAAATGTAGGAATAAATAATGCATGATCAACCGGGAGTGATGTAATAATTCATGATCAACCGGGAGTGATGTAATAATGCATGATCAACCGGGAGTGATGTAATAATGCATGATCAACAGGAAGTGATGTAATAATGCATGATCAACCGGGAGTGATGTAATAATGCATGATCAACCGGGAGTGATGTAATAATGCATGATCAACCGGGAGTGATGTAATAATGCATGATCAACAGGAAGTGATCTAATAATGCATGATCAACAGGAAGTGATCTAATAATGCATGATCAACAGGAAGTGATCTAATAATGCATGATCAACTGGAAGTGATATAATAATGCATGATCAACAGGAAGTGATGTGTTACTTGTGAACTCTGTCCACTTTGCAACAAACCAAATATATTTGTCATACAACTGTGTGATGTGAGGTAATATCATTGTTCATACAAAATGGATTCACATTCTTGAAACTTGCAATAGAGGCAACTTGTTCCTGTCATCTACCCAGTAAAATGTTGAGTGTGAAAGTAACAATGAAATGGGGAGATTTGTACGCCTTGGCGGTGGTCCTGCGCTCTAGGCTATACTGAGCGCATTTGGCTTTATCCTGTTTCATCTTTCATTCTTCAACAATTATGAATCTAAATGTATCAATAAAAACACCCAAAGACCATTTTGATTGTTTCTTTAAAGACCCAATCAATGATCCAACTATAAACAACTTGGTAGCCCGTTAGCCCCACCGTAAAAAACTAAATAATAATAATATTATATAATAATATATATATATTATAATATAATATATATATATATATATATATATATATATATATATATATATAATATATATATATATATAATATATATATATAATATATATATATATATATATATATATATATATATATATATATATATATATGAGCTATGTTTTCATTCTCTATATAGTTGATTGATACATGATACACTGATACATTGATACATGAACTACCACTTGACATTCGGTAAATAGGTAAGTTCATATTGTTCTATTGTTATATTGTTGTACATTTATATTGTTTATAATCATAATGTTTGTAAAGACAGATTTATATATATTATATATTTAATACAAGTTTGTTGTTATAGTGCCACCATCTGGCCAAAATCCGACACTGTACAGTACTCCCCTGGCTCCTCGGATGAACGTTCTTGAGATATGCGTGCCACAGACACACACAGACACACAGACACACACAGACACACACAGACACACACAGACACACACAGACACAGACACAGACACTGACACTGACACTGACACAGATACAGACACTGACACACACACACACACACACTGACACTGACACAGACACACACACACACACACACACACACACACACACACACACACACACACACACACACACACACACACACACACACACACACACACACACACACACTGCCACAGATACACACAGACACTGACACAGACACACACACAGACACTGACACTGACACACACACACACACACACACCCGGTCCTCGAGATGTTATGGCCTTGAATGTATGGAGGAGGATCTTGAAATCGATGCAAAACCTGTTAAGCCTTAAGGTCCCCCCTATAGGGGGACCCTGCTTTTCTTTATCATAAATCGATCAATAGAGACCGTATTAGATCCCTAATTATCATATCATGGGATATCATTGGAAAGCGTGGCGGCTCGCCACTGGGGGCGCTAGGGCGCCGCGCCCCCCCCCTGGTAAAGAGAGCAGGAGAAGAAGAAAATGTTTTATTTTTATTTTTATTTTAGACCCCTAAAAATAAAATAAACATGTTTAAAATGAATAATATTTACTCATTTTAAGTATGTTTGTGTTTCCAATGCACAATATAACGTTAAAATATAAAATATTAATAATTGTTTTCCTGAACAGGAAGTGACGATTCTGTCTGATAAAGAACGTTCCATTACCTTAGCCGCATTTCTCCTGCCGTATTTCTCCTCGGGCTAGACGCAATAGCGCTCTGAGTGTGCGTCACTGTTTCATCGCTGTATCCGTCGCAGCCAATCAATGCGTAACGCGCTGTGCGTTGAATATGATGTATTATGATGGAACTCGGGCGCGTTTTGAAGCCGTCTGCAAGCAGCCGAGCGTCTATAATTTCCATAGCATAGCCGCATTTCGCGGAGAAGGTCTCTGATTGGCCGACGCGGCGATGCCAGTTCTTTCCGTAGCCGCAGTTTGCAACATGTTCGAGGCTGTGTGTTGTGAACTTGTGATTCAGTCTGGAGTCTGGACAGTGGGCAGTGAGTGGATATACATCGACAACAGTCTGGGGGACAGTCAGTGGACATACACTTTATTAAGCCCTCCGGCAGGACCACGTTTCAATTAAACAAAGTGAGTTAATTCTCTCTCTCTCTCTCTTAGCCAACTCAGCTAACTTTAGCTGCTGTTAGCCACTCAGCTAATGCTTAACTAACGCTCTCTCTCTCTCTCTCTCTCTCTCTCTCTCTCTCTCTCTCTCTCTCTCTCTCTCTCTCTCTCTCCTCTCTCTCTCTCTCTCTCTCTCTCTCTCTCTCTCTCTCTCTCTTCTGTTGTGCTGCACCGCCGTGGTGTCTCTCTCTCTCTCTCTCCTCTCTCTCTCTCTCTCTCTCTCCTCTCTCTCTCTCTCTCTCTCTCTCTCTTCTGTTGTGCTGCACCCCGCCGTGGTGTGTCTCTCTCCATCTCTCTCTCTCTCTCTCTCTCTCTCTCTCTCTCTCTGCCTATGCGTGTGTTTGGAGACGGAGCGAGTTTGTTTCTAACTTTTTCTATTTATATATTGTGTTTCAAGTTGTAAATTAGACTGTACTTTATTTGGCCAATGCGTGGTACATGTTTGCAAAATGTTTGGTATAGCGCCCCCTCTGGAGAAGAATTCAGGAGCCGCCACTGCTATCTATATATTGTATTAAAAGAAATGCACACCCGAGCCACTAGAGGTCGGCAAAGAATCGTCCACATGTGGGCCGACTGTAATGCACTCCTTACCGGCCTCCCGAAAAAATACACGGAACGACTCCAACTCGAACAAAACTCTGCAGCTAGGCTATTAACTAGAACCAAGAGGAGAGACCAAATCATCCCAGTGTTAGCTACTCTGCACTGGCTTCTGGTAACATTTAGAATCGATTTCAAGGTCCTCCTCCTTATATACAAAGCACTAAATGGAACAGGACCATGCTACATTACAAAATCTCTTGTCAACTATGTGCCTCCTAGAACATTATGATCATCTACTACTGGTTTATTGAAAGTTCCAAGCACAGCCAAAAGAAAATGGGGGACGCAGCCATCTCAAATTATGCACCAAAAATATGGAATATATTTTTAAATAAGCTAAAAACGTAATTCATTGATTAATGATTGATTTCTTATTTTCATGTATAAAGTAATAATTAGATAAATAATGTGATGCATACATAATTTGATGTAAAAAGCTAAATTCCTTGGTCAACAGTTAAACGTGATAGGCACAAAGTCTCACGAAAGTATGTCACATTTAACCGTCACATTTAACGTAGAAAGACAGAGCAGGCGCGCTCTGATGGACGACAGTTGAGCAAGTGTATACGCTGCATGCTCGACAAGTTTTAAATAACATTTTTATGGAAGGCTGGAGTTGAAGCAGACCGTCAAACGTATTCCATATAGGACAAGGACTCAAGAACCTCTTTTCTTGACAAGCGGCCAACAAGGGTATTTTATTTCTTTTGAGTAAATGCATTTTGTTTGATGCGCGAGCTAAGCGCCATTGTATTGTATAACCAGGCACATGCACACATAGAGCCCAAGGGGTGCTTGAGCACCTGCCCTTTTGAGCCTCATGAAAAAGTTTACCGTTGCGCATATAGACTGCCCTTCCAACTGAAAAATGTCAGGATAGAATCAAAATATTAGGTAAAGAGAGAGAGATGCCCCATATTCCATTGCAGTTGGCACAGCCTCCTCAGCGTGCCTCTCCGCGGACCTATATATTTTATGCATAGTGGGTGGTGATGATGATGATAGAAACCGCTGTGGTGCATACAGTTGAATGCTGGTATTACACTCACTGAGGGACACAAAGAAGTCAAGTCCGATGGGATTTGGGAATCTCAAATACAAACCGGGATTGGAATAAAAAATGCATTTATATTAAACAATACAGAATATACAGCACTTGGGGTCTGTAGGGTAAGCACATATTCCCTCCCCCCTGAACATTTATGGAGATGTATGGGCCTTGTGCATGCCTAGCAATGGTGGAACTCGCTGGGCTTAGGAGATGAAATGATACATCATGTTTAAAGCCATATAATTTTAACTGTTTACTATTTAAAAAAAAAAATTCTACCCATGATTAACAGTAATAGCATAATCCCAATATATCTCTCAACATATTACTCATATTTATGAATTATAACCACTCAAACCTGTGTTTGTTTGATAGAACGTGTTTTTTCATCGAAAAAAACTGATAAATGTTGTTTTTGACCATATTTCCCATATTTTTTTTTGATAAATAACATTTAGAAATATCTCGACGAATTACCTCTGAATACGAATCAAAAAGAATATTAAAGATTCGATGACTAGTTCGGCCAGAAACGGCGTTGAGGCGAAACGTTACTAAGCGCTCAATTTACCCAAATCTGTTGCGGGCTGTTTCATGTTGTTCTGCGGCAGAAATATTGGACACGCCTCGCTGTTGGGAATAGAACCAGACTTGCTCCGTGCTTGCCACTTCCTCGTTGGCGCGCGCCGGCGAGGGGGGGCTTGTATTTCGGCGTATGGCGCTCTGTCGACTGCGCGGCCCGGTTCGTATCTGGTTCTGTCTCAGAAAATCCACTCGCTCCCCCCCCCCCCCCACCACCCCAAACGATGTCTCCGGCGTTTCAATCACTATCAGCCCGGTACAGCATATCTCACCTCCCCTGAATTGTGGCAAAGTTATCTGTGGAGCGATGACGCCACCATGCGTTTTACATCGGTAACAGCACATCCCGGCCTAGATAAGGTCCTTAGCTCGTGGAATATGCAAAGGGTTGGAAGATATATCGAGAATTGAACGAATAAGAGCATATTTAAAAATGGTTAAAAATGCCGTTTTAACATTGGCGCGGACGGAGAGTAGAAAAAGGGACTAAGGGTAAACAAGGCACTAAATCTGTAACTATTTTTCTAGAGTGTTTCATGTTATAAGCTTTTCACACAATGAACATATATGTAAAATTAAGATATTTACCCAATTTCATGAAATAATAATAAACACAGACACCGCTGTGCTCACACACACACACTCAAAATATTTCAAAAAAGTAGAAAAAGGGACCAGGGGTGCACAAGGGTTAAGTCAGTGATAAAAGTGTCTTTCAAGGATAAGTGAGCTCCTGCACTGATTATTATAGTTCAATATTCAATATTTGATCACCAAAACCCCCCAAAAAGCATAAAAAGGGGGGTCCCCCCCCCCCCCCCCCCCCCCCCCCCGAAAAGGGACCCCAAAAATCGGGCTTGCACACTTCGCGCACTCGGTTATAACACACACAGGTATAGTGCCCTTTTCGGCCTTTGAGCACCTGCCCCTCTAAAGTCCTGTGTATAACCGTTGCATTTGTACTGTGTTCATTCAATAAATATAGTTCTCATGGTGTGAGAGGGACGAGGAGCTGTGATGATGAGCCCAAGATAATAAACGCCTGTTTATAAAGAACCGACCTGTGTCCGTGTGTCGTTGGGGAGAGAGCTACTGTACACATACACCATGAGGTGCCTTCCTTATGACTATAGCTATACCAAAGTTGCGCTCATTATATAGTGTCTCTGCTCAGGGACGTGCACAGGACTTTAGAGGGGCAGGTGCTCAAAGGCTGAAAAGGGCACAACAACGATTTTTAAGGGCCCTTTTCGGGCGGGGGGCTCCCTTTCTATGATTTTTGGGGGGTTTTGGTGATCAAATATTGAATATTGAACTATAATAATCAGTGCAGGAGCTCACTTATCCTTGAAAGACACTTTTATCACTGACTTAAAAGGCCCACACATCTCCATAAATGTTCAGGGGGGAGGGAATAAGGGCTTACCCTACAGACCCCAAGAAGTGCTGTATATTCTGTATTGTTTAATATAAATGCATTTTTTAATTCCAATCCCGATTTGTATTTGAGATTCCCAAATCCCATCGGACTTGACTTCTTTGTGTCCCTCAATGAGTGTAATACCAGCATTCAACTGTATGGGCCACAGCGGTTTCTATCATCATCATCATCACCACCCACTCTATGCATAAAATATATAGGTCCACGGAGAGGCACGCTGAGGAGGCCGTGCAAACTGCAATGGAATATGGGGCATCTCTCTCTCTTTACCTAATATTTTGATTCTATCCTGACATTTTTCAGTTGGAAGGGCAGTCTATATGCGTAACAGTAAAAAAATATATATATATATATTTAAAAAAAAAATTCAAAAAGGGCACTTTTTTGATGAGGCTCAAAAAGGCAGGTGCTCAGGCACCCAGGGGCGTAGCTGGGGGGGGGGGGGTAGCTTAGGATGATTCCAAGGGCCCAGCACTGAGGGGGGCCCCCAAAAAAAATAATGTTTTTTTTTTTTTTTTTTTTTACTAGACATCACTCAGGTGTATTATTGATGCTCTCATTGATACTATGTTTGTTTCTGAAGTGTGTGTGTGTGTGTGTGTGTGTGTGTGTGTGTGTGTGTGTGTGTGTGTGTGTGTGTGTGTGTGTGTGTGTGTGTGTGTGTGTGTGTGTGTGTGTGTGTGTGTGTGTGAGATATATAGAGAGAGAGGGGGGGCTTTGGTAGACTATTGCATTGGTCCATTCATTGAAGATGAACGCAATGCGACATCCTTTACTAGGCTCACCCACCAACAGTGCAGGTGCTGAACTGCTGATCCGAATGTATAGGTAAAAACCATATTATGCGTTTTCATCAATAAAAAAATGGCAAGAAAGAAATTCGCTCGCGCGCTTACGCACGCTCGCATACACTGGGGGCCTACAAATACATTCTTTCATGGGGCCCAGAATCTGGAGCTACACCTGAGGCACCCCTTGGCCTCTATGTGTGCACGTGCCTGTCTCTGCTATTACAACAGAGCACTAGTCTAGCTGTTTACTTCTGGTTCAACACCTAGTCTCAAAAAGCTATAACCTACTATACATACAATTTACTTTAGAATCAGAATCAGAATCAGAAAGGTCTTTATTGCCAAGTAGTTTTCACATACAACAAGGAATTTGCTTTTGGTCGTTTTCGGTGCGAGATTAACGGACAGACAATAACGGACAGATAATAAAATAAAAAGGTGGAGTAAAATAAAATGAAATATGAACTAGGTTAAGATAGAAGCACAATAGAATCGAATAGAATTATGAAATAAAATATAGGCCAGGGCTAA
The DNA here is from genome assembly GCF_963971535.1 of Notolepis coatsorum. NCBI lineage: Eukaryota > Metazoa > Chordata > Actinopteri > Aulopiformes > Paralepididae > Notolepis > Notolepis coatsorum. Next base: position 10,401,314 of record NC_140168.1, on the reverse strand, counting down.
TACAACTGTAAAATAAAGAGGTCGAATACAATTAAATGGGATATAAACTAAATGAAATATAGCACAATATAATATAGTACAATTATAAGTAAAAAAAAAATTTAATAATATAAAAAATCTAAAATATAAGAATAGGCCAGGGCTGGAATGGTATCAAAGACAGTGTTTATCATGTTATGTTCACCTCCAAAACCTCCTCCAATGTACAGTTTCTTCCCCCTCAAATGTATAATACTCTCTTTTTAGACTATTTTTGTATCCTAAACAGTCCCTATACATCTGGTATGTCATAAATGTATAGATACTGTCTATCTGTATGTCATGTATGTCATAAATGTCCTGATGAATTGAAAATGGGGGACCCTGATGTAAACAAGACGAAAGTCTTTCTCTGGTCTGCATCCCCTTAACAATTGTGTGTATTGATCCGTACTGTATTGTACCCATTCTGCAATCTGTTAATAAAATGTTCAATCAATCAATCAATAAATCAATCAATCAATCCCTTCGCGATCAGAGGGGTCTGCCTGTGATTCCTCGTCATCAGCCGTGACGTCACGCGGCACGGGGGGAGCTGTCCTCGCGGATGTAGGTGCTGAAACAAGATGGCTGTGCGCGCAAGAGGAGCGGAGGAGGAGGAGGAGAGCTGAGGCAATGCAGAGAGAAGGGAGGGATGAGGACGGAGGGACTTTCATTACAGCTGTAATGAAAGAGACGGCTATACGTTTGGGAAATGGTGTTGGTTTGTTTTTGTTACCATTAACCACACGACATTTCAGGGTTTATTAATAAACCTCGGCTATAATAAACGGAGAGGCTCTGATGCGACAGACGCGGAGTAACCAAACAAATCACGGAGGATCCCGGTGCTGAGGAGAGAGAGAGAGAGAACAGCTGGAGACCCTCATCACACTACTATCATCAGAGATGTCCCTGCTATGTGTCGGAGGTAAGAGATTAAAAAGAGACAAAACACTGAGTAAACACTATGATGAGTGTGTGTTATTTTGCATTACCAGTTGTGTTCAGCAAAGTCTATCAAAAAGTCAAGCTTATTATAGAGACGAAGGTTTGTGCTGAATAGTCAATAATAAACCAGTGGCTCACACACTAACAACGCTATTTGTATATATATATGTGTGTTTGGTTGCTTGTTTGAAGTGGGAAGACTATATATACCAACGCCGCCGAGTGGAGCTATTTTTGTATAATATTTAAGTGGATTCAAATGTTTTCATGGCACCATATATATAGCGAAGATGATCATCAGAGGAAACGTGTGCATGGTGGCCAAGTTGTGACAGTATAGCCCTATTATGTTTAGCCACCGAATGGGCTATATAGTAATAATATAATATCCATATTATTTGTATTATAGCAGAATGATTATTTCCTCCATGATGATGCGCTGCTGTTGCGGTCTTTGTGTGTCATCATCGTGCCCCCCGTTCATTCATTCATTCATTCATGCGTGGGCTGTCATCGGAGGAAACCCCCCCCTACCTACCTCTGCCGTGGTCGTGAGGGAACACTAGAGGCCGGCCGGCGGGGGGGGGGGGGGGGGGGTGCGCGCTCGGCGCATCAGAACGTGCGTGCTGCTTCTTCTGATGATGGGAGAGAAGATGACATTTCCCGGAATGCGATGCGTCACACCTGCGCAGCTCACGCCCCATTCTGAGAAAGCCCCCCCCCCCCCCGTTGTTTCTCATTGTTCAATATATACCCAATGAATAGGCACGCTGTGATTGCCTATAAACCAATTACCTCCTCCCTCCCTCCCTGCCTCCCTCCCTCCCACCCACCCGCCACCCACCCCACGGAATGCCCACCCACCCACCCACCCACCCACGGTCTGCCCCTGCCGCCGGCTGAGCTGACCTGGACTGGATGTCATTGAGACGTGTTATTCATTCATAAACCTTTGGATGATGTCGACAGACAGGCTAGATATACGAGACTTGGCGGAGAGCCCCCGCCCCCCCCCCCCCACAGGAAGTGCCTCTTGAACGGTTACACACATCCGCCGCCGCATTCAGCTGACAAAACCAAAAGCGTCCTGAAATACAACATCAATCTCCACGCTTTCAGATATTCTACATAGTCAGGGTGAAATCAAAATGTCTACCATGGGTTATTTTTAGACACCGGGTTACTGTCTGTGTCTGTAAATAGCATAATACTCTGTATGTCATAAATGGCTAGATGTAGCAGTACTGTCTATCTGTACGTCATTTATGTTATGATGAATTGAAAATGGGGGACCCTGATGTAAACAAGACGAAAGTCTTTCTCTGGTCTGCATCCCCTTAACAATTGTGTTTATTGAGCCGTATACTGTATTGTACCCATTCTGCAATCTGTTCATACAATTTTCAATCAATCAATCAATCACACATTATTACAACAATTCAGAGTGAAGTGATGTCTGCTTGAATTATTATTACCATCCCGTCCTCTTGTCCTTGGCCTCCTTGGCCGTGAGGCTGATCTCAGCTCATCCAATCCACGTTTCACGTTCTGACAGTTCCAAATTCCGGGTTGAGCGCTATAGGAAAACTACAAAAGAAGGAATGGCCATCACGTCAGAAGACCAGCGTTCCATAATAAGGAAACTGTAAAAGAAGGAAGGGTCATCGCGTCAGAATACCAATACATTCTATGCTCTGCTTGGGTGCCAGACTTTGCGCCGGTGCCCAGTTCTATTGAGGCCTGTATTGCGTAACATTCTAAATATAAAAGGGAATAATACATCAACCAATATATCACACGGTAGCTTAGCTTGTTAGCAATGCAACAAATTGCAGGATGATTCTGACATCCGAGGTCATGACCTGTGTTTACATAAACGACATCATAAGCGAGGAGACGGCTGATGCCGTTCAACTCAAAGTCGGTCCGGCGCTACACAGTGACCAGTGATGACCACGCATGCGTTGGTGATTTCAAAGCTGGTTGCGCGGTGTTGTAATGACGCCACGTGCACGCGCACTCCCCCGCGCATGCGCATAAAGGTCCCCTCACATAAGCACAGACTAAAGACGGTGCCTAGTTGCCTCTACGAATGGAATGTAACACATTTCATTTACAATGTTTTGTGTGAATGTATCCTGAGGACGTATTTGAACACACCTGACGACCTGAGCTATTGTTATGCAAAGCAGCCAGGTGGGTACTTATAGCGAGTTGGCGCATCAGTCAGAGTGCAGCGCATTCCTGTGTGCACATCCGTGCATGTGCGTGCGCGTGCTTCTGCTCACGGCGTGCAACCCCGTCGTCCCATGAGCAACGCACCACTGGTGATGACCCTTCATTCTTTTATAGTTTCCTTGGTAGAGCGGTTCACCTGGCTGGGATTCTCATTCCTACAGGGCCTATAGGTCAGAGGTCAGGGGTCACAGAGGGAGGGGGTTCCTGCTCATAAGACCAGTGGTTCGGGTGTGAGCTGTATATCAGACTAGATGCTGATGTAAACCTTACTTTTAGCAATCTAGTCTACTTGCCTACATCTCAATGGAACTGATTCTTTGCTATTTCCCTTCATTGGATTGTTATTTATCAGGTGTGTGTGTGTGTGTGTGTGTGTGTGTGTGTGTGTGTGTGTGTGTGTGTGTGTGTGTGTGTGTGTGTGTGTGTGTGTGTGTGTGTGTGTGTGTGTGTGTGTGTGTGTGTGTGTGTGTGTGTGTGTGTGTGTGTGTGTGTGTGTGTGTGTGTGTGTGTGTGTGTGTGTGTGTGTGTGTGTGTGCGTGTGTGTGTGTGTGTGTGCGTGTGTGTGTTTTGATTGATTGATTGATTGAAAATTGTATTAACAGATTGCAGAATGGGTACAATATACAGTACGGCTCAATACACACAATTGTTAAGGGGGTGCAGACCAGAGAAAGACTTTCATCTTGTTTACACATGTGTGCACGTGTGTGTATGTTAAAAAAAAAAAAAAAAAAAAAAAAAAAAAAAATCTAACCCTAACTAACCTTACTGTCATGCACTTGTCCTAATAAACTAACCTACACTGTAGCAACTCAACACTTTGATGAACATTGTTACTCAGCTGATAGAGTTGTGCCCTTCCTGATGGCTTGTCGTACAGAACTTGTAAGTCGATTTGGATAAAAGCGTCAGCTAAATGACTAAATGTAAATGTAAATGTATGTGCACGTGTGTGTGTGTGGTTCATGTATGTTTGTAGGCTTGTGAATGTGACTATGAGTATTGTTTAGCGATGGAGGAGATATTACTTACTTTACTTACTTACGCCTGCTACCCCTTCTGGGGCATAGGCCGTCAACAAGTGATCTCCAAGCATCTCTGTCTTGAGCTGTTCTCTCCAGTTGGTTCCAGGTCATCTTCATGGTCTTGGTGTCTGCCTCCAGGTCTCTGCGCCAGGTGTTTCTCGGGCGGCCCCTTTTCCGCTTGCCCTGCGGGTTCCATGTTAGGGCTTGTCTGGTGATGGTACTTGCGGGCTTTCGCAGGGTGTGGCCTATCCAGCGCCATCTGCGTTTCTTAATTTCTTCTTCTGCTGGCAGCTGGTTTGTTCTCTGCCAGAGTTCGCAGTTGCTGATGGTGTCTGGCCATCGGATGTTGATGATCTTCCGCAGGCAGCTGTTAATGAAGACCTGCACTTTCCTGATGGTTGCAGCTGTAGTTCTCCACGTCTCTGCTCCATATAATAGGACTGCCTTGACGTTGGTGTTAAAGAATCTGACTTTGGTGTTGGAAGTCAGTTCTTTTGAGCTCCAGATGTTCCGTAATTGCACGAATGCTGTACGTGCTTTCCTTATTCGTGCTCTAATGTCAGCATCTGTGCCGCCCTGCTTGTCAATAACACTGCCAAGGTAGGTAAAGGCTTCAACTTCTTCCAAAGCCTCGCCATCCAGCATGATTGTGTTGGTGTTGTTTGCTGCATTGGTCTTGAGGATCTTAGTCTTGCCTTTGTGGATGTTGAGTCCCACTTGCGCGGAAGTGGATGCCACGTTGTTGGTCTTCTCCTGCATCTGTTGTTGGGTGTGCGACAGTAGTGCCAAATCGTCAGCATAGTCCAAGTCGTCAAGTTGCGTCCAAGGTGTCCACTGAATCCCGTACCTTCTCTGTGCTGTGGAGGTCTTCATTATCCAGTCAATGGCCAGCAGGAAGAGGAAGGGCGAGAGCAGACAACCTTGTCTGACCCCGGTCTTCATTTGGAATGCCTCTGTGAGCTGCCCTCCGTGGACCACCTTGCATGTCAGTCCCTCATAGGAGTTCCTGATGATGGAAACAATCTTGGTCGGCACCCCGTAATGTCGGAGAAGCTTCCAGAGGGTCTCTCTGTCTAGGCTGTCAAAGGCTTTCTCATAGTCCACAACATTTATGTACAGGGGCGAGTTCCACTCTATCGACTGCTCCACGATGATGCGCAGCACTGCAATTTGGTCTGTGCAGGATCGGTCCTTGCGGAAACCAGCTTGCTCATCGCGGAGTTGTCCATCGATGAGGTCCTTCATCCTGTTCAAGATTACTCTGTTAAAAACTTTCCCTGGCACTGATAGCAGTGTGATCCCTCTGTAATTTGCGCAATTGCTAAGGTCGCCTTTCTTTGGGATCTTGATGAGATAGCCCTCTTTCCAATCTCCTGGCACGTCTTCTTCCTCCCATATCTTCATGAAGAGTGGGTGGAGCATCTTCACCGTGGTTTCTATATCTGACTTCAGTGCCTCCGCAGGGATGTTGTCTGGTCCTGCAGCCTTTCCGTTCCTCAGCTGCTTGATAGCCTTCCTAATTTCTTCCCTGGTTGGTGCGTTGCAGGCTATGGGTAGGTCTGTGTCAGCCTGTGCGATGTCTGGTGGGTTCTGTGGTGCTGGCCGGTTTAGAAGTTCTTCAAAATACTCCATCCATCTGTTCTTTTGTTGCTCCTCTCCCGTTGTTATCGGTCTTCCCTCTTTGTCCTTCACAGGTCGTTCTGGTTTGCTGTACTTTCCTGCCAGCTTCTTGGTGATGTTGTACAGTTCTCTCATATTCCCCTCTCTTGCTGCTTGCTCTGCCTCTGTTGCCAGGTCATCCATATACCTTCGCTTGTCTGCTCTGATGCTCTTCTTTACTAGCTTGTTTCCTTCTGCATACCTTTCTTGTGCCTTGGCCTTCTCTGCTCTTGTCCGGCTGTTGTTCACTGCCGCCTTCTTCTCCCTCCTCTCTTGGATCTTTCGCAGACTGTCCCCTGAGATCCACTCCTTGTGCTGGTGCTTCTTGGGGCCAAGAACTTCCTGGCAGGTAGACGTTACTGCCTCTTTTATCTCCTTCCAACTGTTCTCCAGGGTGCACTCGTCCTCTTCCAACAGCTCCTGTAAAACTTGGAACTTGTTGCTGAGTGTTACTCTGAACTCTTCCAGCTTACTGGCGTCTCTCAAGGAAGCTGTGTTGTACCTGTGTCGTGTTGTATGTGCCGACATCCAGTTCTTTCTCAGCTTCAGCTTCAGGCTGGCTACGACAAGGTGGTGGTCTGAAGCCACATCTGCTCCTCTCTTTACTCTTATATCCTGCATGGACCTCCTGAATTTCTTGCTGATACAGACATGGTCAATCTGGTTCTCGGTTATGTGGTCTGGCGATACCCAAGTGGCCTTGTGGATGTTCTTATGGGGAAAAACACTGCCGCCAATGACCAAGTTGTTCATAGCGCACAGGTCCGCCAGCCTCTCCCCATTTTCATTCATGGCCCCCAATCCGTGTCTTCCCATTATATCTTCGTACCCCCTGTTGTCACTTCCGATCTTGGCATTAAGGTCTCCCATCAGGATTGTGATGTCTCTCTCTGGGTGCTTTTCTATAATGGACTGCAGTCTGTTGTAGAACTGGTCTTTGTCTGCTTCCTCGCTGTCATTGGTAGGAGCGTAGCACTGTATGATGTTCATATTGATCCTCTTCTTCTTGGTTCGAAAGGATGCGGTGATGATCCTTGGACCATGGGCTTCCCATCCTATGAGCGCCGTCTGTGCTGTTTTAGATAGCATCAGTGCTACTCCTTGGGTGTGGGAGGCATTGTCCTCTTCGTGTCCGGAGTACAGCAGTAACTCTCCTGAGGCCAGTCGTTTCTGTCCGGACTGTGTCCATCTTGTCTCACTTATTCCGAGCAGCGTGAGATTATAGTTCCTCATCACTGCTGCTACTTGAAATGTCTTACCCATCTCATACATGGTTCTCACGTTCCACGTACCGATATGAGCAGCCCTGGACGAAAGAAGGGTGATCGGCCGTGTGGCTTCCAGAGACTTCTGGCTTTCACCACATGGTGTCATAGACCTTCTTATCGAAGACCCTTCTCTTCCCTGGGCCAAGGTGTTGATGTCTTGTTTTTCTCTTGTTGGCGTTTCTGTAACAATATAGTGTTTTACAGGGTGGGGATGTTAGCCCCTCGCCCAACCCCCTGGAGGGCTTTTGGAGTTGGCTTGTTAGTCCTCTTCCCACGCCTATTGTCTTCCAGGTGATGGATTGCAGCCTCATACCACGTGAGGCCAGACAGGCTGAGGGTTGTGTACAAGCTGTCTCGGCACGTCAAGCCCAACCAACTCCTGCTACTGTGTATTGAAAGCTGCACTAGGCAAGCTAACCCTACCAGCAACGCAAGACAGGGAGGAGATATTACTCACAAATAATTTACATTTAGGATTCCATTATATTATTAACCCTTTCACTACCACACCACCAAAGGGTTAACCCTTTCCCTGTGAAAATATAGACGGTTAACCCTTTCACTACCACACTGCAGACGGTTGACCTTTCACTACCACACTACAGAAGGTTAACCCTTTCACTACCACACTGCAGACGGTTAACCTTTCACTACCACACTACAGAAGGTTAACCCTTTCACTACCACACTGCAAACGGTTAACCCTTTCATGGCCACACTACAGAAGGTTAACCCTTTTACGGCCACACGACAGACGGTTAACCCTTTCACGACCACACTACCACACTACAGACGGTTAACCCTTTCACTACCACACTACAGACGGTTAACCCATTCACGGCCACACTGCAGACGGTTAACCCTTTCACTGCCACACTGCAGACGGTTAACCCTTTCACGACCACACTACAGAAGGTTAACCCTTTCACTACCACACTGCAGACGGTTAACCCTTTCACGGCCACACTGCAGGCAGTTAACCCATTCACGGCCACACTGCAGACGGTTAACCCTTTCACTACCACACTGCAGACGGTTAACCCTTTCACGACCACACTACAAAAGGTTAACCCTTTCACTACCACACTGCAGATGGTTAACCCTTTCACGGCCACACTACAGACGGTCACTACCACACTGCAGACGGTTAACCCTTTCACGACCACACTACAGATGGTTAACCCATTCACGGCCACACTACAGACGGTTAACCCTTTCACTACCACACTGCAGACGGTTAACCCTTTCACGACCACACTACAGACGGTTGACCCATTCACGACCACACTACAAACGGTTAACCCTTTCACTACCACACTGCAGACGGTTAACCCTTTCACGACCACACTACAGACGGTTGACCCTTTCACGACCACACTGCAGACGGTTAACCTTTCACTACCACACTACAGAAGGTTAACCATTTCACTACCACACTGCAGACGGTTAACCCTTTCACGGCCACACTACAGACGGTCACTACCACACTGCAGACGGTTAACCCTTTCACGACCACACTACAGAAGGTTAACCCTTTCATGACCACACTGCAGACGGTTAACCCTTTCACTACCACACTACATAAGGTTAAGCCTTTCACTACCACGCTGCAGACGGTTGTAGTGTGGTAGTGAAAGGGTTAACCGTCTGTAGTGTGGTCGTGAAAGGGTTAAGCATCACAGTAGCTTCCGTGTCTGACATTCGACCCTATTTCCATTGATCTTCCTCATGTACTGATATACTACCAGGCCTGTTTCTAGACCAGGCCATAAAACATCATCAGCGAAGCGTCTGTTGTTGTCGGCGGCTCCGTCTAAGTGAGCCACGGCGGGAAGCAGAGCTCAGCTTCCTCTCTTCTCTCCACGCTGTATTGACTTTCCTGCCTCCACGTTCAGTGGACCAACAGCTTTCAGCTGGGTGGAAATCTGCGTTGACAAATTAACTGGATATGTGACAGATGTTCAGCCACTTTGTGTGTGCGTGTGCGTGTGTGTGTGTGTGTGTGTGTGTGTGTGTGTGTATGTGTATGTGTGTAGAGTGAAGAGAGGAGAGAGAGGAGAGAGAGAGAGTGAAGAGAGAGATGGAAGAGAGAGAGTGAAGAGAGAGAGATGGAAGAGAGAGAGTGAAGAGAGAGAGTGAAGAGAGAGATGGAAGAGAGAGAGAGTGACGAGAGAGAGTGAAGAGAGAGAGATTGAAGAGAGAGAGATGGAAGAGAGAGAGAGTGAAGAGAGAGAGTGAAGAGAGAGAGATTGAAGAGAGAGAGATGGAAGAGAGAAAGTGAAGAGAGAGAGATGGAAGAGAGAGAGTGAAGAGAGAGATGGAAGAGAGAGAGAGTGAAGAGAGAGAGTGAAGAGAGAGAGATTGAAGAGAGAGATTGAAGAGGGAGAGAGTGAAGAGAGAGAAAGTGAAGAGAGAGAGAGAGTGAAGAGAGAGAGAGATTGAAGAGAGAGAGAGAGGGTGAAGAGAGAGAGAGTGAAGAGAGAGAGAGAGCGTGAAGAGAGAGAGAGTGAAGAAAGAGAGAGAGAGTGAAGAGAGCGAGAGAGTGAAAGAGAGAGAGAGAGAGAGTAAAAAAGGGAGAGACTCTTGTTCACGTTAAGGAGAGTATCTCGCTGACTAAGGATAATTTCACGTCGACTTTTCCTCTCTTGGCCGTTGCTATGGAGACCAGTTCCAGCGAGGAGGGACCCGAGAGTATTATGGGATGAGCACTACTAGGGGGTTGCTTAAAGAGATACTTCCCGTTAGCAGAGCTTGTAATCAGCCCTACCCCCATCTAAGGTCATCGACAAGTCAGCTAGTGACCACCGCTGTCCCTGCCGGTCGCTGTCGACACTGCCCTTCTTCTCGGTTGTCGGCCTCCTTGCGTTAATTTTGAGGACCATGTCTGACTATTGTACTTTTTTTTTTTTTTTTTTTTTTTTTGGTAGATATTTTATATTGGTTTTTACTACCGGGCAGTCCGGTAGAGAGAGAGAGAGAGAGAGAGAGAGAGAGAGAGAGAGAGAGAGGAAGAATGGGAGACAGAGCAGGGGAAGACATTCGGCAAAGAACGCCGGGTCCGGGAATCGAACCCGGGTCGGCCGTGCCGCGACGCAGCACGTTACGTGGTTCGCCACTCGGGCGCCCCAACTATTGTACTTCTGAAGTATAAACAAACTACTACTACTGTTACCTATCCACTTCGTGCCCAGTGGCACATACAGTAAGGCCTTCACAGAGCGTCTCCACTTCTCCCGGTCAGCTGCCGTTGTTCTTGCTTCAGGCCATGAGCTCCACCCTGCCTCTTTTCTTTCTTTCTCTACTGTGCGTCTCCAGGTAGTCTTTGGTCTTCCTTTTCTTCTTCTCCCTTCTGGTGCCCAAGTCGTTGATATGTTGCAGTCGTTGTTGTGGTCTTGCCTCAGTATCTGTGTCCTATCATCTTCCATTTTCGTCACTTCACTTCCTTGCTCAGCGGCTTCATGTCGGCTCTTTCTAGTAGCTCTACGGTGCTGATGCGGTCTTGCCACTGGATTCTGAGGATTCTTCTGAGGCATCTGTTATGGAACACGTCGACTGATTTGTTGTCTCCCATGTTCATCTTCCATGTTTCACATCCATACAGTAGGACTGGCACAACCAGTGTTTTTGTACAATCTCAGCTTTGTTCTTCTTGAGATGCTGTTGGAGTGCCAGATCTTTTTGAGTTTGATGAATGCACCTCTTGCTTTGGAGAGTCTGTTCTTTAGGTCTTTCATACCCCCTCCCTCTTTACAGATGGTGGCTCCCAAGTTTGCTACATCCTCAATCTCTTGGTCGTTGATGTTGATTTTGTCATGGTTTCTTGCATTAATTCTCATGGTTTTTTGTCTTTCCGGTGTTAATCTTGAGTCCCACTCGCTCTGGCTTCTCTCTCCATTCTTGTCGTTTTTTTCCTGGATTTGGTGTTTAGTAGAGGAGAGTAATGCTACATCATCTGCAAAATCCAGATTGTTGAGTTTTGATGTCAACTTCCATCTGATTCCATTCTCACCTTGTCCAACTGTTCTTCTCATTATCCAATCCATGATCATTAAGAATAAAAAACCTGACATGTTGCATCCTTGTTTGACACCGCTGTTGATGTTAAACCACTCACATATTTCTCCTTGGTCTTCTACTGCACACTACTACTACTACTACTACTACTACTACTACTACTACTACTACTACTACTACTACTACTACTACTACTACTACTACTACTACTACTACTACTACTACTACTACTACTACTACTACTACTACTACTACTACTACTACTACTACTACTACTACTACTACTACTACTACTACTACTACTACTACTACTACTACTACTACTACTACTACTACTACTACTACTACTACTACTACTACTACTACTACTACTACTACTCTTTAACCCTTCCACTGCCACACTACAAAAGGGTTAACCGGCCTGTAGTGTGGTAGTGAAAGGGTTAACCTTCTGTAGTGTGGTCGTGAAACTAAAGGGTTCATCTTCAAGCTCACTTTGTGTTGCTCAAGGGGGGTATGGGTAGGCTTGTATGGGTAACGTATAGAACGTATGTGTGTGTATGTTTGAATTACATTGTAAGAGGAGATTGGTGTGTGTGTGTGTGTGTGTGTGTGTGTGTGTGTGTGTGTGTGTGTGTGTGCGTGTGCACAGTGCACTATCCACCTGTGTGTTGTGTAGTGTGGTGATCTTGCTTTGTGTCTTTGTGTGTCTGTGTGTGTGTTGTAGTGTGTTGTTGCTTTGTGTCTGTGTGTGTTGTAGTGTGTTGTTGCTTTGTATCTGTGTGTGTTGTAGTGTGTTGATGTTGCTTTGTGTCTGTGTGTGTTGTAGTGTGTTGATGTTGCTTTGTGTCTGTGTGTGTTGTAGTGTGTTGTAGTGTGTTGATGTTACTCTGTGTCTGTGTGTGTTGTAGTGTGTTGATGTTACTCTGTGTCTGTGTGTGTTGTAGTGTGTTGATGTTACTCTGTGTCTGTGTGTGTTGTAGTGTGTTGTAGTGTGTTGATGTTACTCTGTGTCTGTGTGTGTTGTAGTGTGTTGATGTTACTCTGTGTCTGTGTGTGTTGTAGTAAACCTGTGGTTCTCAAGTCTCTAGTCTAAGGAGCAGGTCAGCTGTTAGCGGGACTGTGTTGGTGTTGTTAATATTTTGCAAGTGAAAGCGGGATGATGCTGTTGGAGGTGGTGGTTTCTGGAGAGATACACAGAGGGACGGGCGGAGTCGTCACAACTCCCTGCTGTCGCTAGAAGCCGCCCTTGCCGGTGTCGCTGTTAGTTCCTGCACAGCCCGTGGTCACTAACCAAAATTACCCGACTAGAACGCCCCAGCTAAAGCGATCCAACTGACACGTCCACGACCACGAGTGTCTGCGATTTGGTCACTCAGTCACAGCCCACGGCTGCAGCGCCGTCGAGAGAAAAAAACATAACATTTCAATGGGTCTCATTCACCAAGGACTTCCGACAAAAAGGGCTTTCTCTTAGGGCCATTTGAGACCTTTTCGGGCCTATTTTTGGGATTCACCAACCGTCCCAATAAAACATATATAATTTATATTATCTTATAATATATTGTCTATATTCATGTCTTGCCCGAAAAGGTCTCAAATGGCCTTAAGAGAAAGCCCTTTTTGTCGTAAGTCCGTTGGAGAATGAGACCCATTATAACAATAACCATAAAGATTATTATTATTATTATTATTATTATTATTATTATTATTATTATTATTATTATTATTATTATTATTAAATAAAAATCTGTTAATAAATAGATAGTTGACTTTCATGCACTTTGATTCAACCAGCGTTATCCCGTGTTGCAATACAGTGATCCCACACTGATGCCAATGTGGGACAACAGCAGGGCCCGTTTGCATGCAGCTCTGCCACCACCAGCAGCGCTAAACAGGTCTGGACCTCATGGCACAAGAGGTAGAGCATTTCTCGCGGCGCAGCATGGCTGCGGGTCCAATTTCCTGAGTCAGCAGTCATGTAGCCTAGATATGTAATGCACTGTGTAGCCTCCATACTTTTCTTTTTGTATCTCTCTTTCTCCGATTTTTTTCTCTGTTTTCTCCCCGTCCCAATTTAGTCGTTGTGCCAATTCCCCCCCCCCTCCCCTACCTGGTTGTTGTGCGCATGTTCTCCTACTGGTCGGTACAAGGGAACCCTGAAGTATCCGCACGCTTTCTCCGACACGTGCGGCGACAGCCAGTGGCTCTCTTCTCACCTGGCAGCGAGGGCTCTCATTGGTGAAGTGTAATGCGTGGGAGGTCACGCTGCCTTCCTCAAGTCCTGCCTCCGCTGAGCAAGCGCCCAGACCTGACCTGTAGGCGTGGCTGTCCACAACGCCAGTTTCCCACCCATGACTTCCCTCCCCCTAACCCAGCCAAACGAGTTAGTATGACGATCAGCCCAAGCCAAGGCAATGCTGACTCCGGGAGTCGAGACCGCAGTCTCTTGCATTGGTGACGAGCGCAATCTCCGCTACACCACCTGACCGCCATGTAGCCTCCATACTTGGCCTACTTGTCTATGCAACGTCCACAGGAGAGAGGCCTTCTTTGGGGCGTAACGTACTATAGGTTTATGTGAAATCACAAGTGATTTTGTCTTCATCTCTTCATAGTATTCATAGTTTATTTTCATCAAGCATACATTTTGTAGACATTCGTTTCCAGATAGGTTAATCGTGCGCGTGGTCAAATCTCCATCGTTGATACAAATCTATAGGGAGGTGTAGTGGTTACTTCCTGATCTATAGGGAGGTGTAGTGGTTACTTCCTGGTCTATAGGGAGGTGTAGTGGTTACTTCCTGGTCTATAGGGAGGTGTAGTGGTTACTTCCTGGTCTATAGGGAGGTGTAGTGGTTACATCATTGCTGTTTCCCACGCAGTCCACCCTCCTTGAAATGGCCATGTATTTCCAATGGACCCATTTCTAAATCGTCTCGTTTTAAAACGAATAAAGCGTGAACATTGGCGCATGGTGTACCTTTCCATGTATCTATAGCTCAACATGAAAAAAATCGCAATTAATCGTAAAAGTTGCAAAATAACAACGTTTATGTTTTCGTTCACTGAGGAACTACACAATGGCCGTGACGTGTATTAGGCGACAGCACTGAACGACAGGCGTGCTACTGGTAAGTGTAGTTATTTTTTAACGACAAATGAAAAAACCTCATAACTAACTTTATTTCAATAAAAAATGCTTAAACAATAATGTTAGTGTTGCAAAAATGGAAAGCTTGCCAATGTTCACGAGGCAGAATTAATAGAATAGCCGATAATACATTTTCCCAATGATAAATCCCTATATGGGTGGACCGCACAGGAAACTAAAGTGACGTCAGACTACACCTCCCTATTCATGTTAAGACGTTACTAATCAAATACAATTTAGGTTGAGGGGTTCAGTAGAGGACTTTCTCTGGCCAGGAGAAAGGATAAAGCACCCCCCCCCCCCCCCCCCCCAATTATGTGAGCTTGTCTCTTAAGCTTTCAGGGGAAAGGGGGCAAGGGAGGGTGAGGGGTGTAAGGGGGAGAGGAAGGGGAGGATACAGGGGGGAGGGAACCGGGTGCGGGGGGGAGAGTGTGTGCGTGAGTGCCAGGGTAGTATATTCTTGAGTCGCTTATATATAGAACGCCTGGTTCATGCATTGTTCAATCTATGAATACCATAAGTGATATTTTGAGAAAGTATGTGATTAGAAGTTCCCCATATTATGGGTTTCTTTGGCTTGAGAGATGAGGATGGAGATCATGTCCATCGCTGCTGTCTTGATGGTGGAAATATTATTTGCAAGCAATATGACCCCGAGCAACTTAATTGTTTCAACACTGAAAACACCCTTTTATCCATCGGTGAAGACGTGGCGAATAAAATCAGTCATCCCCGGGGTGTGTCTTTTAAACAGTTATTTATCTAACTATCTTAACACTTTTTTTTATGAAACCGACTGACTGTGATGAACTATACAACATTATCTTGAAGCTGAAAGACACTCACACAGCCGGTGCTGATGGAATGTAAATCTAAATCTTAACTCAATCAGCGCCAGACCCGAGGATAGTCGGGTTATCTCGCCAACCGCTCAGCGCCAGACCCGAGTATAGTCGGGTTTTCATCGTTATTTCTTTTATTCGATATTTCTATTCATTACAGGCACACGGACTCGGAGTTAACATGGGGAATCGTCCTGAGATCGCCAAAGTGCAATACCGACCACATCCTCCCAGGTGGCAGTATCAAGCACCCTTTGAAACCTTATATCTTGGCCTGTGCAACGTTCAAATGTCTCCGGGTGCAGTTTTCTTTGTCAGGCGAGTCGAGCGGTTATCCCGATTGCATTGAGAAGCGTCAAATGCCCCAGATGCATCTGTTGTGGTGGATTATGTTGGCGACACGATGGACACCAATACTGGGACTCGCGATCAGACAATTGAAATGTTCTTTTTGGGGTACCTCCTAGTGAAGGTAAGGACTAAATGATATCAATGCTGCTTTGATCCAACCATGATTTCACATCGATCGCAACATGTGTGTGTAACGTTACTCCACAACGTATGCCGTTGGTGACAATAAAAGCATCAAAAAACGACCCCCCCCCCCCCCCCTTCATGCATTCATGATGAAACATAATAGTAATAGTAACATAATGGAAATAGTAGCGTGTCCAGGCTAGAAACTCCAATGCTTTTAGTGAAATTCACGTTTTGCTGCATATCGTCGTTTTCTGGGATTAGACAGGATCACTCTAAAACTATACTTATATTCACCACGGTATAACAGGCGAATGTATGGATGAAAACATTTATTCTTTTTCACATATTGAACGATAGATAGTTGATGTCAAATAGGCCATATTATTGTATCCATAGCTATAATATAGAATATAGATTTAGCCCTGCAAACACCGCCACTTAATAATAATAATAATAAATTTTATTTGGAGGCGCCTTTCAAAACACCCAAGGTCACCTTACAGGGCATAAAAACAGAACAGTCAAGATTAAAACAATGATCTTGGCAAAAGTGTCAGTGGAGTTAAAAACAAGACAAACAATGTAAACGTATGAAATATAAAACAGTGGCACACATGGTGCAGTTATAGTGAGTATGCCCAGTAAGCAAGGCAGTTAAAAGACAAGGTTAAGAAAAGAATAAGATAAACAACAAGAAGTATAAAAAAACAGATATGTGTGTGTTTGTGTTTGTGTTTTATTTCTATCTCTTAGAGCGTTGGCATGGTAGGAACAAACGATGCTCAAGTCTGTGGCGTCCAATGAGTTAATAGCCATAGCTAATATTATAGTCAGACCACTCGCTTACTATATCAATTTATCATGGTGTGGTGCCAAAAAATACCAAAATTGGGAGAATAATACCCATATATAAATCAGGTGACAAAAATAGCATCAATAATTACCGACCAATATCTGTGTTACCGGCCCTATAAAAAGTGTTTGAGAGAGTTGTGTATAACCGACTAAACAATTATATTAACAAGCTCAATATACTCACCAGTTCTCAATACGGCTTCAGGAAAAAGAGTACAACATATATGGCAATATTAGACCTCATTGAAAAAAATAAATGATGCCATTGATCAGGGTGAATGTGGGGTGGGTGTTTTCTTGGACTTATCAAAGGCCTTTGACACCATTGACTTCAATATCCTACTCGGGAAAACTGCACCATTATGGCATAAGGGGTCTGGCTCTCAATTGGTTCAGTAGTTATTTACATGGTAGGCAACAGTATGTAGAAATAAACAATCACAAATCAATAAAAATTGACATAAAGTATGGGGTCGCCCACGGGTCTATTCTAGGGCCTTTACTCTTCATCCTGTATATTAATGATTTTGTTAACTCTTCTGCACAAAGTCATATTCGCTGATGATACAAATCTGTTTTTGTCCCATAAGAATTCACTCGAGCTTCAAGATCTACTTAACGCAGAATTACAAAAGGTGGATACCTGGTTTAAATGCAACAAATTATCGCTTAATCTCAGAAAAACAAACTTGATTGTTTTTCACTCTAGTTGGATGCGCACTGATCACATTTGCATTCAAATGAATGAAAAGGAGCTGTCAAGAGTGGTTATAACTATTATAATATCCATGTTATATTTTTTGTTTGCCTCTGTTTGTGATCAGGCTCCCTCCAAAAGCTTCCTGGGAGACCTGGCACACTACATAATTCTGATGATGATGATGATGATGATGATGATGATGATGATGATGATACCATGGTGCTGATATTTATTATATTGTATCGTGTGTGTGTGTGTGTGTGTGTGTGTGTGTGTGTGTGTGTGTGTGTGTGTGTGTGTGTGTGTGTGTGTGTGTGTGTGTGTGTGTGTGTGTGTGTGTGTGTGTGTGTGTGCGTGCGTGCGTGCGTGCGTGCGTGCGTGTGAATAAATTAAAATTCAACCTCCACAGCATCCTCACATAGCCCATTCTCTATGTTTGGTGCCTAACCTATTATACACAAAATCACAAGTGATGATGGACATTCAGAGATTGCGTAACCCCCCCCCCCCCCCACTGACAGGGTTTGATATGAGCACCCCTCACGTAGCCTATATTCTCTACGTACGAGCCAAAAACCAGGGGGCTTTGAAGTGAAACAGATGGTGTTCCTGTGTGTGACTTTCTACCTCTCTGTGTTTCCCACAGTGAAGAAAGCCAAGCTGGATGGAGCCCAAGGTAAGACCGAGGGACATGGAATTAAAGGCACAGTACACGCAGACACAGTACACGCAGACACTGTACACGCAGACACACTACACACAGACACACTACATGCAGACATAGTACTAGGGCTGAGCCCAAACGTTCGAACCTTCGCCCGTTACGTTGGCATTCGAATTCTAAATCAACATTCGAATTTGTAATAAAAAAAAATAAAAAAAATAAATGTTTCTTTTTTTTTGTAAATTTTTTTTTTTTATTCATTCTGTACTTTAAACCAATGGGGTTTTTCTTCACAGTTGCCGATACAGATTAGGCTACACTAATATTATAGTATTAAAAGAAACTGATGAGTTATATGCATTAAAGAAAGTTGATTTAATTGATTTAGTTGGGCTGGGGCTTCTCCCTGGGCTGGGTCTGGGGCTGGAAAGTTGATTTAATAAAAGAAAAAATACTAATTTAATCAGATTAATCACGTTATTCAAATTGAGGATTTAGTTTGAGTATATTATAATATATATATATATATATTTATAAAAAAAATCGTATTTTTTGTATTAAAAACGAAGGTTTTCGAACGTCCGTTCGCATTACCCTAACGAAGTACGAATCCCAAAAACAGGCTTCAGGAACAGCCTTACACAGTACACACAGACACAGTACACACAGACACAGTACACACAGACACAGTACACGCAGACATAGTACACGCAGACACAGTACACACAGACACAGTACACACAGACACAGTACACGGAGACACAGCACACGCAGACATAGTACACACAGACATAGTACACACAGACAGTACACACAGACACAGTACACACAGACACAGTACACACAGACACAGTACACGGAGACACACTACACACAGACACAGTACACACAGACACAGTACACGGAGACACACTACACACAGACACAGTACACACAGACACAGTACACACAGACAGTACACACAGACATAGTACACACAGACACAGTACACAGAGACACACTACACACAGACACAGTACACACAGACATAGTACACACAGACACAGTACACACAGACACACTACACACAGACACAGTACACACAGACACAGTACACACAGACAGTACACACAGACATAGTACACACAGACACAGTACACAGAGACACACTACACACAGACACAGTACACACAGACACAGTACACACAGACACAGTACACACAGACACAGTACACACAGACACAGTACACGCAGACATAGTACACACAGACACAGTACACACAGACACAGTACACACAGACACAGTACACACAGACACAGTACACACAGACACAGTACACACAGACACAGTACACACAGACACAGTACACACAGACACAGTACACGCAGACACAGCACACACACACAGTTACTACATGGCACACATCTTTAATCCTATACGCTGCGGACTGAGGAAACATTACATGCTGCAAACATTTTTATTTGTAAGGCCCGGCCGACAACACACGTTAATGTCCCCATGGGGCCGGACACACATCTTCAAGTCAAGAAGAAACATCACAATAAATCAAGAACAAAACAAAAAACACCATGGAATCCAAAATAAGATGTAAAATAAATAAACGCAACACTCCCAGACATACCCCCCAGGCGAAGGTAAGGACAAACTCACTAAAAACCTATAGCAATAGGAAAAAAGCAATCTGGAGGGGAGAAACCTTAGAAGGGCCGTTCAAGGGGGGGGATCTCCCTTCTTAGATGTCGGTGATACGAGTGTTGCTATAAAACAGGCGAGACAGTTGGTAAGTACTATGTACAATATATATGTGTAATGAAACACACATATGTGTACATGCAATAGCAACTGGGGTACATGAGAACATTTTGAAAAGATTGAAATGAAATAGAGCTGATGGCGGATCCATTATTTGAGGTCAATAATGGTCCAAGTTGTGACCTATAGACCAGGAGAGCTCTACAGGTCAGACACAGGTCAGTCAAAGGCAACAGCATACAGTATGCGCAAAGGCCTGTGAAGGCTGTAGGGCTGTCCCCGACTAAGGATTTGGATGGTCGACTAGGATTGGCCAAAATTTGCCGTTAGTCGACTATTGGTCGACTTAAAAAAATATATATATATAATATTTTTAAACTTCGTTTTTTTTTTTTTTTTTTATCTCATTCCATTTGGGCTGTGGGGGGTGCTTAAGGAGTCGACTGAAGGCTTCTTGTCCTCTGCAAAAGCATGCAATTGGTCCACTAATGGATACATCTTGATATTTGTCTAGTCTAGTGTGTTCATTATATGTGAAATCCTCTTTCAGTGCCTCTGTGCCTGTTGTCGTCGGCAGTTAGCCTCTGGTATGCGTGCCATTAGCGTTAGCCACGCTTCTAGGCCTCTTTTCTTTTTGAAAGAATGATACAAAAAAAATTATTTTATTTATTTATTTTTTATTATATTCGACTAAGAGGTTGGCCAGTCGACTACGGCTCCTTTCGACCGATTAGTCGACTAATCGATTAATAGGGGTCAGCCCTAGAAGGCTGCAAAACGGAGATATGGGAACAGGCTGGAGACACAGATGGATCAGAACGACACCGGGGGGCTTATGGCGGGGACCACGGACGATAACTGATTACAAGGTCAGCCCCTCCTGTACCAAAAAACACCTCCTACAGCAGGCCTAAATGACTACAGACCGGTGGCACTCACCTCTGTGGTCATGCAATGCTTTGAGAGGCTGGTCAAGGATTACATCTGTGCCTCCCTCCCTAGTAACATGGACCCACTGCAGTTCGCATACAGGGCAAACAGGTCCACCGACAACAACGCAGTCTCCCAGGTACTGCACGACAACACCCTCTCTCTCACCTTGACAGTCAGAAGGGGGGCTATGTGAGATTGCTGTTCATTGACTATAGTTCAGCTTTCAACACCAGACTAGCTGACAAGTTGATCGATCTGGGTCTGAACTCCACCCTGAGCGTCTGGATCCTGCAGGACTTTCTGAGTGACAGGCCCCAGGCGGTCAGGGGGCGGGACGTGGACACACCTCCAACTCCATCACCCTGAGTATCGGGTCCCCCCCCCCCCAGGGCTGTGTCCTGACTCCTGAGCCCCCCTGATGTACACACATGACTGTGTGGCCAGGTTCAGCTCCAACTCCATAGTGACGTTTGCGGACGACAACCACATTACTGTGTTCGTAGGCACATTATAAATAGGTTTGAGAGATCTGAGTACAAACGTATAGGATTAGTTTCAAGTTCAAGTTTCTTTAATAGTTGTCATACAGCGGTGCAAGGGGAAGGCTAAGAGAATTATTAAGGACTCGAGCCACCCGAACAACTGCCTCTTTGAACTGCTGCGGTCAGGCAAGCGATACCGGAGTCTTAAGGCGAGCACAGAAAGACTCAGAAGAAGCTTCTATCCCCAGGCCATCAGGCTGCTAAACGAACAATAATCGCTAAACGAACAATAATCACTATGCAACAACCATCAAATGCACACAGCACACACACCCACACGCACACACTCACTCAAACAAACAACACACTGCAGCACCCACTCTCCACACGTTAGATCACACAAACACACTTACGCTTTATATTTATTGATAAAGGATTTGCACTACAACTCGTACACCTACTGTGAATTGTACCTAAATTGCACCTCGTCCCATTTCTCCATTTCTGCCTTGCACTATATAGTATTGTATATTAGTACACTGCACAGTATTGTATATTGTATGGTAACTACGTCTATTCTGCATCGAACATTGTACATATGTCTAAACTGAACACTGTGACCTCTTTTTTTTTTACTTCTAATTTTACTATGTTTTTATTTCATACTTATCTTGTCTTGCACAGTCTCTGGAGCGCAACAGTAAGAAGCATTTTGTACAAAAGTATTCTGTACTTCTGTATGACAACTATTAAAGAAACTTGAAACTTGAAACAGAAGTACAGAATACTTTTATACAAAATGCTTCTTACTGTTACGCTCCAGAGACTGTGCTAGACAAGATAAGTATGAAATAACTAGTATAGCATGTAAATTAGAAGTAAAAAATGAGGTCACAGTGTTCAGTATAGACATATGTACAATGTTCGATGCAGAACAGACGTAACTGAGTTACCATATAATATACAATATACTATGCAGTGTACTAATATACAATACTATATAGTGCAAAGCAGAAATGGGATGAGGTACAATTTAGGTACAATTTACAGTAAGGTGTACGAGTTGTAGTGCAAATCCTTTATCAATAAATATAAAGTGTGTTTAGGTGTTCTAAAGTGTGGAGAGTGGGTGCTGCAGTGTGTTGTTTGTTTAAAGTGAGTGTGTGCGTGTGGATGTGTGTGCTGTGTGCATTTGATTGTTGTTGCATAGTGTTTATTGTTCGTTGATTACAAAAGAAAAGAAAAGTGTGATTTGGCCTTTGTTGCACTGGCTGATGCCTCCATCTGGAGCCGTGGAACCATATTTACTGATCTAGGAACAGTGTTCAGGTCACATGGCCATTATGCGTGTCACTCTTATCTATGAGCCGATCTGGTCTCAGATCAGCACTGCTTTAGATCAGCCAACTTTAAGATGCTTGACAAATACAAGACTCAGTTAAAAAAAAGGGGGGGGGGGAAAGGTTGTGTTTTTCTTAGGGATGTTCGATATTGGCTTTTTTACTGATATCCGATATACCGATATTGTCCAACTCTTAATTTCCGATACCGATATATATGCAGGGATACGGAATAATTTCAAGTAATTAACATTACATATCTCTTGTTGTGGAATTAACACAACATTATGGATACTTTTGACAATAAATAAAATCTGAATTTGTTCTTACTTGCTTGCCTGGGTAAAAAAAAAGGTTAAATAAATGTTAAAAAAAATATATATATAATAAATAATATATATATATTTTTTGTTTGAAAACCGATACCGATCATTTCCGATATCACATTTGAATGCCAATCTCGGCCGATAATATCGGACATCCCTAGTTTTTCTGTGTCTCATGTGTTTCATCGCGTCTCTCTCTCCCTGACAGAGAAGTTTAACACCTACGTGACTCTGAAGGTTCAGAATGTGAAGAGTACAACCATCGCTGTCAGGGGCAGCCTGCCCAGCTGGGAGCAGGACTTCATGTTGTGAGTGTTCCCCTCTTCTCTACCTCTCTCTCTCTCTCTCTCTCTCTCTCTCTCTCTCTCTCTCTCTCTCTCTCTCTCTACCTCTCTCTCTCTCTCTCTCTCCCTCTCTCTCTCTCTCTCTCTCTCTCTCTCTACCTCTCTCTATATATGTATCATCTATCACCCTCTCTCCACCTATCTCTCCCTCTCTACATCTGTTTCTTTCATCTCTCTCTACCCTCTCTCTCTCTCTCTCTCTCTCTCTATCTCTTGCTGTCTCTCTATCTCGGGTGAACATGAGGCATAACCATGTCAGAGTCTAATTTTCTTTTTATATTATAATATTTATTTCATTTATTTCATTTATTTCATTTATTTCATTTATTTCATTTATTTTATTTAGACAAATCGCTTTTGGATAAAAGCGCTGTATTAAAAACGCATAAACTCGGTGCGGCTGGGTGGCGCAGTGGAGAATGCACTCGTCTACCACCGCAGAGACTCTGGGATCGAATCCGGCCGTCAGCGGTACCTCCGGCTTGGTCGGTCGTCCCTACCAACACAATTGGCAGTGTCAGCGGGTGGGAAGCCGGCAGGGTATGTGTCCTGGTCGTTGTAAACTGCGGTTCCTACTGGTCAGTCAGGGCGCCTGTTCAAATAAATAGTGTGAACCTCTGCTCCCGTTACGCTCCTCCAGTGAGAGTCCTCGCTGTCGGGTGAAAAGAAGCGGCTGGCTGATTCCACATGTATCGGAGGAAGACATGTGGTGGTAGTTCTACACCCTCCCCAGGCCGACAGTGGGGCAATGCGCGCAACGACCAGGAAGGGAATTGGCATAACGACAAAATTGGGATGGGAGCGAAAATACAGAAAAAATTAAAAATTCATTAATAAATAAAAAATAAAAAGCGCCGTATTAAACGCAGTCCGTTTTGCCGGTCCCCGCTGTGCCGCGAGGCGCTGAAGATGATGTGCTGCTGAGCGCTGCGGCGGACGGGGGGGACGGGGGGGAGCCGTGTTATGTAACGCCGAGCTGCAGGGTCACTTCCTGTCCCCCTCACTTCCTGTCCCCCTCACTTCCTGTCCCCCTCGAGCCGCCTTCAAACGCCTCGGCTCCCTCAGTCACAACGCAGGAATCAAAATGGCACTTTTCTTAAAAAGAGC
>NC_140168.1:10364658-10369658 GCF_963971535.1 Notolepis coatsorum | reverse complement strand
TGTTTCTGTGCCTTTTTATGTTCCATGTATGGACCACAATGGAAACAAGCCTTGGCTTTATTGTGTTTATCCATTTTTGACCTGCGTTATTGACACTGTTATTGTCTTGTCTTTTAAAATGTTTTTTTTGTCATACGATTTGTGTCAAAATAAAGTATTCAATTCAATTCAATTCAATACTCCTTACAACTTTCATTTTTGAAACGAGACACAACATGTTGTTGTTCTCTGGAGTGTTGAGGAGGCGCACATTCACAGAACAAAATACAGGGGCGGCTAGGTGGTGTAGTGGGCAAGGCGCTCGCCATCAACGCTGGAGACGCTGGTTTGAATCCAGCTCTCGGCGTTGCCATCAGCTTGGCTGGTCGTTCATACTAACACAATTGGCAGTGTTAGGGGGTGGGGAAAGCTGATGGGTGGGTCCTGGGCGTTGTGGACAGCGACCCCTACAGTTCGGTCGGGGCGCCTGCACAGCGAGGGTAGGATCTGGAGGGAGGTAGTGTGACACTCTCCCGGATAGAATCTGCGCGGCCAGGCTGGCTGCCGGCTGGCTGCACATGCGTCGGAGGAAAGCCATGTGACAGTCTCCGGCCTCCCGGACCAACAGTAGGGGGGAGTGCGCAACAACCAGGAAGGGGGTTGGGAATTGGCATAACGACTAAACAGTGGGATGGGAGAAAAATCGGAAAAAGGAGGGAGGAAAAAAATAAATAAAAAAAACAGAACAAAATACAACCGTATATATTTCCACTCCATTCGTGTGCGCTTGATAGACATACACTGTACCTGCATACAAGACCGCTGCCTTTTAGAAGCCAACCCCTCTTAACCAACAGACTTGTGTGTTTCATCTGCATGCACTGATTGTGTGGAGACTGTTCGTGAATGTCTTCTTGTTCTCACTAACATCATGTGGGGCTAAAATAGCTACAGTAGACACGACCTACTAGAAATCGGATTACCCAAGGAAAAAAACGCCGTTGCGGCCGAGTTTATCCGCGGCGATAACATTCCGGTTGAAATCGCCAGGAGCCCTGGCTGGCGCACCGTGGTTTGTTATCCCCGTTACCAAGCACCGCCGCCGCCGGCGTAAGGAGTGTAAACAAAGACGGGGCTGCAGAGCCGGGCTGCCAGAGAAACTGAGAAGACGCCCAGATAAACCCTCCGCTACCTCCGAGTATTTTCCTAACAAATGCCAGATCTCTCGCTAACAAAGATGGACGAACTGAGACTATAGGTTGCAACTAACAACACTGTGAAGGATAGCTGCGTGCTAATTACCACAGAAACATGGCTCCATTCGTCCATCCCGGTACCTAGCTATCGAGCTAGAAGGGGCGCACGCATTGCAGACAAGACCGAACGAAGGAGAGCACGGCGGAAATCGTGCGGCGGTGGCCTTTTAATCGACACGAAAGACTCCTGGGGGACAAACACAAACATGGTGAGTAGCCACTGTTCACCCGACTATAGAATATTTGACTGTCAAATAGCCGACCCATTTACCTTCCAAGGGATTTAAGGCCGTTCTGATAACCGCAGTGTACATTCCACCGGATGCTAATGCTACTAGCGCGGCGCTAGGTCAGCTACATAGCACAATAATTAGCAACCAACAAACACGTACCCTGAGGCTGTTCACATCATTGCGGGGGGGACTTTAATCACGCTGACCTGAAGAGAGTACTTCCCCTTAATTTTATCAGCATGTAAAATGTGCCACAAGAGGAGATAACACACTAGACAAGGTCTACTCTAATATTAAGCTGGGCTACAGAGCCAAAGCACTAGCCCATCTAGGTCAGTCAGACCATGTATCCTTGCTTTTAATCCCATCCTACACCCCCATTAGAAAGAGTGCCCCGGTTCAAACCTGGCCGGTAAGCGCCCCCCCCCCCCCCCCCCCCCCCCCCCCCCCCCCCCCACAGCTGCAGGACTGTTTTGAGAACACCATCTGGAGGTCTTTGAACACGAAGACCTGGAACTGTACACCTCATCAGTGCTGGGATACATCAAGCACTGCATAGACTCTGTCACCGTGGACAAACGTATCCGGGTCTATCCCAATACGAAGCCGTGGATGACGGGAGAGGTGCAGCGTCTGCTCAGAGAGAGGGACACCGTCCTTCAGGTCTGGTGATAAGGAGCTATACAGCACTGCCAGAGCCAACCTGAAGCGAGGCAGCAAGAGGTCCAAGGCCGCCTACAAGGGGAAGATTGAGGACTGCTTCCAGAGCGACAACACCAGACAGGTACCAGATGACCAACTACAAACCCAGCCACTCCTCAGCCAACGAGGGTGACCGTCAGCTGGCAAAGGAGCTGAACTCCTTCTTCGCACGATTCGAAGCGAGGCAGACGAAAACATCCACACTGCACATCGACGCCACCCCCCGAGGCGGTGCCGACAGAAGCAGCCTCACCGCACTCACCAGCCCTCAGCAGCATCATCCTCACGGAGCACGAGGTGAGACGCACACACTGAAGGGAGTGAACCGAAGGAAAGCGGCGGGGCCGGACGGTGTCGTGGGACGGGTGCTGAAAGACTGTGCTGACCAGCTGATGGGGGTCTTCGCTAAGATCTTCAACCGGTCCCTGTCCCAGGCCGTCGTCCCACCCTGCCTGAAAACCTCCATAATCATCCCGGTCCCAAAGAAGAACTCCATCAGTTGCCTGAACGACTACCGTCCAGTCGCACTCACCTCCCTACCCATGAAGGTCTTTGAAAAGACACTCAAGCCCCACATCATCTCTAGCCTCCCACCCGGACTAGAGCCCCCACCAGTTTGCATACAGAGCCAACAGGTCCACGGAGGACGCCAGCGCCACGACTCTCACTCTACCCTGTCCCATCTGGAGAGAGGGGGGGGGGGGCTACGCACGGCTGCTCTTCGTGGACTTTAGCTCTGCATTTAATACCATCCTGCCTGACAGACTAGTGCCCAAACTCATGGATCTTGGACTAAACCATCCCCTCTGCCGGTGGTCCAAGGACTTCCTGTCTGACCGCCCCCAGAGGGTCAGGATAGGCCCCCACACCTCCACAGCCATCAGCCTCAGCACCGGATCCCCCAGGGCTGCGTGCTGAGTCCCCTTTTTTCTTTTTTACTCTATTTACACCCATGACTTCACCGCAGTCCACCCCAGCAACACCATCATCAAGTTCGCTGACGACACCACCGTGGTGGGCTGCATCTCAAAAGGTGACGAGGCCGTGTACCGTGATGAGGTAGAGCAGCTGTCAGCCCTGTGCAAAATCAACAACCTGCAGCTGAATAAGCTAAAAACACAGGAGATGATCGTGGACTACAGGAGGAAGAAGACCAACATACAGCCCCTGTACATCGACGGGGGATGCGTGGAGAGAGTCTTGTCATCAAATTCCTGGGCGTCCACCTGGAGGATGACCTGACCTGGAGAACCAACACCAAGGCGATCGTGAAGAAGGCACAACAGAGACTCTACTTCCTGAGAATACTCAGGAATTACCACCTCAGACAAGACCTGCTTGTGTCCTTTTACCGCTGCTCCGTGGAAAGCCTCCTCACCTACTGCATCAACGTGTGGTGAAGGCGCTCCAGAGGGTCGTCAACTCGGCCCAGAAAATCATCGGCTGCCCTCTCCCCTCACTGGAAGAATCAAATCAAAATCAAATCAAATGTATTTGTAAGGCCCGACAACACACGTTAATGTCCCCATGGGGCCGGACACGTCTTCTTTAAACAAGTCAAGAGGAAACATAACAATAAGTCAAGAACAAAACAAGAACACCATAAGGTCCAACAAATTTAAAATAAATGCAAAATAAATGAATGAATGCAAACACTCGCAGCAGTGTGGAGGGGAGAAACCTTAGAAGGGCCATTCAAGGGGGGATCTCCCTTCTTAGATGTCGGTGATAGTAGTGTTGCTCTTTAAGCATGGCGCCGAAACGGGCGGGAATGTGTTAAGAAGGCAGTCAAAATACTGAAGGACCCACACCACCCGGGCAACAAACACCTCATACGGCTGCGCTCGGGCAGGCGTTTCAGCGTCATGCCCAGCCGGACTAACAGACTGAAGTTTAGTTTTTACCCCAGGGTCTATGTGCACTAAACTCAGCTAAAATTTAAAACAACAATATCACCCCCCCCCCCCCCCCCCCACGCACACGCACACAACACTAAGGGATAGTGCAATTATCTTTTATACCCCCCTGTTTATGTTTATGTTATGTCTAGTATGCCTTACTCTTGTTTTTATATTCAATACTGTGTTTAGGACTGTGTTTCTATGATCTAGGACTGTGTGACGGCTAGCACCTAGGGCTGCATTTTAAATGTCGTTGTAACACTGTAACAATGACAATAAAGATCATTCTATTCATTCTATTCTATTCTATTCTATTCTATTCTATTCTATTTGTCCTGCTTGGGGTTCTGTTCCAGTACTCGGAAGAACAGGAACGCCCACTTCCTGTTCCAGGGACACAGTGCTGTGAGTAACCAATCTTCATATATATATATATTTATTTTATTTATTTTATTTATTTTATTTATTTTATTTATTTTATTTATTTTATTTATTTTATTTATTTTATTTATTTTATTTATTTTATTTATTTTATTTATTTTATTTATTTTATTTATTTTATTTATTTTATTTATTTTATTTATTTTGTTTATTTTATTTATTTTATTTATTTTATTTATTTTATTTATTTTATTTATTTTATTTATTTATTTTATTTATTTTATTTATTTTGGGCGGCGGGGGGGGGTTGTCGAACAAGGAGGAATATGTGTTCAGTTAGGGAGATGTAATTGGATTGCACTTTGTACTTTGTGCATGTGTGGCCACACATCTTTGCATCAGGCAATAGATCAGGTTTGTATGGTAGGGAGAGAATAAGGGCTGGATAATTGCACTGTAAGGGATCAATAGGAGTATGAGACGTCTGGAGGACACAGCGCCACGATGCTGCCGCGTCTCAGCCAACTCAGCCTGCTGAGGCAGCTCTC
>NC_140168.1:10345817-10364458 GCF_963971535.1 Notolepis coatsorum | reverse complement strand
AAAGACAAGACGGGCTCCAGTGATCCCTACGTCACGGTCCAGGTGGGGAAGACCAAGAAGAGGACCAAGACCATCTACGGGAACCTCAACCCCGTCTGGGAGGAGAACTTCCACTTGTGAGTGAAGCTGTCGGCTTGTCTGCAACACACAGCAACAACACAACACAAGAACACACAAGAACACACAGCAACACAACACAAGAACACACAAGAACACACAGCAACAACACAACACAAGAACACACAAGAACACACAGCAACACAACACAAGAACACACAAGAACAACACACAACAACACACAGCAACAACACAACACAAGAACACACAAGAACACACAGCAACACAACACAAGAACACACAACAACACACAGCAACACAACACAAGAACACACAAGAACACACAACAACACAACACAAGAACACACAACAACACACAGCAACACAACACAAGAACACACAACAACACACAAGAACACACAACAACACAACACAAGAACACACAAGAACACAACACAAGAACACACAAGAACACACAACAACACAACACAAGAACACACAAGAACACAACACAAGAACACACAAGAACACACCGCAACACAACACAAGAACACACAACAACACACAGCAACACAAGAACACACAAGAACACACAACAACACACAGCAACAACAACACACAACAACACACAGCAACAACACACAACAAGAACATACAACAACAACAACAACAACACACAACAACAACACACAGCAACAACACAATAACTCCCGATGTTTCCTTTTTGTCGACGTAACACAGTGGCTCGCAGCTCCATAGATTGAGAAGGTTGGACTTAGTATCTGTAGCCGTTCTCCAATTATTTATCAAGTGAAGAAATACATTTTCGTTTTAAGGGAACGTTTAAATTATTTGTGGGCGTCAAAGTCTTTTAGGGGCCTTGAACTAAAACAACTGACCTATTTCAAACCCTGACCTCTTCCTGTTGCTTCCCCCAGACAAACTGTTGGAGGGTCGAGAAGAGAGAGCAGGGTTTGAGGGGTTTGAGGTCAATTTGAGAGCCACGTTTGAGACGGACATTACTTTTAGTTTTCCTTATTTTAGCTTTTCATCCGTTACGAGAACATTTTCCTGGGTGTCACCAAGGAAACTATAAAAGAAGGAAGGGTCATCACGTCACCGTGTAGCGCGTGAACGCACGTTGGTGCCAAGTGTGGAAGCTTTCAGTTCCGTCGACATTGAGTTGAATGGGATCGGCCGTCTCCTCGTTTATGACCTTTAAACAGGTGTGTGTCAGAATCATCTGCAATGTGTTGCCTTGTTAACTAGCTAACGTTTTGATATATTGGTTGTTGGTATATTTCCTCAGATAGCTGGTATATTTTGAATGTTAATACAGGCTTCAATAGAACTGGGCACCGAGCAGAGCATAGAGCGCTGGTGTTCTGACGTGATGACCCTTCCTTCTTTTCTTTCTTTTCTCTATTTCTTTTTGGGGCTTTCTGTATTTTTCACCCATCCCAATTTAGTCGTTATGCCAATTCACTTCCTGGTCGTTGTGTGCATTGCCCCACTGTCGGCCTGGGGAGGGTGTAGAACTACCACATGCCTCCTCCGATACATGTGGAGTCAGCCAGCCGCTTCTTTTCACCTGACAGCGAGGACTCTCACTGGGGGAACGTAACGCGTGGGAGGTTCATGCTATCTCCCCCCCGATCCCCTCCCTGCTGAACAGACCAGTAGGAGTCGCAGTTTACAACGACCAGGACACATAATACCCCGCCGCCGGCTTCCCACCCGCTAACACTGCCAATTGTGTTAGTAGGGACGACCGACCAAGCCGGAGGTACCGCTGACAGCTGGATTCTATCCCAGAGTCTCTGCGGTGGTAGGCGAGTGCGTAGTCCACTGCGCCACCCAGCCGCACCCTATACCCTTCCTTCTGTTATAGTTTCCTTGGGCGTCGTCACCTATCAAGTCTTTGTGAATTCACGAAGTCTGTCTTTTTCTCACGTCCAGTGAATGCCACAACTCCTCCGACCGCATCAAGGTGCGCGTGTGGGACGAGGACGATGACATCAAGTCCCGCGTGAAGCAGAGGTTCAAGCGGGAGAGCGACGACTTCCTGGGTCAGACCATCATCGAGGTGCGCACGCTCAGCGGGGAGATGGACGTCTGGTACAACCTGGGTGAGGATCTGGGGGCGAGGAGGAGGAGCAGGAGGAGGGGGAGGAGGAGGAGGAGGAGGAGGAGGAGGAGGAGGAGGAGGAGGAGGAAGAGGAGGAGGAGGAGGAGGAGGGGGAGGAGGAGGAGGAGGAGGGGAGGAGGAGGAGGAGCAGGGGGAGGGGGAGGAGGAGAAGGAGGAGAAGGAGGAGGAGGAGAGGGAGGAGGAGGAGGAGGAGGAGGAGGGGGAGGAGGAGAGGGAGCAGGAGGAGGAGAAGGAGAAGGAGGAGGAGGAGGAGGAGGAGGAGGGGGAGAAGGAGGAGGAGGAGGAGGAGGAGGAGGAGGAGGAGGAGGAGGAGAGGGAGGAGGAGAAGGAGAGGGAGGAGGAGGGGGAGAAGGAGGAGGAGGAGGAGGAGAAGGAGGAGGAGGAGGAGGAGGAGGAGAGGGAGGAGGAGAAGGAGAGGGAGGAGGAGGGGGAGGAGGAGAAGGAGGAGGAGGAGGAGGAGGAGGAGGAGGAGGAGGAGGAGGAGGAGGAGGAGGAAGAAGAGGAGGAGCAGGAGGAGGAGGAGGGGGAGGAGGAGGAGGAGGAGGAGGAGGAGGAGGAGGAAGTGGAGGGAAAATAGGAGGGCATGCAGCAGCCATATTTAATTTCCTTTCAAACCTTTGTTTCAATTCGTAAGACACTGAGGTTACCCTCATTTGAGTCGAGCTGACAAAACAAGACACCGTTTATCAGCAATTTCATACATATAGGCAGAATGAATAACAATAAACAATAGAAATCTGCTATAAAGACTGTTACAAGTCGACACATAGTGGTCAGAGATCATACAGAAGCAGCAAAGGAAGGAAGAACCTTCAGCTTCAGAGTCAGTTGGAGTCAAAGCAAACTGGAGGAGGAACCCTAAAACACCAACCAGTCATTTGAACGTGTAGAATAGGTTCCAAGTAGGGATGTTCGATATTGGCTTTTTTACCGATATCCGATATACCGATATTGTCCAACTCTTCATTTCCGATACCGATATCCCAAAAACGGAATAATTTCATGTAATTACATATCTCATGTCGTGGAATTAACACAACATTATGCATACTTTTCACAATAAATAAAACAAGAATGTGTTCTTACTTGCTTGCCTGGGTAAATAAAGTAAAAATAAATTTTACATTTATTTCACCTTTATTTACCCAGGCAAGCAAGTAAAAACTAATTCTGATTTTATTTATTGTCAAAAGTATGCATAATGTTGTGTTAATTCCACGACAAGAGATATGTAATGTTAATTACCTGAAATTATTCCATTTTGGGGGGGGGGGGGGGGGGGACCCTGCATATATCGGTATCGGTTGATATCGGTTGATATCGGTTGATATCGGTATCGTAAATTAAAGAGTTGGACAATATCGGTATATCGGTATCGGTAAAAAAGCCAATATCGAACATCCCTAATTTTAATGCCAATATCGGCCGATAATATCGGACATCCCTAGTTCCAAGATTCCATTCCAACAGTGTTGTGATGTAAGGGGGGGGGGGGGGGAGAGACAGATGATTGAAGGTCACGTCATGACTGTGGAGAATGGAGTCCGGCCAGGTGAGAGGTGTGTGAGTCTCATCTTCCTCCTCCTTCCTCTTTCTCCTTCTGACAGACAAGCGGACGGACAAGTCTGCCGTGTCGGGAGCCATCAGGATGCACATCAGCGTGGAGATCAAAGGGGAGGAGACGGTCGCTCCGTATCACGTTCAGTACACCTGTCTGCATGAGGTCAGTATCACATTCAGTACACCTGGCTGTCTGCATGAGGTCAGTCTGTGTTGTTAGTGGGACAGTACACCTGTCTGTCTGCACGAGGTCAGTCTGACGGTGTTGTTAGTGGGACAGTACACCTGTCTGCATGAGGTCAGTCTGACGGTGTTGTTAGTGGGACAGTACACCTGTCTGTCTGCACGAGGTCAGTCTGACGGTGTTGTTAGTGGGACAGTACACCTGTCTGCATGAGGTCAGTCTGACGGTGTTGTTAGTGGGACAGTACACCTGTCTGTCTGCATGAGGTCAGTCTGACGGTGTTGTTAGTGGGACAGTACACCTGGCTGTCTGCATGAGGTCAGTCTGACGGTGTTGTTAGTGGGACAGTACACCTGTCTGTCTGCATGAGGTCAGTCTGACGGTGTTGTTAGTGGGACAGTACACCTGTCTGTCTGCATGAGGTCAGTCTGACGGTGTTGTTAGTGGGACAGTACACCTGTCTGTCTGCATGAGGTCAGTCTGACGGTGTTGTTAGTGGGACAGTACACCTGTCTGTCTGCATGAGGTCAGTCTGACGGTGTTGTTAGTGGGACAGTACACATGTCTGTCTGCATGAGGTCAGTCTGACGGTGTTGTTAGTGGGACAGTACACCTGTCTGTCTGCATGAGGTCAGTCTGACGGTGTTGTTAGTGGGACAGTACACCTGTCTGTCTGCATGAGGTCAGTCTGACGGTGTTGTTAGTGGGACAGTACACCTGTCTGTCTGCATGAGGTCAGTCTGACGGTGTTGTTAGTGGGACAGTACACCTGTCTGTCTGCATGAGGTCAGTCTGACGGTGTTGTTAGTGGGACAGTACACCTGTCTGTCTGCATGAGGTCAGTCTGACGGTGTTGTTAGTGGGACAGTACACCTGTCTGTCTGCATGAGGTCAGTCTGACGGTGTTGTTAGTGGGACAGTACACCTGTCTGTCTGCATGAGGTCAGTCTGACGGTGTTGTTAGTGGGACAGTACACCTGTCTGTCTGCATGAGGTCAGTCTAACGGTGTTGTTAGTGGGACAGTACACCTGTCTGTCTGCATGAGGTCAGTCTGACGGTGTTGTTAGTGGGACAGTACACCTGTCTGTCTGCACGAGGTCAGTCTGACAGTGTTTTTAGTGGGACAGTACACCTGTCTGCATGAGGTCAGTCTGACGGTGTTGTTAGTGGGACAGTACACCTGTCTGTCTGCATGAGGTCAGTCTGACGGTGTTGTTAGTGAGACCAAAAACACATAGAGTGTCCGGAATACTGCCAAGGATAGACACAAAAACAGCTCAGAGCTTATTTCCATTGTGGTCCTTGTAGGAGAACGAAGTGATCATCGTATAGACACATGACATCACATAGACATAACAAGTGGTGTGATGTCATGTTAACCTATACCGTTGAACAGGTAAGACATTACTTTAACCTATACAGTTGCAGAGGTAAGATGTGACATTACTTTAGTGCATGCTCTCTCTCTCTTACACACAGTGGTGGAAGAAGTACACAGTAATAGCTGATACTGAGCAGTACCTGGCTAACACACACACACACACACACACACACACACACACACACACACACACACACACACACACACACACACAACGTGTCCTCACCTGTCCTCTGGCCTCTGCGTGCAGCACCTGTTCCAGTACACTACCGAGGAGCAGAACGGAGGCGTGGTGAAGATCCCAGACGCCAAGGGGGACGACGCCTGGAAGGTGTACTTTGAGGAGACGGCTCAGGAGATAGTGGACGAGTTCGCCATGCGATACGGAGTGGAGTCCATCTACCAGGCCATGACGTGAGTTCTGGACCTTATTAAAGGAGTAAAGTCCATCTACCAGGCCATGACGTGAGTTCTGGACCTTATTAAAGGAGCAATAGGCGGCCGTTGATTTGGGCCAGAACTTCGAAATATTTTGAAATCCTTAAACTGAATTCGACCACGCCCTTCCCGATCAGAACACATCAGGATGCCTCCAAAGCCACGCCCCCGCTAGGTAGCTAGCAGGCAGCTATGTGTTGGCAGCAGGCCTTTGTGTTACACGCGCAACTGTTGCGTGTCACTAGAGGGTTCGATAGACAGCTCGCTCGGTCCAATCATTTGACTTCACAGAATTTGACTTTGTTTGTTTGATTGGATGCCGTTGTTTTAGCTCCTGCCCCTTACCGTCTGTGTTTGAATCAAAGAAAAAAGAAAAGAAAATAGTCTTCGTTCCAACTTGTGTGTTGTGTAAAATTGGCTGGTCGAGGAATTATTGGAGTTACTAAAACGCAACAGGCAACATAATGATTTAATATCATTCATATTTTTAGTGGCGCACAGGTATAAGACCAAATGTCTTACTTACTATGACCACACAAATCCATTGTTTATAAAGTCTCATGTTATGACATTTTATGATTTGGTTTATATAATTATTATATAACCAATAATATTTGGTTATATTATTATAAATATGCAAGTAATGTACAGAGCTAAAGTTAAAAAGTTACTCGCGGGACGGCGTGCAAAGGTTTTTTTCAATACATGAAAGAAAATATGATTTGAGAGATATTTGTAAATGTACTGTTCAAAAAGCTAAGAAAGGGATTATAAAAGGAGGTGTATTTCTATTGTTGGGGTTAACTTGTGGAACAATGCTGATATACAGTTAAGAATGAGTCATTCGCTTTTAGTTTTTAAGAAAATGGTTTGTAAACTATTTTTGAAAACTGTTTTCAAATCTGTTTTTTGCTATTTTCTTTTAGAATACTATTTTGTCTTAATTTTTGTTAAGAATACGCGCTTACATACGCGTGGTACGCGCTTACAAGCGACCGGATTAACCCCCTCTAGTGTATCTAGTAGATAATCATTAAAGTATCATTGCTGTTATTCCTTAACTATTCCAGGTCGTATATTTACCACCTGCGCCTTCAGAGATTGGACATTCGCTATTGATATACCGACGAATACTCTTTGCCATAAAAGTGCATACTATTTCAATTCATAAATGTAATTAAGTGATTAAGTGCTTGTTCTACACACCATCGCTGTGTAGAAATAAAGACCTGTTTCGACTTCGTACATTTGTGTTGGATCCGTTTCATCTACGTGAGAGTGTTTATGATAATATATTTATGCCGTGTACTGGGTGGCCGAATATTAAGTACAAAGGTAGTGGTAGTAAGTATCATATCTAGTAATACAGTCAGGGAATTGTACCCCTCAGTTACAATTGGTCCTTCGAGCCGGATGGTAATTAGTGTAATATTAATATAGTGTTATTAATATTGAAATGGCCTATGATGAACACTCCACGAAACGATCCTCCTAACCAACGCCCGCAGCGCGAACGACGGCTCCCTCAGTACTTAGAGGCTTACGCTGTCAGTCAACAACCTAGTCTTCTACTAACAGTAAACGCGGTAAAACTAGAAAGTCTAACCCCAACGCCCAGACTACCCCGACCATAGAGGCCCCTACGGGCTCTAATGTAACTGAAGTTCACGGTGGGGACCAGTGGGAACCAGACATGACTTCACACCCCGCCAGTACTGAAGAAGTAGTCCCCGATGAGTCCCGGGAGGAATACAACGCTACCGAGAGAGAACTCGGCACGGAAGAAGACGGGGAGAGCACCGTGGAGATAGAACTCCAAGGCTCCGCAAGGAGTACCCCGAGGGAAGGCTCCCCTATACAACCGCCTTCTCCCAGCGAGGCAGAGAGGACCCTACAGCAGGCCTTCCTCATCAGCCTGAACGCCGCTGCTGAACGCGACCGACTGCAGATCCAGCAGCGAAGCGAACATGAGCAGATACGTCTAGAAATAAGACGCATTCAGATGGAAGAGAATGTGGCCCGAGAACGAGCCGGTGCTCAACGGGACGCAGCGCGCGACAGACAGCAGTCGCAACTAATAGAACAGCTGATCAGACGGACAACACCCTCTCCCTCCGCCAGAGGCTCCAGGAACTCGTCTAGACACACCTCCAGGGCGGCATCCCCTAGCCGAGTAAACAACCCTGAACTTGACCAACAGACGAGGTCTATACCCCCCACAGACCACCTCCCCCCACCGGTCCAAGCGAGACCTAGCAACCGGGAAGGAGCAGCATATCCTGTGGAGAGGCTAAACCAGAGACTACAAGCACTGGATGACCTAACTGAAGACGAAGAGGAAGAGGAGGAGAACCACGCCCGAAGACAGCACAGTACTCTACCGGACCAGGAGGTCCGGTACAGCCCAGGCTATACTCCCGCGGAGCTGCGCTACAGACCCCCGACTCTATACACGGGTGAGCACGACGCACGACCCGCACCGAGGAACAGCACCTGGACAAGCGGGCCATGGTACACTGCCGGTACCAGCCCATACCAAGGAGCGGGAGGAGACTCGCCTAGGAGGCCTCTCCCCCAACGCTCGCCGATGTATCCACAGTCAGCGCCATACATTGGCACGCCTATGGTACCCGACTTCACCCAAGAGAACCGGGCCCAGTATACAGAACTCCGCATGTGTCTGGAGACCATGTTGGTGGATGTATTGGATGAACGCCACAAATATGCCATCCTACTGAAGCACTTAAAGGTACCCCGCGCACATAATATAGCGCTCGCCTACGCGACTTCCACCACCCCATACACAGCAGCGCTGGTAGCATTGGACCAGAGGTATGGGCGCATATGGGATTACGTGATCCAGGAGATCCGACACATCGACCGCTTACCCCCAGCAATAGACAATCGAGCACTGGACGACCTGTCCATCAGAGTGCAGTCCCTGGTAGGGATGTTGGGAGCGCAAAGAGAGAAGGGGAGGCATGAACTTTACGCCAACTCAAATGTGGAGAGGATCCTGGAGAAGCTGCCGCCCGCTCGTCAGGAGCGCTTTAGGCGGCAGAGGGACCACAGAGACCCGAATGGCCCCGAACCGAACCTCCTCGATCTAGCAGACTTCCTGGCGAGAGAAGTCAGCAGCCTACGGCTAGATACATTCGGACGGAGCACCCCTGGCTCCAGAGAAGGAACCAGACGACTAAATGATGGAAGAAGATCGGTGACTGTGATGCACCAATCGGAGTCAGTACCGAGCAGCAGGAGCCACAGTACCCCCTCCAGAACGGAGAAGTGGAAGATAGTGTGCCCCTACTGTGAGAAAGAACACTGGCTAGCGCAATGTGACTCCTTCCCCAAGCTGAACGCGGAGGAAGCAGGTCAATGGATAAAGTCCAACAAGCGCTGTTTTCGCTGTGCGCGCTCACACATGGCAGCCGAATGCCGCTTAAAGAAAAGGTGCACCAAGTGCGATGGAGCCCATCTGGACATACTTCACGACAGTAACAGACGGCGCCCTTCACCTGCACCATCCAGCCGCAAAGCGAGCGTCATGTACATCGATCCCGCCAGCAGCAGTGGAGCCCGAGTACTCCTAAAAGTAGTGCGTGTGACACTAAGCTACCAGAATAAAGTCCTGGACACTTACGCCGTCCTCGATGACGGGTCAGAGAAGACCCTGCTGCTCGCCTCCGCTGCGGCCCAGCTAGGGCTGCGGGGAAGCGAAACCCAAATGACAATTCGGACAATAAGACGAGATTTGAAGACGATAAAGGGCGAGAATGTCTCATTCTCTATCGCAGCAAGCGGCCAGCCTGAGCGACGGTACCAGATTGCAGACGCTTTCACCAGCCAAGAAATAGGACTGTCGCGGTACACATACCCCGTCGCCAAGCTGATGGAGAAATATGCACATCTGCGCAAGTTACCGATCCCGCTCATAGACAATGCTATGCCGACCCTGTTGATAGGCTCCGACCATGCAGACCTCATTGTCCCGATAGACCGGGTTCATACCGGACCCCGAGGCTGTCCTGCAGCAGTCGAGACCCGTTTGGGATGGACTCTCCAAGGCCCGCTCGCCAAATCTCTCAACCGAAGTACAGCCACTAGATGTCTCCACTCCCGAGTCACAGAGGGAGAAACCGCACTCCTGCAACACGTAGAGCGGCTATGGACCTTGGAACAAATGCCCTTTAAGAACGGAAAGAAAGACATTCGCTCTAAAGATGACATTTACGCAATTCACCTCCTCGAGACAGGGACCAAGAGAGTCCCGGTCAACGGCGTGTTGAGATACGCCACGCCACTCCTGCGGCGAGAAGGAATGCCTACTTTCCACGCCAAGACAGACGCCACAGAACGGTACCTGCTGAACACGGAGCGGCGCTTAGCCAAGAACCCCGCCCAAGAGAGTGTATACCGCGCTGAGATTGAGAAGCTCATCACAGCGGGACACGTCACAAAGATGGACATTAAAGAGGCTGACCAGACCACTGAATCGTGGTACGTGCCCCACCACAAGGTCCATCACAACGGTAAAGACCGCATAGTATTTAACTGCAGCTACCAGATCGGATCCCAAAATCTAAATAAAGAGTTACTGCCCGGTCCCACACTCGGCCCCTCCCTACTCGGCGTTCTACTCCGCTTCCGCCAGGAAAAGGTGGCCATCAGCGGGGACATTAAAGGAATGTTCCTGCAGGTGAGATTAGTAGAGGCGGACAAGCCCCTGTTACGGTTCCTATGGAGAGAGAAGCCAGGAGATGAGCACCCAGCCATCTACCAATGGGAAGTCCTCCCCTTCGGAACGACGTGCAGCCCCTGCTGTGCGACATTTGCACTACAGAAACATGTAGCAGAGGACCCAGCAGCGGACGAAGAGGTCCGACACAGCGTAAAGAACAGCTTCTACGTAGACAACTGTCTACAAAGCCTTTCAACCCAGGAAGAAGCCGAGGCTCTCCTGATTAAACTCCGCGCCTCATTGATCAAAGGCGGCTTTGATCTCAGGCAGTGGGCCAGCAGCGATCCGCAAGTACTGCGCAGCCTCTCTTCCGAGGACAAGGCAGCCAGCAGCGAGACCTGGATGGCTACAATCCCGGGAGAAGCCCAGGAGATGACCCTGGGATTGGTGTGGCGATTCAAAACAGATTCGCTTCACTACAGACACAAGCCCCTGACTACGGAGCAGGGAAGGCCGGCGGCGGCGCCGACCACCAGACGGAGTGTGTACACAACACTCGCCCGACAATATGACCCGCTAGGATGTATTCTACCGTACACCACCAGGGCAAAAATGATTGTACGAGCATTGTGGGACAAGGACCAGGGCTGGGACGACCCCATTCCCGCACACCTTGCATCCACCTGGAGAGAGTGGGAGATGGAGCTCCACTCACTCCCAGGCGTTAATATGCGCCGAAGCTACTTCCCACCCACAGAGACATGTAAAATGGACTTACACGTCTTCAGTGACGCCTCAGAGGTCGCATACGGATCAGTAGCCTACTTGCGGGCCCAAGACCAGGGGGGAGAGATCTACACAGCATTTGTCCTCGCCCGCTCGAGAATAGCCCCACGCAAGCAACAATCTATCCCACGTCTAGAGCTCTGCGCAGCCCTAGCCGGAGCGCACCTAGCCACGCTCATCCAACGTGAGCTCACCATACAGGTGTCTAGAACAATCCTGTGGTCAGATTCCACGACGGTACTCGCCTGGATCAAATCGGACTCATGCAAGTACAAAGTCTTCGTGGGAGTCAGAGTCACCGAGATTCAAGACTTAACCGAAGAGTTAACCGGAGAAACAGAGTGGCGCTACGTTGATACAAAACAGAACCCAGCTGACGTCATCACCCGGGGGATGCCCCTGGATGACCTCACCCGTCGCAATGTCTACAGTGACGGCCCCGCATTCCTAAGACTCCCGGAAGGACAGTGGCCCATGCCTATCCCGAGGGAAGCAAGTCCAGAGGAGGTGGAAAATAAGAAGTCTGTGTTCTGTGGATTGAGCACCGTAGCCTCCACCGACCCTAACATAGACGATTGCACGTCCATAGAGAGTGCACAACAAAGAACATTCCTGCGGTACCACCCGGAGTGCAAGTCCCCCGCTGATATGTCAGCAGCTAACTACGAGGAAGCAGAATTGCTTCTACTGCAGCGAGCCCAGAGAGACTCGTTCCCCGATGAATTGGCCTGTCTACAGGGAGGAAAGCCCGTCCCATCCGACAGCAGATTAATTCACCTGGCCCCCGAGAGCGACGCTCATACCCTCATCAGAGTGGGTGGTCACCTACGCAGAGCCCCCAATCTACCGGATGACATTAAATACCCGATCGTATTGAACAGCCGACACAAGGTCACAGAGCTGATTATAAAGAAATACGATGAGGATGTACATCACGCAGGAGCAGAAAGAGTCTTCGCGGAAATCAGACGTCGTTACTGGATCCTACAAGGAAGAGAGGCGGTACGACGCTTCCAGCGAACATGTCTAGACTGCCGCAAGTGGCGCGCGCAGCCCAGAATACCAAGGATGGCTGACCTTCCTCCATGTCGCCTCCGAATCGGTGACAAGCCATTCCACTCAACGGGTATGGACTGCTTTGGCCCGCTGCACATAAAGAAAGGAAGAGGAACCGAGAAGCGGTGGGGTATTGTATTCAAATGCATGACCACCAGAGCGATACACATCGAGCTTCTCCCGACCATGAGCACAGACTCATTCCTTATGGCCTTCCGAAGATTCACATCACGGAAAGGAAGACCGTCTACCCTATTGTCCGATCATGGGACAAACTTCAAAGGCGGCGAAAGAGAGCTGAGAGAGAGCTTCCAAGCTATGGGCCCAGAACTTAAGACCCACCTCGCTCCAGCACAGGTTGATTTCCAATTCAACCCCCCAAACGCACCCCACTTCGGTGGCACTTGGGAACGAGAAGTGCGCTCCATAAAGACAGCCCTGTACGCAGTACTTGGGGCCCAGACTGTGGCGGAAGAAGTCCTAATGACAGTCCTCACGGAGATTGAGGGAGTACTTAACTCGAAGCCCCTCGGATATGTCTCCAGTGATGTGGCGGATATCGACCCAGTTACCCCCAACACACTCCTGATGGGGCGGCTAGATCCTGCATTACCCCAGACAATGTACCGGCCTGAAGAAGCGAACGGCCGACGAATGTGGAGGTACAGCCAAGTATTAGCCGACAAGTTTTGGAACAGTTTCCTACTGCACTACCTACCGTCTCTACAGACCCGCCAGAAGTGGGTAAAGGAGAGAGACAATTTGACAGAAGGAACAGTCGTCATGATTATTGATCAATCACTGCCCAGAGCTATGTGGCCGGCCGGCCGCGTAAGCAAAGTGATCACCGGTGCCGACGGCAAGGTCCGAGCAGCTGAAGTGCTCGTCCAGGGTCGCACTTACACCCGTCCCGTGGCAAGGCTCATAGAACTGCCTCGACTCCCAGACACAATCGATGATGACCATGACCCTACAACCCTATGACTTTGTGAAGTTGACTGACCCCTACAGCAAACCCTTATGTGTAAATAGACAACGCGATTAATCTGTCTCTGTTTAACTGATTAGGTCTGGGACCTATTCAGGGGGTGGCTGTTGTGAAGGGCCAGATTAAACCGAATATATATATTTATTTATATATATATATTTAATTGTATTTGTATATTCTCTAATATTCCCTGATATCCCTTGTATATTCCTTGTACAATATGCATTGAATATCCATTCTAGCCTACTGAACATCCCATAATAGTCTCCATTCTACTATTGGTCGAGACCTTGGTGCCAGGCTGCCATACCCCTCAGACCCAGTTCAAACGTACCGCTCCACATGTACGAACAAGTCCTAGTTCCGCGTAGGAATCTGGCTACCGCACCACTAATGGGACTATTTGTTCATAGTGCGTATATATACTGCGCTACTAAAGTAGGACTTTCTTTTCAGTCCAGTTTCTTACCCTCCAATAGAGTCACAGACGTAAAGCCTCCCCGCGACGCCACGTGTGGGAGTAAGGCCAAGTTCGGCCTACCATCGGTATTGAGACATCGTGTATATTAATATTTGAATAGTCATATTTGGCACTATATCGTCGAGTTGGACGTAGTCTATTAAGCTAATAATAGTCTGTTAATATATAGTGCTTCGTGCGGTGAGAATACTACCGTAGTCAGTACCCCATCGTTTCGGGCAGAGAACTGGCTGCTTACCCAGGGTGGTTGACCCCATGTGAAGCTGCACCCGAGGAGCCCCAGAGCCGACGAGCGAGTGGACCTGTATACCGGATTATTCTACCGACGACAGCCCGCCTTCCCAGGCACGGATTATGCTTTGTATACTTTGATTATTCCATGGATAAAGACCCCCGACACTGCCGTGTGTTGGAACCCCCCCCCTGGAGAGGACGCAAGGTGAGGAGACGCTCTGCAAGACGAGGTCGCTTCACGTCTCTCCCCCGTGGACCGGAGAGAGCCGGCCCACAAAGAGTCCACCTGCTTTCATCTGTGGTCCAAGGATCGCCGGCGCATTGAACGGCACTACAGTGGGTTCACCTGGGATACCCTTGGCCGGACGAGGCAGCCGGATTCTACCCCCCCCCCTTCCTACTCCTGTCGGCTTACAAGCGACCGGATTAACCCCCTCTAGTGTATCTAGTAGATAATCATTAAAGTATCATTGCTGTTATTCCTTAACTATTCCAGGTCGTATATTTACCACCTGCGCCTTCAGAGATTGGACATTCGCTATTCGTGAGTCTCCCTCAGGGCAGCTCTGGCTGCAATTGTAGCTTACCACCACCGGTATGACTGTGTATGAACGAATAATTGACTCTGTGAAGCGCTCTGGGTGTCATGAAGAGCGCTATATAAATCCAAGTCATTATTATTATTATTATATACCGACGAATACTCTTTGCCATAAAAGTGCATACTATTTCAATTCATAAATGTAATTAAGTGATTAAGTGCTTGTTCTACACACCATCGCTGTGTAGAAATAAAGACCTGTTTCAACTTCGTACATTTGTGTTTGATCCGTTTCATCTACGTGAGAGTGTTTATGATAATATATTTATGCCGTGTACTGGGTGGCCGAATATTAAGTACAAAGGTAGTGGTAGTAAGTATCATATCTAGTAATACAGTCAGGGAATTGTACCCCTCAGTTACAACTACTATTACTACTACTATTACTACTACTACTACTACTACTACTACTACTACTACTACTACTACTACTACTACTACTATTACTATTACTATTACTACTACTACTACTACTACTACTACTACTACTACTACTACTACTACTACTGTTGTGAAGGGCCAGATTAAAGTTGAGAATCTGCATTTATTGTTATATATACTTTGTATATTATTTATATATACACGGTATATCCCTTTAAGCCTGCGTGTAAATCATAGTAACATTCACTTTCCCTATGAATAATGCCCCCTGACGAAGGCTCCAGGCAGTCTCGCACTCAGACAGGTGCAATGGGCGAGTTTGGGGCATGTCAGAACATGCCTTTGGCAGTGTAGTGATTCAGGACCAAAGTGGTTAGGTTTGGAACTAGAT
Source organism: Notolepis coatsorum (assembly GCF_963971535.1). NCBI lineage: Eukaryota > Metazoa > Chordata > Actinopteri > Aulopiformes > Paralepididae > Notolepis > Notolepis coatsorum. Next base: position 10,349,089 of record NC_140168.1, on the reverse strand, counting down.
AATCACTTAAGTATAAATACAGCGCAAGGTGCGCACACCGTGCTTAGTCGCTTAGTTCATTTCAGTTCGTCTAAAGCAGCAGTGTGACAAGTTCGGTAACATTGAAGTGAGCAACCGTGCGTTTAGAACATGTGCGAATAGAATAGTAAAAGTGTCAGAGTTTAGTGAAGTAACGTCAAGTTCGACCTAGTTTAATGTGAAGTATAGTGCACAGGAGAATCGGCGTCGGCGATTGCAGAACCATTCCTGGTTGGATTATATTGCTTTGGGACCGTGACTACCGGAGAAGAGCACCGTTGATTTCCACTATCATTTGGGATTTAACCTCGTGAGGATTACCACTCGGGCCTGCCTCGTGGAAGGGGCTGGCTAGCTGTCGTCAATGCTGTCGAGCATCTTGGATTACAACTATTGCTTTGTCTGCGGATCAAGGGAGTACAAGCACCGACTCCTGTACCTGGAGCCTCTTTATTCCTCGTTGACTCAGACGGAGTACCCGAACATTCCTCTACCCATTGTCTCCAGTTGGTACCGTTGTTGCCCTATATAATTGCTACTATACAACAGGTGGCGTCAGCTTAGACCCATCATAGTATTCCTACTATTCTTAGTGACTTATGCTCTTGACTGACTTTACGTATATTCTTCGCCATACAAGCGCGACCCTAATTCTCATTCTGTAACCTAACGTTGCCTAATAATAATAAATTACCCTCCAATAGTATTTCTGTGTCCATGCCGTGTTCTTGTGAGTGTTCACCATCAATATTTGATGTACTGTTTGGCCAGTAATTAAAGTACATAACTAGCAGTGGTTTAATCTATCACAATCTTTAATACAGTCAGGGTTTTGTAACCCCTCAGTTACAATTGGTCCTTCGAGCCGGAGGGTATCAGTGTAATATTTAATATAATATTAATATTAACCATGGCCAGCGGTGAACACTCCCCAAGCGGCTCTCCCAAGCTAGAACGCCCGCAGCGCAAACGTCAGCCACCTCCCTATCTGGAGGAATTCGCTTTCGTTCTACCCCCTAGCTTATCTAAACAGACGTTAAATAAGGATAAAGCGGATAGTCAAAGCATGTCAAATCCTATCGACTTGGCGACCCTGCCAGTAGAGACCCCAGTGGGTTCAAACGAAACCGACCCAGCTCACGGGGGGGACCAGGTGGGACATGACATGACTATACCTCCAGACAGCGTCACCGGGATAGACCCCGGAGCGCTCCAGGATAAAGAAAGCGCTCCAGGGATAGACCCCGGTGCACAACCAACCCAAGAGCGCGTACCCGAGACAGCCCTCGGCGCGCAACCAAGAGAAGAGTACCGCGCTCAAGAGATAGACCTCGGAGCGCGCCAAGAGAACAGGTCTCCACCAAGCCCTGTCGGCGCTCGATCACCTCCACCAGTGTCATCCCCCAGCGAGGCTGACCAGAGACTGGCGCAAGCCTTGATCGCCACGCTGACAGCTTCAACCGAAAGAGACCGACTCCAGGGTGAGCGCGACCAACTCCAAGCACAAGCCCTTAGCGAGCGCGAACACTCTGCAGCGGAACGAGAGCGCCGCCAAGTGCAACAACAGAGTGAGCGCGAACATTCTGCACTACAAAGAGAACGTCTCCAAGCGCAACAACAGAATGAGCGCGAGACCATCAGAATGGAAGAGAGGCGCCTCCAGGCTGAAGAAAACATGCAGCGCGACGCCGCCCACGCGCAACGCGATGCACAGCGCGACACCGCCAATGCACAGCGCGAGATGGAAAGAGACCGGCTGCAGGTGCAGATGGTGGAGCAACTACTCCAGAGGGTGACCCCTCACTCCTCCACCCGGAGCTCCCGGAGATCATCACGACACGGGTCGAGGGCACCTTCCCCTCCCCGACACATCTACACGGGACCTAGCCAGCAGGAAGAACCTGCCTACGTCGCCGAGCCCCCTCCGCAACCAGTCTACACGGGACCCAGCCAGCAGGAGGAACCTGTCTACGTCTCCGAGCCCCCTCCCCGACCGGTCTACACGGGACCCAGCCAACGGGAAGATCCCGCCTAAGTCGCCGAGAAACTAACTAGAAGACTCCAGGACCTAGCGGAGGAAGAGGAGGGATGTCAAGCCCACCAGCACAAGACCATCTTGGACCAGGAGGCCCAGTACAGCCCCGACCCCAGCCCCGAGCCACTGCGTTACGAACCCCCGACCCAAACCAAGGTTGAGTTTAATACACAGTCGGCACCGAGGAGCAGCACCTGGGGGCCCGGCCTCTGGTACCCACCCAGCACTAACCCACTACCCCACGTACGGGGAGACTCGCCCAGGAGGCCTCTCCCCCTACGCTCATCGGTGTCCCAGCCATCCATGGCGTCTTACCTTGGCACACCGACGTTCCCAGACTTTAAGCGCGAGGACAGAGCACAGTACACGGAATTACGCATGTGTTTGGAGACTATGATGTCCGATGTCCCCGACGAGTCGTACAAATATGCCATCCTCCTCAAGCATCTCAAGGTGCCCAGAGCGCATAACATAGCGCTGGCATATTCCAACTCAAGCACCCCATACTCCGCTGCTCTGGTGGCCCTCGACCAGCGCTATGGACGCATATGGGATTACGTGATCCAAGAAATACGGGATATCAACCGCCTCCCCCCAGCCAAAGACAATAGAGCACTGGATGACCTCTCTATCAAGGTACAATCCCTCGTGGGGATGCTGGGGTCCCAAAAGGAGAAGGGGAGACATGAACTGTATGCAAATTCTAACGTGGAGCGGATACTGGAGAAGCTCCCTCCAGCCCGTCAAGAGCGTTTTCGGCGGCAGAGAGACCACCGTGACCCCAACGGCCCAGAAGCATCCCTCCTAGACCTAGCTGATTTCCTCGCCAGGGAGGTCAGCAGTCTACGACTGGACACATTCGTGTGGAGTGACTCTAGCCCTAGAGATGGACCGCGGAGGTTCAATGACAACCGCCGGTCCGTGACAGTTATGCACCAAGCCGAGGTTGAGCCACGGCAGACGAGCCACAACACCCACGTCAAGGAGAAGTGGAAGGCTGTCTGTCAGTACTGTGAAAAGGAACATTGGCTGTCTCAATGTGACACTTTCAAGAAGATGACCGCTGACGAGGTGAGTCAGTGGATCAAAGCCAACCGCCGCTGCTTCCGCTGCGCGCGCAGCCATATGGCAGCTGAGTGCCGTTTAAAGAAGAAATGCAACAAGTGCGACGGCGCCCACTTGGAGGTCCTACACGACAGCAACAAGAAGAAACCCGTAC
>NC_140168.1:10328317-10340817 GCF_963971535.1 Notolepis coatsorum | reverse complement strand
TGTTAAAGTGGTATGTGGTCCAGTTATGCTGATATGATTAAAGGTTATGTTAAAGTGGTATGTGGTCCAGTTATGCTGCTCTGATTAAAGGTTATGTTAAAGTGGTATGTGGTCCAGTTCTGTATCGTTAGTGGCTTAGCTTGGCTTCGCCTTCTGCACTATCTCGCGTACGTGCACGCGTACTGAATAAACCACAAATGTACCTCTAATACCAGTATTAGTCTGACCACACCCCTCATCAGCTTACCTTCATAAGCAGGTGTGTGGTCACCTGCTCTCCTCCTTCTCGCTTTCACCACAAGGAAGAGGTGCCTCGGTAGATCCCCACACTTGACACCATGATGGAAGAAATTGGATTAGGAACAGCTTGGGAAACAAGGATACGTTGACATCATATCTTTATTTTCTCTCTCACTATTTTCGAGAAAATACGGCGATATTGTCTTCGTACTGGAGTGTCTAGAAGATGATGATCATTCTACAAACCCTCCACCGGTTTTCGTATTGGGAGCACGCCGCTGCATGCTTCTCAACTGCAGTTCCTTGCTGTGTTTGTTGGGGTGAAACCTGTCAGGCCACAGCTGAACTGTCGGACATGCCGCTGTTGTGAGGAGCGGTGCGTTCCAGGTTGGGTGAGTAGTGTTTGCTGGCGGGCTCCACTTGTCTGTTAGTGCTATGGGGGCTACTAGACAAAGTTTATGGAAACCGGCCCCAGGCTAGGGTCCTTTGTTTAGCCGTCTAGGCGACAGAAGGCCTTGGTCTGGCGACCATTATAGTTTTAACTAGTGGGCCGCGACCATTGACACTGGTGATCCCTGTGTGTTCTGGACGAGTGGATTCTCTCTGTCACCGTGTTAAGACCCCATCTTTCATATCCAAATGAGAGTATTCCTTCACGAGGGGATATGTGCATGTAATGTGCGATAGCGGCAGATTCATGTTCAAAGTCAGCTATACAGGCCAGTTGGTACTGTGCTGATTCCGCCGGACGTGTTATTGTCACCGTTGTGAAGCGGTGTTGACGTCTTGTTTTTTCTTTTCTCTTAAAAAGTGAGGAGGGTTCAGAACGGCGGCCTGTCTGGGTGAGTGTTATGTCATTGTTTACATGTTCATAGCTTACGGTTAGCCGGTCGGTGGCCTGGCGCGGGGTAGCTTAGGCTTCTCGCGCGCCGCCGGGAGCTCGCTCCTGATCGCGTGCGTCGTAGATCGGCGTCTCGCGAGCGGAAGCGTTAGCACCTGAACGGTTGGAGCAGCCGTTAGCTTGATGCTATTCTGTTGAACGTGCTTTGATTTTTAACATGTTTTACACTCTTGACCACGACGTCATCTTTGACAGGGGATGTTCGTCAACCCTGCCTGAGCCTAGACGGGGATTGCGTCAACAAAGAGGGCTGTGTTCTACGGTGGCTTATGACTGCACTTCGCTGATCTGCGTTCCGGGCAGGTACGGGGTTGGCCAGACCCTCATAACACGTCTTCTGGTTTTACCTTGCTGAATGTATTGTGAATGACGGTGTTTTTTCCCAAAACGTGTGTTGTTGCAATGCATTTGAGATACGTTGCGGGTTGTGTGTGAGCTGTTTTTGTCACTGGCAGTAGCTTCTCTGTGCAGGTCGTGATGTATTGATCTGGTTGTTGTGTGAGAAACATCATGGTGTTTATGTGTACCGTGTACTCACTACTAAGGCAACTAACCTATGAAGCTATGCTTGGTGACGAGTGAGTAAAAGAATGTTCTTTCTCAGACTGTAATGACAATGGACAGTGAGTTCACACATTAACAGGTTTTCCTGTTTTAACTGGCCGTATTGGGGGTAAAATAGGAGGATTGTGTTTTTCCCCCCCGGTTCCCTGGGGACTTTATCACCTCCTATCAGACATGTTGTGCATTAATTGTGTCTTTTGTGTGGTAGGGATACGGTGTAACTCTCAGCTTGATTGCTGAGGTTGTGCTAAATCTGCTGGAGAAACTTATTTCCTAAAGGGAAATTGGTTTGGTTGCTGTCATGTGTGCTTGGCAAGGCCTGTGGTCGATGCTAATCAAGAATGATGTATTCTCTCATTGTGATGATGATGGGTTGTGTGTGTCATGTGACCTACAACTGGGTTGTACTGACCACAGAAGCACATGTGTATGTTGGACCGGGGTTCTTAGAGCCCTCTCTATTCTGTGTTTTTCCTTAGTAAAAATCAGATAGCAGGTTAGCTCGTGCGCTGTGTGGAGCTGTGAAACGCTTCATAGAGCTGACTATGACTGTGTCATATTCTCTTTTTGTCGTTACGTCGTATCATGGGTGTGGGGTCGTAAAGGGGTGAACTGGTAACCTTTCCTCTCCCCATTGTTCTGTCGGTCAGGGGTACACCCCCTGTCCTTCAAGGTTCCCGTCACGTGGCGGTTCGGCACGTTACGGGGGGGGGGGGGGGGGGGGGAGGGAGTTCCTGGTCCCACGGCCTGGTATATTGGGCGTGTGCACCGCAGGAATTCCCCCGCCATAGAGTACGTCACCGTGCGCGTCTCTGTTGGTAGGACTTCCGTGTGCTGTTCAGGTCCATGTGATGGATCTGTTTTCAGGGGGGGTGGTCAGGGCTCCTCCTCACCAAGCGCCTACTCAGGCCTTCTGTGAGTTCGGACTCCTTCTTCCATGTGATCCATGTGAGGAAGCCTCCATCAGAGTACAGAGCCTTCCTCCTCAGATTGTCAAAGTGAGTGGACCCTCTAGAAGGGTCCTTTTCTATTGTATGTATATTCGATTCAATTCGTTTATTGAGTGTGTATGGGTTCGGTGCCTCTTCCCCGGAGGCCCTAAAACCAGTTTTTTACATGGCTCAAGGTGCAATATATTCTTTTCAATCTGTACAGCTCGCGTGGGAAGTCTCTCTGGGGATCCCCGTCTCTTTCCTATGGGAGGTTGGTGGGATGTAAAAATGTGAAAAATTTTTACCCCGGCTGTGTAGACTGGGATACATACTGTTGATGCTTCCTTCTTTCTATTCCAGAAGTGTTGGAGTTAGGGAGTGTCACACCCCTCTTGTCGTTCCCCTGGGCGCCTTGGGGATTCAATGGCAGGTCTAAATAGCCTGTTCATTGATGGGGGTGTGTCCCGACGCACGTATAGTGCTAGCTCGCTGTAAACAGGCGATTGACTGGCACGCCTTAGTTGCTTGTGGTTGAAACAGCGTTTTTATAAAGCAACTGAGATGGGGGTTTTTCCTCTTCCGGCGACCACATCCCATGACCTGGGTGGGTTGTCGACGGATCCTCGTTCATGTCTGGGGGATGATGACGGGATGGATCTGAACATATGTAGTGGGGTCTCACGCCCTTGGGGTGGGCCACCAGGCGCGGTTCGTCCCGACGTCTGGGTGGCGCCTTCTTTTCATGTTAAGATCAACACGCATATCTGCCCTTCTCCTGGGGCATGTCGGCGTGGTTAGGGCACGGGACTGGTTCTGGTCACGCTGGTCCAGATCAGTTGAACCCGTTGTCCGCCGGGGATGCAGATCTGCTGTTCTGGTACCCTGAGGGACTTGGGCTTTTTTCAGGGGGAAAAATGCCAGGTCGGTCTGGGTGTCACAGGGTTAAGCGCTATGGAGACCCTGGTTGGGTATGTTTTTACTCAGCACTGTCGTCATGGCTTACAGCCATGCCATTCTGTACGCGCTCGATCTCGTCGGATCTCGGCCGCTACACAGGTTGGTCCTGGTTAGTACTTGGTTGGGAGACCGCCGGGGAATACCAGGTACGGTGTGCTTAGGGGCTGGTTCTCCATTGTTTTTCGCTCCTCTCTCACGCATGGCGAAGAGGGGCCTGTGGGGGTGGTTTTTTGACCTCCTCTGGTGACCCTGTGCTTCCCGTACCGCCAGGCCCGGTCCGAAGTGATGTTTGCGACCCGTAGGCCTGGGTTAACCCTTTTTGGAAACTGAAACACTTGTACTGCGGTATAGCCGGTGTATACCCGCAGGTGTGTTTTGGAGTTTTTTCTTGAGGGGTTATAGGAACAACCACCGCATTGGGTAACACCGAGGTGGTTGATTCCCTGGTGTGTTGGAGCAGTGTCAACTCCCGGGTTCACCGGTTGAGGGTGCCCCTGCACGTTCATGACGTCTGCCAATCGTGTCAGCCTTCTCTGCCTCGACCCCTCTGGGTGGGGGTTGTTAAATGGAGGCTTGGTCATGCAACACCGCCAGCTTACGCTCCTTCCGCCGGGGCGGCTGTGTTCAGCTGTCCCCTCTGGCGCCTGTCTCGTCCGCAGTCTCCAGGCTAGGGTTAACAGCCTGTTGCCTGGTTTTTTCCCCGGTGCGCTGCCTGCTTCCGTTGGTTAACCTTTTTTGTGTGCTTACGGCCATGCTGACTGCCTATTCTGCAGGGTCAGTGTGCCAGGCGGTGTACTATTGGGGGGACGGGGCCCGCTCGGCTTACTGGCCTGGTTGGTTCCGCCTGGGAATACCAGGTGCAGTAACTGAGGGGCCTTTGTCCGAATACGCTGGCGATGTGGGGGGCGGGGCACTACGTGCCCACCTGGTGGGGTCTTGATGCTGGCATCATGGACTTCTCCGGGCCCCCATTCCAGGGAGTCCAGTCCTTTTGGTGGGTCTGGGTCTTCCTTCGTGCTCCGCTGCTACGGCCTTGCCACGGGGTTGGGTTTGCCCTTGACCCCGTGATTCTGGGGGCAGTAACGAGGTTGTTCCTCCGTTCGTTCCCGGGTGGCATGCGGGTTGTGCGTGTGTGTAGTCGTGGGTCAAGCCACGGTCTGCTCACCCTGTGCGTTGAGTTGCTTGAGTGCCTCTTCGCACGGTCGGGTCCGTCGCCCTCCCGTGACGTCCCTAATAGGGGGGCTACCCTCCATTAGGGGGGGTCGGGGGGGCTCGGCCCTCCCTGTTCTGATGGTTTTGGGGGGCTGTCAGCGGGGTGTATTTGTCAGCCAAGTGGCTCCGCTTGGCCTCCCTTGTGCAGAAGGCGAAGCCAAGCTAAGCCACTAACGATACAGAACGTTAGGTTATGACTATAACCAAGTTCTGTTAGTTAGGGGCGATGCTTGGCTTCGGACGGCCGCTGCAGCCCTTGACCTCACCTTGTGGTGAAAGCTTGGGAAGGAGGAGAGCAGGTGACCACACACCTGCTTATGAAGGTAAGCTGATGAGGGGTGTGGTCAGACTAATACTGGTATTAGAGGTACATTTGTGGTTTATTCAGTACGCGTGCACGTACGCGAGATAGTGCAGAAGGCGAAGCCAAGCATCGCCCCTAACTAACAGAACTTGGTTATAGTCATAACCTAACGTTATGCTGCTCTGATTAAAGGTTATGTTAAAGTGGTATGTGGTCCAGTTACGCTGCTTAACAAAAAAAAGCAGTTACAAAAATGTCATTACCTGCAATGTATTGTTGTGTATTTGACAAATAAAGAACCTGAAACTTGAAACACCCACATTTCCCCCCCTGGGCTCAGGAGTCACACATGTTTACACATCAGGTCCCGCCCCCACATCTCTAAACCAACCAGAGAAACCAGGTCATCTCAGGTCCCGCCCCCACATCACTAAACCAACCAGAGAAACCAGGTCACCTCAGGTCCCGCCCACACACCTCTAAACCAACCAGAGAAACCAGGTCACCTCAGGTCCCGCCCACACATCTCTAAACTAACCAGAGAAACCAGGTCACCTCAGGTCCCGCCCACACACCTCTAAACCAACCAGAGAAACCAGGTCACCTCAGGTCCCGCCCCCACATCACTAAACCAACCAGAGAAACCAGGTCAAGCCGGTCTTGGCTTTACTTAGACAAATGTTAACAAATAAAAGTGTGTTTCTGGGAGTTTTACTGTTTTTTCCCTTCCTTTTGATCTTTTCTTGTGCAGAAGGAGAGGTTTGTGAAATTGCTGGATCAGCTGCACAACTCGCTGAGGATCGACCTCTCCATGTACAGGGTACCGCCGGCCTTTTATTCCCTTTAGTTTACAGCATAAGAAACGCTGAACTTTTTCCCCAATTGTAAACTATTTAGAATTCGCTTTTGGTTTACACTCTTATGGTGTTTTCGGCCTTTTCTGGAGGCATTTGTATTTCAATAATACAGTATGTTCTTTGTTTTTGGGACTGTGATTGTTTATATGGCACTTTTTAACGTCTCGTTATTAAACTCGTTAAACTATTATACCTAGTCCAGACTTCAGTGGATTTGATCTGAGTGCAGGGTTTCTCTCGTGTCATAACGTCAGCCCTCTGGATGTTTCCTTTTGATCAATCAATCAATCAATCAATCAATCAATCAATCAATCAATCAATCAATCAATCCTGCTTTCAGAACAACTTCCCAGCCAGCAGTCCTGAGAGGCTGCAGGACCTCAAGTCCACCGTCGACCTCCTGACCAGCATCACGTTCTTCAGGATGAAGGTATTTTATTTTATTTTATTTGACATTTAAAAAAAAAAAAAAAATCCAGAAAAGGATGAAACACAAAAAAAGTCAAGACTTGTTATTTCCATTGTGGTCCTTGGTCTCAGACAGATAAACAATACAAAACATGACCACAATTAAAACAATAGTGACAAACTACGTACATAGACGTGTCAATTTTAAGTGCAGTACAAACGTAGCCACAGACAACAATGTATCAGACATACATTTTAAAATCTAGTTTTTAACATTGTCGAGGAGCCATGATTTTTTTTTTTTTTTTTTTTTGTCGGCTACTAATACATTAATTAGCTGTGAAGGTGGCAAATTCCAATTTGTGGCTCCCCAGAATTTAAAAGAACATTTGCCCATATTTGTTTTGAACCTTGAATACACAAGGTATGGATGGGAAATTAAGAAAAAGATCCATCTGTCATTTCTCTCTCTCTCTCTGTCTTTGCTCCTATGCAGACATGATGTTCGAGGTAGAGGGTGCCCTTAGGCACGGACAAAGAAACTGTTTCCCATTACCCTATCCAAACTGGACTCATTTGTGTGTGTGTGTAACTTTATTTTTGAACAATATATAAATAACATGTGACAGAAGCACAGAAGTGTTCAGACATGCATCATACAGACATCGTAAAGACACCCGACATCACATACTGTAGTGTAGACGTAACATAGACACATAAAAACATGTAAAAAATGGTGTGACATCATCATGTTAACCTATACAGTTGCACAGGTAAGATGTGACATCACTTTAACCTATAATAGGGAGGTGTGTAGTGGTGTCATCGCTGTTTCCGGCCAGTCCACCTCGCAAAAATTGCAACGTATATTTCCCCCATTGCCCATTTCTAAATCGTCTCGTTTAAAACAAATAAAGCATGAACATTTGCACGGTGTACCTTTCTGTGCGTATTCATCCACACAATCTATAGCTCAACATGAAAATATTCGCAATTAATCGTAAAAAGAAAAAAAATTGCTGAATTTTATTTCAACCGAAAATGATTAAACAATAATGTTAGTGATAGAAGGGAACTTTCCAATGTGCATGAGGCAGAATTGTTACAATAGCCGATAATCCATTTTCCCAATGATAAATCCCTATACGGGTGGACCTCGCGGGCGGTCCAAAGTGACGTCAGACTACACCTCTCTATATCGTTGCACAGGTAAGATGTGACATTATTTTGTGTGTGTCCCCAGGTCCAGGAGCTGCAGTCTCCTCCCAGGGCCAGCCAGGTGGTGAAGGACTGTGTGAAGGCCTGTCTCAACTCCACCTACGAGTACATCTTCAACAACTGCCATGATCTTTACAACCGGGAGTACCAGACCGACCCTGTGAGTCTGAGTCTGCTTCTATACTGAGGCCATGTTTAGACGGAGAGAGTCTGAACAGAAACCGCAAAAGTCGTCTTGCGGTCTCACTTTTAATGTTGCGTTTAGACTAGTGTTTTGGGATGGAATTCTGAGTGCAGACGACGCTGTAACGACTCGAGACGACGGAGCCCCACTGTCACACGATTGGCGCATATGTCACATGACGTGCTGTGAAGACCCGCCCTACTCTGCCTCTGATTCGCAGACTGTGGGTGGGGGAATGTGATTGGACCAAAGCAGAGTCACTCACAGACAGTGGGTCCAGTCACTAATAGTTGTGATAGCCGCGGGACAGATTCTTGTGTATTTAAAAGTACTGCCAATGTAGCCTTCAGGTGATCGCCATGGATAGAATCAGACATGCTTTGTTTACGCTACTGGCGCATGCCTGTGATGTAAGCAGTACGCGCGACGAAAGCCTTGACAACCCTTTCGTCATCGTTTTATGCGGTTTGACAGTTTAGATGATAGCGCAAAGGTTTATCGTTTTTAGGAATTCCACCCAGGAAGGTGGTCTCACTTTTTTGCGGTTTCTCCCCGTAAAAACGCCGTTTCCGTATAAACGAAAGGCACATCCGAAAAAATTTTTTTGCGGATTCACCTGCTAGCATTTCCGTCTAAACAATCTCGGCCGTTAAAGAACCCAGGATGCCTATCGTAGAGAGTATAGAGGGGGTTCCCGGGGGTTCCCGGCCAAATTCCCAATCAGGTCTCTGACATCAAGGCCACCTAATCATCCCTTCCCCTTAATTGGCTGATATCAATCCCTGTCTCCTGAGCCGTTCAGCCATTGTGTAGTGTGATGTGTGCCGGGTGCCAGTGTATGGTAGTCATTATGTAGTGTGATGTGTGCCGGGTGCCAGTGTATGGTAGCCATTGTGTAGTGTGATGTGTGCCTGGTGCCAGTGTATGGTAGCCATTGTGTAGTGTGATGTGTGCCGGGTGCCAGTGTATGGTCGTCATTGTGTAGTGTGATGTGTGCCTGGTACCAGTGTATGGTAGCCATTGTGTAGTGTGATGTGTGCCGGGTGCCAGTGTATGGTAGCCATTGTGTAGTGTGATGTGTGCCTGGTGCCAGTGTATGGTAGCCATTGTGTAGTGTGATGCGTGCCTGGTGCCAGTGTATGGTAGCCATTGTGTAGTGTGATGTGTGCCTGGTGCCAGTGTATGGTAGTCATTGTGTAGTGTGATGTGTGCCTGGTGCCAGTGTATAATAGTCATTGTGTAGTGTGATGTGTGCCTGGTGCCAGTGTATGGTAGTCATTGTGTAGTGTGATGTGTGCCTGGTGCCAGTGTATGGTAGTCATTGTGTAGTGTGATGTGTGCCTGGTGCCAGTGTATGGTAGTCAGTGTGTAGTGTGATGTGTGCCGGGTGCCAGTGTATGGTAGTCATTGTGTAGTGTGATGTGTGCCTGGTGCCAGTGTATGGTAGTCATTGTGTAGTGTGATGTGTGCCTGGTGCCAGTGTATGGTAGCCATTGTGTAGTGTGATGTGTGCCGGGTGCCAGTGTATGGTAGCCATTGTGTAGTGTGATGTGTGCCTGGTGCCAGTGTATGGTAGTCAGTGTGTAGTGTGATATGTGCCTGGTGCCAGTGTATGGTAGTCATTGTGTAGTGTGATGTGTGCCGGGTGCCAGTGTATGGTAGCCATTGTGTAGTGTGATGTGTGCCGGGTGCCAGTGTATGGTAGTCATTGTGTAGTGTGATGTGTGCCTGGTGCCAGTGTATGGTAGTCATTGTGTAGTGTGATGTGTGCCTGGTGCCAGTGTATGGTAGTCATTGTGTAGTGTGACATGTGCTGGGTGCCAGTGTATGGTCGTCATTGTGTAGTGTGATGTGTGCCTGGTGCCAGTGTATGGTAGCCATTGTGTAGTGTGATGTGTGCCGGGTGCCATTTTTTTTTTTTTTACATAAGAATGAATAATATAGCTAGATAAACAGCTACAATCTGCACGAGGCTCTCTCACCCAGAGTCGGGTTTTTAGAAAAACAGCAACAGGACTGGAATGAGGCGCCACGGCGCTACAGTTATTCATATTTAGGTCGACCGACAAGACTCTTTGTAATAATGACAGAGTCCTATTAATTAAGTTAATGTCCGTTGGTCGGAAATGTTGTCAGTCACCACCTTGGACCTTCCCATATATAACAATGGCTAAAAGGTTCGACCTTGATCTGCGCCATCGATCTTTGGCTGATCTGAATAAAGGTTTGACCTTGGTCTGCGCCATCGATCTTTGACTGATCTGAATAAAAGTTTGACCTTGGTCTGCGCTATCGATCTTTGGCTGATCTGAATAAAAATCAACAGGACCGGTCCTTGGCTGACTGTCAACCTGTCCACCAAGTTTGATTCAGATGAGAACTGCACAAGTTATCGCAATTAAAGATAGACGGACAGACAGACAGATAGACAGACACGCAGACCCATACAAACACTTCATGCAGATGCACAACGCTGGTATAATTGCACTGAAAAGACTTGAGCCCGACCTAACCATAACCATAACCCCAAACAACCCGGCCAGTACCAATGAGACAGAATCAACATTACACATGCATTCATATTGCCAGTACGTCCAGCGTAACTATGACGACTCCCAATGACTCTATGTAATATCATCAACCCATCCATCTACACTCCATTGCACACAGATCCACATGCACACACTCACGTAACACTCACTTTAGACACTTTGACACTACATTATATTGATCTATTATTAAAAGATTTGCACTACATTCATTCCTCATTTGCATTTGCACCTTGCCTTAAAAGGTTTTGTACCTCATTAAGTCCGCGATTGTACCTCATTGTCTTTCACTGTACTTAGGTTGTACTTTAGTTTGTATATTGTATTGTATATTGTATATTGTATAGTGTTATTCCTCCTTTACTTTTTTTTTTACTCGTTACTCATTACTCACATTCTCAGGGGCTCATATACAGAACCAAGCATTTCACTGGGAAGTACATGTACGTTTTATATGTGACAAATAAAAACAAACTTGAAACTTGAAATATGTCTCCCCAGTCGAAGGTGGTACCTCCGGACGAGCAGGGCCCCACCGTCAAGAACCTGGACTTCTGGTCCAAACTCATCACCCTCATCGTCTCCATCATAGAGGAGGACAAGAACTCCTACACACCCTGTCTCAACCAGTGAGTGCTGCTGCGGCGTCGTTTGTCTGAGGGAAGCGACAGTTGTGATTGGAGGATCAAGAAAAGAGGGCGGGACTTGAGATAGGTCAAAACGTACACGATGATTAGATTGGATTAGATTCAAAATGTATCGTCATTATACAAGCACAAGTACGGTACAACGAAAAGAAGGTTTGGCATCCAACCAGAGTGCCTCTCGTATTGTTATGTAAGTAGTTATGTAAACTTGGATTGTTATGTAAATTAGTGTATTTATAACGTCGTCGTGGGCGTAGTCGTTCAGTATGCATGTGGATGTTAAGCTGTAGACCCGTGTGTGTGCGTGGAGGCTTTTCTTGCTACTGTTCTTGGCCAACACTTCATGGTTTTGGTCTTGCTGAAGTCTCGTCTTTGTCTCTGACAAGGATCTTGAATTTCAAATGCCTTTTTTATAATTTAGTGTAGTTTTATAGTGTTTTTTTTTAGTGTCGTTTAATATCTTTCTACCATTTTTATTAAAAATTTGGGGGGGGGGGGGGGATTCCACCGCAAAACAAAATGTGGCTCATTTGCAGGGAGAGGAGGAACAGATATGGGCAGGCAGGGTAAATAGAAGAAAGACGTAAATATAGGCAATAAAATTAAATCTGAATATAAATATACGAGAAAAATAAACGGTATACACAAGGTGCACAACAAGTTCACAATGACTATGACATAGACTGTGTGGCATGATAGATATTGAACAGGTGAAAATGCACCTCTCACTTTCTACAGTGTCTTCTCTTCTAGAGCACTGGTCAACACCGTTGAGCCTCTATCTTTACATTTAGAAGGAACGACTGCGATGGTGGAGTTTCCCCTTTTAAAAATGGTTACATGATGATGATCAATAAATCAAACACGAGTTCCTCTTTTCACACGGTTGCTGTTCTCTTTTTTTGGCTGCTTTTGAGAATATTCGCTTAATTTTCTGAACGGAAAATAAATGAATCCATATCACCGGTATGGCGGTATTTAGACGATCGTTGCCGTATTATATGGGGGGGGGGGAGGGGGGGTTGGTGTAGGACACACACGCAGACACACACAAAAAGGTGGATCGTTAACCACTGGAATCGCTGAGCGATGAGAGAGGGTGGGGGGAAACACAAAAATAAAATAAATAAAGATAGAAACACAAAACACCAGTATAAAATAACTGGGTAAAAATCCCAAAATAACCACCACTGCCTAGCCGTTAAAAACAACAAGAAAAACAACAGCACTAGAGACAGAGAAAACCCTAGAAGCATGAGCTTGGGACACTCGTCTACTGAGGGAAAAACATGAAATGGACAACAAGCATCCGAACACAGTCAACCAAACCTACTTAGAGGCGCTGCACACCTGACACCAATCAGGTGGCAATCAAGCCCACACACCTGGCATGCCGCATGGCAATTACCTGCAGAGGCCAGTGGTTGACAGCTGTCCCTCACAGAAAGACGAAATAGACAGCTGTCCCTCACCGAAAGACGAAATATATATTATTTAATATATTCATATATATAAATATATTACATA
>NC_140168.1:10305817-10325817 GCF_963971535.1 Notolepis coatsorum | reverse complement strand
CTTTCCTTCTGTATTCATAACCTACCTGTCTTTCCTCTTGTATTCATAACCTACCTGCCTTTCCTTCTGTATTCATAACCTACCTGCCTTTCCTCCTGTATTCATAACCTACCTGTCTTTCCTTCTGTATTCATAACATACGGTTATCCTATAACCATAGTTATATGAGTAATAGCGGCGCTCTGCGCTGCCTAGTGGAACATATCCCATATCAGCCTAGATGCTGAATACATTTCTCCACATGTACCTGTACACACCCATCCGCCTGGCCACACCCCCATCCGCTCCTCTACATAAGCAGGGGTGTGGCCATACTAACAGCTCCTTCCCAAGTCTTTCACCACCGAAGGCCGCTATTACTCATATAACTATGGTTATAGGATAACCGTATGTTATATGACGTCATAGCTTACGCTCTGCGCTGCCTAGTGGAACACAGGAGCTGAGCAGAGCGGAAGCCAGACAAATGTATCCACTGAGGCACCCCACAACCATCGGAACCGGGGAGGACCCGAGCCCCCGGACCCCCCTAGTGGAGGACGGGAGGGAATCGGATCCGACTGTGCGAAGAGGGTTTAGCAACTCAACGCACAGGGTGAGCAGACCGTGGGAAGAAGCACAGAAGAACCCACGACTACACAGGCGCGCAACCCACATGCCACTAGGGAATGAACGGGAAGAAAAAATAAACCGTTACAACCCCTAATATCACGGGGTCAAGGTCAAAAACCCAACCCCGTGGCAAGGCCGTAGCAGCGGAGCGAGAAGGAGGACCCAGCCCCAGGAAGGGACTGGACCCCCCGGAAAAAGGGGGCCTGGTGAGGCCAACGACGCCGCAGCATCGAGACCCCACCACCCTCCACATCGCCAGCGTATCGGACAGGGCCCATCCAAGAGCAGGCCCTTCCCCCCTACAGCACGCCGCCCTGAAGCACTCAAGAGGCTACACCCCCACAGCGGGACCAGGCAGCGCACCAGGGAGACAACCCCCAGAGAGGTTGATCCCTCAATCCAGGCAACAGGTCAAAAGGACTCGACCTGAGCCTGGAGCACTGCGGACTAGACAGGCGCCAAAGGGGTCTGCTGAAAACAGCACCCCGGCGGAAGGGGCGTACGGTATGCTGTGCACCATGTCGCAGCCTCCACACAAAAAAAAAACACCCTCTAGAGGGGCCGAGGCAGAGAAGGCTGACACGATTGGCAGACGTCATGAAAGGTGCGGGGGCACACTCCGACCTAACCCGAGAGTCGACTCTGCTACCAACACACCTGGAAACCAATACACCTAACAGGAGGCGGTTGTTCCTATAACCCCCCCAAGAAAAAAACTCCAAAACACAACTGCGGGTATACACCGGCTATACAGCAGTACAAGTGTTTCAGTTCTCCAGAAGGGGTTAACCCAGGCCAACAGGTCGACGAGAACGAGTCCGGACCTGGGCCCGGCGGACCGGGACGTACACAGGGATGCCAGAGGGGTACAAGAACCACCTCGACAGCCCCCTCCCAGCCCCGCCAAGCAGGAGAAGAGAGGGACGGGGAAAAAATGGAGAAGGACCAGGCTCCTTTAGCACAGCGCAAGGTACAACACAATATGGACCAAGCAATAGTGAAGGATAACATGCAGTGACATAACCACGAACACCTCCATAACATCAAACCCTGCAATGCCTAGGCCAACCTGGCATTTTCCCCCCGAAAAAGCACAAGTCCTTCAGGGTACGAGAACAGCAGATCTGCGCCACGGCGGACAACGGGTTAACTGACCTGGTCCGGCGCGACCAGAACCAGTCCCGTGTCCCAATCACGCCACCATCCCCAGTCCTAAGAGGGGGGTAGGTACGCGTGTCGATCCAAAACATCACAGAGGGCGCCACCAAGACGGTCAGAACATAAAGCACCGCGCCCGGTGGCCCACCCCAAAAGTGTGAGACCCCTCTGCCAATGCTTTGATCTATTCCGTTATCTCCCCCCAGAGATGAACGAGAATTCATTGAGACTAACCTAGTACACTGGCGCTCGGAAGAGACAAAACTCCATCCTAGTTGCCCCATAAAAACGCAGTTTCAATGATGAGCAACCAAGGTGCGCAAGCCCATGCGTGGTTCCACACAGAAGCACCCAGGGCCAGCACTATGTACACGTCGAGACCCAAAACATATCAATGGTAATTCCAACAAGAATCCAGATAACGTTCCATCCAAGCCGCCTGGGAGAGCGGCAAGAAGCCAGCCAAAAAACACTGATATGGGTCCCATATGACGTGTCTGAGGGAAACAACACCCCTGTCAAACCCGCTCTACATAAAAGAGAGGAGACGGGGAACCCCCAGAGAGACTTCCCACGTGAGCAATAACTTGAAAAGATATTATGTAACATTGAGCTACGTGACCAAAAGCTCAAGACATATGTAACAGAGCGCAGAGCAGAAAACTTTTGTTTAGGTTCATATGCACCACAAAACCCACCTTGACAACAACAGAGGTCCACCACATGGAGCCTGAAAAGAACTCACGGAAGTCTCACAACCAATAGAAACGCGCGCAGTGACGTACTCTATGGCGGGGGGAATTCCGTGACCCACCTGGCCAAAAAAGGCGTGGGACCAGGGAACTCCCTACCCCCCCCCCTCCCTACTCCGTGCCGTGCTGACCAATCAGTGCGACAGGAAGCCTGAAGGACAGAAGGCCCAACCCCCTGACCAATCAGAAAAGAGGGAAGGAGGGGTTTATCAGTTCACCCCCTCACGACCCCACACCCCGGATACGATGAAAAACAACCATCAGCGATGATACCTGTGTAGCCAGCATGCTGTATGAAAAGTGTATATCCACAAGGATAAGCTAAACCAACGCACGCCAGCCACAGATGATAACTCGTCTGCGAACAGGGTTTATAAACAAGGCCGTAGGCTCATGTGCGAACACGACACCCGTGTTTCATGTTTTAAGAAAAAAACACAGAAGCTTAAGAGAGGGTCAAGACCTCGGTACAAGCTATATATACGAGCACTTCTGTAGGCTCCAACACTCCAACAAAGTTGTGGACTCGATGCCATGTTTCCAATGTAACAGAATACACACAACCCCCTCAGATAACGGTAAAAAATTACCACTATAAGAAGAAACATACTTCGTCAGGATGAGGAAAGAAAAGTCTTTCGACCGAGTGCTAGCCACAGGCTTTGCCAAGCACACATATATATAGTGACCAGAACGATTTACAAGAAACTGTCCTGCTCTCCTAAACAACCCCACAGCTAGGCGAGGGTTCACACATCGTATCCCCAACATATACAGTGAATAAAAACACAGTTTGTAACAAAAAACAGTCCCTCACCAGGAAGGACCCTTTATTTAGTTTGAACAAAATCATATATTTGGGGCGGGGAAGGGAACAGGGGTAAACAGGGGAAGTCACTAGCGGCGCCTGCCGCATGCAGCACAGTGGTTGCCCCCACGGGGGCGGCTGGCTGCGGTGGACGAGGCACTCCCTCCACTACTGGCCTTCTTGGACGAAGGCCCAGCAGCGGCGGCGGTGGTGGCGGAGGCAACGGTTGCGGTTCCCCGCCGGCGTTGTTTCCGTCGGCCATCACCGGTGGCATCGGGTGGGGGGAAATGGGGTTGGAGCACAGCGCGCTCCTCCTCCATCTCTCTGCAGGCAGCCGTCATCTGCTGCATGGCCGACCCGAAGAGCCCAGCATCGGAGAGGGGGGCCGTGAGCAGGGGAATCCTCTTCTGTTCAGGCACCCTCGCCTGCTCCAGCCAAAGGTGGCGCTGGGACAGAGTGGCCAGGGCGCGCCCCTTCCCGGCGGCTATCGCCTGCAGCTGGGTAAGGTGCAGAATGGCTCTAGCCGCCTGGGCGTGAAGGTATTGTTGATGGTCGTCCAACATCGACCCGCCCGCCATCATCCCCGACATGTAGCGCGCTAGCTGCGCGATGTTAGACGTTGCAGCTAGGCTCTGAGTCGTGGCGATGTACGCCTGGTCACTCCAGTTAGCCATCTGCCTAGCCGATTTCCCTTGGGGAACCGGCTTCCGCAACGGCTCCAACACCACTTCGGGACAAAGAATGGATGTCATCGGGCTATCAAGCCGAGGCACCCCGTCCTTTAGTCCCTGGACCAAACCCGCCACCCGTGTGACTGGCACGTAGGCGGAGGTAAGGCCAGTGATGCGGGAGATTACCTGTCCCTGTTTTACGTAGGCCTCCATTGAAGGGAAGAATGGGCAGACAACGCCCGTCTCCCTCACAGGACGACGTTGCCAGAGATGACCTATCATGTCAGGTGCAGGCAGAGGCTGCGGCAACGCCACGCCATTAGCGGCTGCGGCGGCCACCATGAGCTCGGGGAACAAAGCACGCAACTCCCCTTGCGCACCTCCCTCCACGTCGCCCGCGTCCCTCACGTGCGGGAGGCTGCCATGTCGGGCGCCACCATCCGACACGGCAGATAGCTGGGCATCTTGTCTCAGGGTCGGAGGTTCTAACCCAACACCGGAGAACAAGGGACCCCAAGGCAACACTCCCTGCCACACCCTGAGGGGGAGAATGATACGACTCCATTGGGGCATCAAACAAGAGCGCTCCCACTCCCTCCATATGATCCTCAGTTTCCATCGGAAATGGAGACAGAGCAAGAGCACCCTCGTTTGGCTCCAGCACCTCCCCACAGCCAGGCCGTTCGACCCTGCAGCTCGCCGCACTACGACGGGAGCGAGCAGAGGCGAAGAGCCTGCGCCTCAAATCCTCAGCCACCAGAGGAGCAGTCGGCCTATCGGCCGACCGTCCACTGGCGGGGGAACCAGAGCTGGAACTAGGCCATCTCACGGGAGACAGCCTTGGTTCAACAGCCCCTCGGAGAGGCAGACTCACCACCGGACGCCGCTCGGGCGTGTCTGACTGCCACGACCGTGGAGTCAGAGCAGCCCCACGACGCACGGCGGACGCGGCAATGGAAAAACGCTGGTGAAGGGTGACGTTGTGAGCGTCCGAACCACCCTAAGGTGCAGACATTATGACTTAGCTTTTTCTCAAATTGGTGAGAGAGAGAAAAAATAAGAAACAATGTCCACGTAGCTCCTCTCCAACAACTATTTTGCACTAAACTCAAGTGGTGTATACAGACACTTGCTGGTGGTGAAAATAGGGAAGGAGCTGTTAGTATGGCGGATGGGTGTGTACATGTGGAGAAATGTATTCAGCATCTAGGCTGATATGGGATATGTTCCACTAGGCAGCGCAGAGCGTAAGCTATGACGTCATATAACCTACCTGCCTTTCCTTCTGTATTCATAACCTACCTGTCTTTCCTCTTGTATTCATAACCTACCTGTCTTTCCTCTTTTCTTTGTATTTTATTTTTTTATTATTTTTTAAACAAACACATAAACAAACATGACAACACACGATAAGATATACAAGCATTAGTTGTCAGTGCACATCCAATGAAATCACATTTTAGTTAATTGTCTTATATAGGATATACCCTTAATACCTGTTATCTAAAAACCTACACACATATGCTCCAGCTCGTACCCCCCCCCCCTTCCGGACCCCCCATTGGATAATCCATCCATTTTCCCTCGCTCCTAACCAGACATTACCATTATATGCTAGCTTTTATTTTCTCCACCACTTCTAACCACAATGTCATTTTGGATTCATTGAGACCCAAAATTCTTGCTGTAGATATTTCTTGATAGATCACATCGAGATATGTAAGAAACCAGACCTTTCGGCACATTTTTTCCGGTTGGAACCATCGTGATGCTATCAGCTTTTTAGCCACTGTGATACCCGATAAAACCAATCTCTTTAGCTGTGGATGTACTGCACACTCAAAAACATCATTCAGCAGTAGTACAGAGGGGTGTACAGGTATATTCCAAGTTAAGAGATT
This sequence comes from Notolepis coatsorum, assembly GCF_963971535.1. Taxonomy (NCBI): domain Eukaryota; kingdom Metazoa; phylum Chordata; class Actinopteri; order Aulopiformes; family Paralepididae; genus Notolepis; species Notolepis coatsorum. The sequence goes on along the minus strand of NC_140168.1, from coordinate 10,319,915 downwards.
TGATAGTTGCTGGGTCACCTCTTTCCAGAATATCTTAACTGGTGGGCAGTCCCAGTACATGTGCATAAATGTCCCCTCGTCCCCATTTGTACATAAGGAGCATTTGGAGTCTTGTATAAGACCCATTTTTTTCAGTCTTATAGGAGTCAAGTATGTCCTGTGAATATAGTTAAGATTGATTTGTTGATGGTCCGGGTTCCTTGATGTGAGTCGAATATTTGCCCAGGCTTCTTGCCAATCAAAATCACTGTCTTTCCTCTTGTATTCATAACCTACCCGCCTTTCCTGCTGCTTTTTTTCCTTCTATAATCCCAATACGCTATTTGTACGTTTCCTTCTATGTTCACCAACATCGACACAGAAACTCTTATTCTCATCCCCCCCCCCCCCCCCCCCAAATCAATATTTCCATTACCCCCCCCCCTCCCTCTATCTCTTCCCATCAGTGTATAGATTGCTTCTCCAGTATTTCCTGGTTTCAGATCAGGTCAATTCACCTGCCTTGTTTTCTGCAGATGGTTCGAGCCGTTTGTCGTCATGTGGTTGGACGAGAACGAGGAAGTGTCCAGAGACTTCCTCCACGGTGCCCTGGAGAGAGACAAAAAGGACGGGGTAAATGCCTTTCGTCTACACTTGAATACACGAGCATAGAGATGATCTGGATGTCATTACTAAGGTGATGGCTAGTAATATATTCCCCCAAATAGACACACATGTGACCCAGGAACGCCCCACAGATGCTGCTTGTTAGTCCAGATATCCATAATTGTCCATAACTGTCCATACATGACATATACCTGTATGTCATGTATGTCAGAAATGTCAAGATATATATCTGTATAGCGGCTGGGTGGCGTAGCGGAGATTGTGCTCGTCACCAATGCAAGAGACTCCGGTATCGAATCCCAGTCTCAGCATTGCCTTCGGCTTGGACCGGCCGTCATACTAACTCAATTGGCAGAGTTAGCGGGAGGGAAGTCGATGGGTGGTAATCTGGACGTTGTGGACGGCGACTCCTACAGGTCGGTTGGGGGACGCCTGCACAGCAGAGACAGGAAGTATCGGGGGCAGCGTGAGCCTCCCACACGTTACACCTCGCCAATGAGAGTCTGCGCTGGCAGGTGAAAAGATGTGACAGGCTGCCTCCTCGTGTATCGGAGGGGACACGTGATGCAAGGCTTCTATCCTCCCTACACCCGACCAGTGGGGGGCATATGCGAGCAACGTTCAAGACAGGGGAGGGGAGAATTGGCACAGTGGAATTGGGATGGGAGAAAAATTGAAAAAAGAGGAGAAAAAGTGGATACAAAAAAAAGAAGATATATATCTGTATGTTGCCTATGTCATTAATGTTATGATGAATTGAAAATGGGGGGACCCTGATGTAAACAAGACGAAAGTATTTCTCTGGTCTGCATTGATTGATTGATTGATTGATTGAAAACTTTATTAACAGATTGCAGAATGGGTACAGTACAGTACAGCTCAATACATACAATTGTTAAGGGGATGCAGACCAGAGAAAGACTTTCGTCTTGTTTACATCAGGGTCCCCCATTTTCAATTCATCGTAACATATATGACATACATGACATACAGATAGACAGTACTGCTACATCTATACATTTATGACATACCAGATTTGCAATTACAGTACTGTTTGTGATACAAAAGAGTCCAGAAAAAAGAGTATATACATTTGACGTAGAAACTGTACATTGGATTGGGTAGGTGGGGGTGGGGGGGGACTGTACATTGGAGGTGGTTGGGTGGGTGGGGGGGGGGGGTTGGGTAGGAGTGGGGGGGGGGAGGTTGGGTAGGAGGGGTGGGTGGGGGACACTGTATAACTGTACAAACAAAACTGTACATTGGATTATTGACAAGACCATACTTGGTAATTTACTGTACATTGGAGGGGGTTGTGTTCGGACATTTACAGGGGCCAGTTTCGAGTTGCAGTCTCCCTTAGGTGTTTTTTGAGAGTGTTTTTGAAAGTGGGTAGTGATTCGCATTCCTTTACAGCTTTGGGTAGGGCGTTCCACATTGATGTGGCATAATTGCGAAACGTGTTTGGTCCCTTGTTTGAGCCGAATCTGGGTTTAACATGATTTGTGGAGCTCCCTCTGGTGTTGTGATCGTGGTATTCACTGACCTTTGGGAAGTATTTTGACATGTACATGGGTACCTTGGTCGTGTAGTGTATCTTGTAGACCAGGCCCATTGCAAGTTGCTGTACTCTGTCGTCTACTCTAAGCCATCCTAGGTTGTCAAAGTGGGCAGGGGTGAGGTGGGTTCTAGGAGTAAGGTCAAGCAGTAGTCTGACCAGTTTGTTTTGAGATGTTTGTAATTTTGTTTTTAGCGCCTTTGAGGTGCTTTGGTACCATGAGGTGCAAGCATAGTTGTAGTACCCTTGAATGAGTGCTCCTGCTAGAGTCTTCAGGGTATTCTTGTTTACCAGTGAGGAGATCCGGTACAAGAATCGAGTTCGTTGGTTGACTTTTTTTATTACATTGGATGCCATTTTGTCACAGGAAAGATTTGCCTCTAGGATGGAACCCAGGTAGGTAATATCTTCTTTCCTTGTGACAATATTGTCACCCACTGTAACTGAGAAGCCGTCGGTCTTGCTGAGTTTGTTATTTGAACCGAAGAGAATGGACTCTGTTTTGCCCATGTGTAATGATAGTTTGTTATCAGCGAGCCATATGCAGATTTTGCCTAGTTCTGAGCTGAGGGTTTTTTCAACCTGTAACTTGTTCTTGTCAGACACCAGCAGGGATGAGTCGTCCGCAAACAGGAACAAGTTGCAGTCACAAGCTGACGACATGTCATTTGCATAAATTAGGAACAGTAGCGGTCCTAGTATGCTTCCTTGTGGAACACCACAGCTCACTGTGAGGGGGGGGGGATAGGGTACCGTTTACCTCCACCATCTGCTCTCTCCCCTCCAGGTAGGATTGCATCCAGCTCACTGATAGACTATCAAAACCCCTTAACAATTGTGTGTATTGAGCCGTACTGTAGTGTACCCATTCTGCAATCTGTTAATAAAATGTTCAATCAATCAATCAATCAATGGAGAAAGCCGAGCCCAGAACTGCCTGCTGTGGAACTACAAACTAAGCGTGTTGTAGAACATGGTCCACAGAGGCCCCGCCCCCCGGACGGCTGTAAAGTATTGAATCGGGAGTCTTCACAGCGAAGATTTCCCCCCGAAAATGTATTCCTGTGTTTCTCGTGCAATTATGCTGAACACTTTGGCTTCGCTGAATCAGCACCTCGCAGACTTAGTGAATGAGGCCTCGGGTCAATCAATACTGACTCAATACAACACAACCACACACGCTGCAGACACCAACAGATGCCACAACACAAGTGGGTGTACACACACACACACACACACACACACATACATACATACACACACACACACACAGACGCACACGCACACGCACACACACACACACACACATACATACATACACACACACACACACACACACACACACACACACACACACACACACACACACACGCATACATACACACACATACACACACACACACACAGACACACATGCACACACACACACACACACACACACACACGCACAGACACACAGACACACACGCACACACACACACGCACACGCACAGACGCACACACAAACGCACAGACGCACACAGACGCACACACACAAACGCACAGACGCACACAGACGCACACACACAGACACACACGCACAGACGCACACACACACACACATACGTATATACATACATATACACACGCACACACACAGACACACGCACACATGCACACACATATATATACACACACACACACGCTCACACATACACACACATACATACATACATACACACACACCCAAACACATGCAAACACGCACACACACACATACACACACACAGACACACACACACACACACGCACACACACATACACACACACACAAAATAGCTGATCAACAGCTATATGTACTGCTGCATATTCATAAGGGCATATGTGGGAATACATACACAGTCAGCCGGTGGCTAGATAACGGGGAAAATGTCCTTAAAATGCCCCTGAAGTGGCAATGAAGGGGCAAAAACCACTCCCAAAAAAAACGTTTTTGTGCATATCCTGTCGTTCACATCTTTTTCCTTTAAGTTGTTGCATTATTCACGAGTGTTTACTAGATATGACCGCGGTCCCTCATGGACCTCGTGTCTAGAAGGGGAACAGCGGACATCTTCTAGGGGGTAATACAACATGCCTGCACGTTCACTGAGAATGCGCTTCAAAACCTTTTGGGGGAGAGAGAGAGAGAGCGTCATCAAAGCCGCTCAACGTGGAAATGAATGGAGCGCGAAATGACAGCGGAATTCGAATATTACAAATACATATCCCATAATTGGCAGAGTCCATTTTCTGGTAGACGAAAAGCTTCTAACCTGCAGGGCAGCAGTCGTGTATCTTTCATTTCTGAGTCTGTTTGTTTTCCAGTGTGCATTGATCCAGTGAGTTTACCACCAAAGAGAAGTTAGAGCATCAGTGCAGACGAGGCTCGTTTTACTGCACGGATTGTCGCGGATTGATTTTTTACGAGAACACTTCATCTGATGTAGCCTGTGTCCTCCAACCACACAGCCCTCTGCCTGCACCGTCCATCTCATGTAGCCTGTGTCCTCCACAACCACACAGCCCTCTGCCTGCACCGTCCATCTCATGTAGCCTGTGTCCTCCAACCACACAGCCCTCTGCCTGCACCGTCCATCTGATGTAGCCTGTGTCCTCCAACCACACAGCCCTCTGCCTGCACCGTTCATCTGATGTAGCCTGTGTTTTTTTGTTTTGGTAAGGAGGCGCGCGGCTGCGTTCTGCACCAGTTGTAGGCAGCGAAGCAGGGATTTGTCGATGCCCGTGTAAAGGGAGAACACTTCATCTGATGTAGCCTGTGTCCTCTAACCACGCAGCCCTCTGCCTGCACCGTTCATCTCATGTAGCCTGTGTCCTCCACAACCACGCAGCCCTCTGCCTGCACCGTTCATCTCATGTAGCCTGTGTCCTCCAACCACACAGCCCTCTGCCTGCACCGTTCATGCCTTTCCAGAGAGTATACACTGTAAAAGAAAATATAAATAATTCACAGGAAATTCACTGTATTATTTTTTCCAGATTACTTTTGTTTTTCTACTTGATTTGATTTGATTTGAAATCTGTATTTTTCGAACATGCAATGAATACAAACAAACAATAACAAAAAGCAAAACAACTCAAAACAACTCAAAAAGGAGTAGGAAGAAGTATACACTTATTTAATCCTACCCCTTTTCCACTACTCAAATGAGTGTACTATTTTAAAACATAAAAAAGAAAAGGAAAAAAAAAGATATATATATATATATATATATATATATATATATATATATATATATATATATATATATATATATATATATATATGCAAAACAAAAAAACAAAAACGATATATGTAAAACACGAAAGAAATAAAATAGAAAACAAAATAAAAATGTAAACACCCGTGAATATCAAGTCCCTTCCTCATCCCTGTACCTTGTGAACACTTTAAGTGTAAATGCCATAAAAAATACAGTAAATTACCTTTTATCAAAACATTAACCATTAAATAAAGGTTGTAATCTGTACATTTATTTGATTTGACTGTCATTTGACAGTAAGTATTTGGCAAACCGTTGATACCAGACATTTACCGTTTTCTTGCCGCTTTTTTTCGTACAGTGTGTGCTCACAAAATCAATGGCTACAGGAAAACAAACAAACCGTAAGCTGTACCTGTCCTAGCTTACAAGCCTGTTATTGAATCTGTATTTTAAAGTTTACATGTTTTCTTTCCCGGCCCACCCGGCCCACCCGGGCCCAGCAGCTGAGGCTCATGCAGGAGGTTCTCTCAGCTCGTACGTCATTAGTCCTCTGGGTCTAATTACCGTCGCCGTGTAGCAGTAGCTTCCTCTTCGCTGTGTCAGCAAGACACGGGTCCCCCTCGGGGCCGGTCACGCCCCGTAACATCATCTCTCACTGCCCGGCTAATGGCGGGGGCTGTTCTCTATCATCCCTCTCACCACCACCACCACCAACACCGTACTCATCCACTGAGTACTGCCGCTCTGAGGAGTTTCACTTCTCAGACCAATCATTTACATTTACATTTAGTCATTTAGCTCACGCTTTTATCCAAAGTGACTTACAAGTTTTGTACAACAAGACAGCAGGAAGGGCACAACTGTATCAGCTGAGTAACAATGTTCATCAAAGTGTTGAGTGCTACAGTGTAGGTTATTTAATAGTTTATTAGGACAAGTGCATGATAGTAAGGTTAGTTAGGGTTAGATTTTTAACTGGGGTGGGTAAACTACTTTAGATTTAAAGATTTCCACAACACAATTCTTAGTTACACACTTCACAATGGTGTACACAAGTATTATTCAGTTAAATGATCCTACCCTCTCTGCTGTTTGTCATCAGGATGATTTAAACACAGAAAAAGCTGGTATTTAACAGAAAAACCTGTCAATCAGTGGCTGTAATACGTAACCATGACATGTAACGCTAATGGGATGGAATAGAATAGTCAAGTCAAGTCAATTTTATTTATATAGCACATTTCCAGGCAGCGGCAGCTGGCACCAAAGTGCTTTACAGGCAGGTTGATAAAAACAAAATAATATGATGCAAGATATAAGATTAAAAACATAGTAAAGCAATGAAAGTAATAAAAACAAAATAATATGATGCAAGATAGAAGATTAAAAACATGGTAAAGCAATGAAAGTAATAAAAACAGGTAGGACACAATAAAACAAATAGGATAGAAGGGCCAGGGGTCTAGTGGTGATTAGGTGGGGGGCAAGGCCAAGGAGAACAGGTAGGTTTTTAAAAGTGATTTAAAAGCCTGCACGGTCTGGGCGGTCCGTACGCTGAGGGGGAGGCTGTTCCACAATCTAGGCGCTGCGGTGGAGAAAGCTCTGTCTCCCCTAGTCTTGAGCCTAGTTCTAGGCACCACCAATAGCAGCTGGTCAGCTGATCTGAGGGATCGGTGGGGGGTGTGGCGGTGCAAGAGCTCGGAGAGATAGGGGGGAGCCGTGCCATTTAGTGACTTAAAAACATTTAGGGCTAATTTAAAATCGATCCTGAAGTGAACAGGCAACCAGTGGAGCGAGGCCAAAACTGGGCTGATGTGTTCATGTTTTTTTGTTTTGGTAAGGAGGCGCGCGGCTGCGTTCTGCACCAGTTGTAGGCGGCGAAGCAGGGATTTGTCGATGCCCGTGTAAAGGGCATTGCAGTAGTCGAGGCGAGTGGTGACAAAGGCATGTATCACCGTAGGTTACTTTGGGAGAGGTATGCCTTTGTCTTCGCCAGGAGTCTAAGGTGATAAAAACTGTTTTTGACTACGGCGCTGACCTGTTTGTCAAACTTAAAATTGCTGTCGAAGATGACCCCGAGGTTCCTGACAGAGGTGGAGAGGTTTGGACCCAGGGGACCAAGTGCGTCAATGAGGGGGGCCGGGGGGGCACTATTAAAAACAATGACCTCAGTTTTCCCTTCATTTAATGTCAGGGAGTTTTCGGACATCCAGCACTTGATTTCTGCCAGGCAGTCAAGTAGTGGATTTATTAATGTCTTCCCTTGGGTGGGTTTTAAGGGGAGGTAGACCTGCACGTCATCGGCGAAGCAGTGGAATGAGATGCTATGTTTTGCCAAGATCTGGCCTAGGGGGAGTATATATAGGAGGAAGAGAGTGGGACCCAATATCGAGCCTTGGGGCACCCCGCAGGTGAGGGGGGCCACAGAGGAAGTGAAGTCACCAAGTTGGACAGAGAAGGTCCTATTACTTAAGTAGGACCGGAACCAGTCGAAGACGGGGCCCCTAAGGCCTACGTAATGCTCAAGGCGAGCTAAGAGGATGTGGTGATCTACTGTGAGGTCAAGGAGTAGTAATAAGGATGAGTTACCTGAATCAGCAGCTGAAATAAAAAAAAATAGGATGTGGAATAGCCAGCGTGAGGTCAGGGTCAGTTCAGTGTCAGAATCAGGAATAAGAAACACCTTGAGCCAGTTGGATAAATGGATGTTGGTTAAGCCGTGTCCCAAGATTAAAATGTTGTTTGCAGTGAGGATCTCCGTTGGGGAAATATCCCTAGTCTAGGACTAATCCATGTCTGTGAAACCTGCCCTTTAATTACCAATTACAAAGAACACACAGGAGTCTGGACTCTGTTTCATGGTATACATTTCAGATTTCCACCCCCCCCCCCCCCCTCCTTCTTTTTCTAACTCTCTCTCTCTCCCCCTCTCCTTCTCTTTCTATATACCTCTCTCTCTCTATTTATCTCTCTCTCCCTCCCTCTCTCTCTCTCTCCGTCTCTCTCTCTCTCTCTCCACCACCTCTTTCTAGCACTCGCTTGTATTTAAATATGTTTAAGTTAAGTATTGTGTGATTTTGTGTGAAGGGCGGATGTGGTAAATTCCCACAGACTTTCTACAATAATGTGAGGTTATTGTAGTACAACACAATGAGATTGACTATCTGGAAGGAGGAGGAAAGATTCATACTTGATAGAATTGTTGGTCTCCTCATCTGACTTAGTAGATGAGGAATAAAACGTGTACGCCAGACAAACCAGAACTGTAGTTCAACTCAACTGATTTATTTGAGTCAGGGCCAAGGGTGAATAAAAGGTTGACTTTTACATACAAAAGATTATCAGAGAACATTAACAGGGCTGTCTGTTGTACAGAAATATCACAATCAGGTTTGCATCTCAAACCTCAATAATGTACATAAACCAGTCACTTGGTTAACATAATCTGAACATACATTGACTATGCTGTACACATTATACATGAATAAATCTGGTTTCAGACATTAAGGATTTACACTAAACTTTAAACAACAAATGGTGTTTTCCCATGATTTACTCACATAAAATGCATCAGTCAGTCTCTCTGGTGGTGGAAGGAGCGGTGGAGCCCAACAGACCCCCTGGGGTTGTGTCTGGTCTGAGAGCTCTCGAATTACAATTTGTCTCTTCCTTATATACCCAACTTCTAGCCAAAATAGAATCCAGTTCACTATTACAGTTGATCCAATCATGCATCTCCTGTGGGCGCCTTCTGTGAGCGGTGTCCGGTGGGCGCTGGCAGCCCCTCCCTCTGGGTTTCTCTGTGTGTCTTCTCACGGGGGGGCTGGCCTGATGTCCTTCTGGTGGGGGGTGTGAATACACTTTGGGCCAAATTACCATATAGTACTAATCTGATCACAGAGTGGGGGTGGAGAGTAGCTCTCGTCACCCCTGCTAGTTGGCAGAGTAGCTGTGATGACTTCTTTAACACGAGTGTAATCACCCTTCAAACCTTATTTCTAATTTTATGGTTTACTCTTTTGATACTAAACAGTTGATTAATAGATCCATGACTCTTCAGCATGTAATCAGCATTTACATACAGTCAGTTTGAGTGAGGGCTTTGTGACTTGTAACTATTCCCCTATATACCATTTGGGTATGCAGCCTTCTCATGCGAGGGGGTTGGTGTGAAATGTCTGTCTCTCCTACATTATGACTCTCTAATTATTCACACATATTATTTATGAAATACAACGTCAATATTACCACACGGACTAGCAAAGTAAGATTTTCATTGTATGGCAAACTGTCTGTTTAACTGTGCACATGACAATAAACAATCTTGAATCTTGAATCTCTCTCTCTCTACAGTTCCAGGTGACGTCTGAGCACGCTCTGTTCTCCTGTTCGGTGGTGGATGTATTCTCTCAGCTCAACCAGAGCTTTGAAATCATCCGTAAGCTGGAGTGCCCCGATCCTCAGATCGTCGGAAACTACATGAAGAGATTCGCTAAGGTGACTTTTTCCTATTAATAGCATTAATTTATTTTATTTATTTAAAAATGTTTGGACTTCATGGTGTTTTTGTTTTGTTCTTGATTTATTGTGATGGTTCTTCTTGACTTGTTTATATGAAGATGTGTCCGGCCCATGGGGACATTAACATGTGTTGTCGGGCCTTACAAATACATTTGATTTGATTTGATTTGATTTGAATAGGCCATAACGTCAAAACAATGAACTCTGAACTTTCTGATCGGTCAAATGTTTGAAGTGGTTGACTTTCATTTCTCGACATCTGTCCCCTCCCTGCCTCTCTTCCCTCCCTCCCTCCCTCCCTCCCTCCCTCCCTCCCTCCCTCCCGCCCTCCCTCCATCCCGTTGTCTCTCTACCTCTCTTAGACCATCGGAAATGTCCTGCTGTCTTACGCTGACATCATTTCCAAGGACTTCCACAATCACGTCAGCAAGGAGAAAGTGGTACATGCTGTTTCTTATTAACTCTTTGACTGCCACGCTGTTTTTCCATCTTTACTCCCTGGAGCCAGATTTTTTGACAATTTTCACAATGTTTGCAGACCCATCGTATATTCTATATTATAGCTATGGAGACAATAGTATGGCTAATTTGACAGGCACTATTTATACTCCAACAGGGAAAAAACTTTTATTTCTACATGCCTTCGTTCGTGCGCTATCTATCCCATCGTCCCGTTTCAAAATAATCCAGTCTCGTTTTTCTGGAACGCGAGATATGACATGTTTTGTGCAGCATGCGTATTTTCGTGCGGGTTGCTTGCCTAAAACCTATATTATTTCCAGGTCAAAGGTAAACATGACTATATGGAATGTTTCTATTCACAAAGCCACCAAGTTGGGGGGGGGGGGGGGTGGGATTAACGATGGTGGGATAATTACAAAGGCATGTTTTATGATGGGGTTCGGTAAAATAGACGTTACCTTTGTCAGCAGGTCCACCAAAACCCTGTCCACTCTTGTTCCAAGTGTCTTAGGTCAGAACAGGATCAATAAATATAATGTTAGTTGGCCCGTTAGCAGCGCCAGGGTAACGTTACATCCAGGAACGTACATTCAAACAGCCTGTTTGAAAATACTAGAATCCAACATAGTCTGGTGAAAACGCACCTTATGTTATGGATGGATCGTCACCGTTTGTCCTCTTATAATGATCTCCAATAGTTCGCTCTAGGTGATCGCCATTGCCGAACGTTAGTTGGCTGTAGTATGGGGAGCTCTCAACTCGGCGACAAATAATGTTACCTCCTCGGCCGGTTTGACTATAGTATTTTTATGATTTACCAGAAGTCCAATGTAGTCTGGTGAAAATGCACGTTAGCATCCATAAATGTGATCGTTTTGTCCTCTTCATAATAGTCTCCAAAAGTCGCGATCGCCATTATACCTCTCTAATACATAATAATGCTCTAATAAAGACATAATAATTCTCTAATAAATACATAATAATGCCCTAATAAAGACATAATAATGCTTGTTGTGGAATATTCAAATGAGCCAGTACAGTAAACTGTAGAAATTCAGATCGAGTCAATTTGTATATAAAAATATAGAACATAGTTTATTTCTGCGGCCATAGCCATAGAAAAAGTGATCAGTTTATAATCAGAGACAACACACAAAGCGTCTGACCAGAAAGTGACAAAGAGCTCTGGTCAGAACTTAGATTAAATACATAATCGAAATGACGTACTGTGAGATACCAGATATGAAAGGAAAGGTAAACAAAATATGCCCTAGTGAGAGAATGAATAACAAACACGGCTCTAGGGCATGTTGTGTCTTCACACTAGAATAAGAGTAAAGGCCAAATGCCATTATCTCCTAACCTTGGCTGTTGTTAAAGAGACACTGTGTTAAGACTGTCGCCGAGTGTCTTAAAGCTGTTTACTAGTTGATCATATTAACTAGTCAAGCTGTACAGAGATTTAACACAGATGGACATAGATAACATTTCCCTCACGTGCTCTAATAAAGACATAATAATGCTCTAATAAAGACATAATAATGCCCTAATAAAGACATAATAATGCTCTAATAAAGACATAATAATGCTCTAATAAAGACATAATAATGCTCTAATAAAGACATAATAATGCTCTAATAAAGACATAATAATGCTCTAATAAAGACATAATAATGCTCTAATAAATACATAATAATGCCCTAATAAAGACATAATAATGCTCTAATAAAGACATAATAATGCCCTAATAATGCTCTAATAAAGACATAATAATGCCCTAATAAAGACATAATAATGCTCTAATAAAGACATAATAATGCTCTAATAAAGACATAATAATGCTCTAATAAAGACCTAATAATGCTCTAATAAATAAATAATAATGCTCTAATAAAGACCTAATAATTATCTAATAAATAAATAATAATGCTCTAATAAAGACATAATAATGCTCTAATAAAGACCTAATAATGCTCTAATAAATAAATAATAATGCTCTAATAAAGACATAATAATGCTCTAATAAAGACATAATAATGCTCTAATAAAGACATAATAATGCTCTAATAAAGACCTAATAATGCTCTTGGTCTAAGACCTAGTGAAGGCAGAGCGAAAACGTGCCGTCGCCAGCCTCGCGTACCACAACACAACACAAGCGGAGGAACGGAAAGCCCTATTTCTATTTCTTTCAACCTCGTTTATTCACTTCAGAGCAGCAGCCTCGGTTTAGTCGCTGCCCGTCAGGATGCTTGTTTGGAGTTCAATAAACCAGCGCTCTGCTCCCGGTCTCTTCAGTGTAGTACTCGCAGAGCCCAGGTGGCGGCGTGTCTGAGTGAATTAGAAGAAGCGTGTGATGACTTAGCGTGCCGCGGCCGTAGAGCGGGAGACTGGACCGAGAGAGACAGAGAGGGACCGAGAGAGAGACTGGATGTCCTGGTGGAATAGTCATTACCGATGACTGTTTCGGGCAAAGCTGCAACAAAAAGAGTTAGCTGGACTTAACCTTGATAGATTATAGCGAAAAGCCAAGTGTGTGGGGGGGGGGGGGGGGGTGTACTGCCTGCCTGTGTGTGCTCACCAAAACGACCATAGACACTTTAACCCGTTCACTACCACACTGCTGCAGAAGGTTAACCCTTTCACTACCACACTGCAGACGGTTTCACCGTCTGCAGTGTGGTAGTGAAAGGGTTAACCTTCTGTAGTGCGGCGGTGAAAGGGTTAACCTTCTGTAGTGAAAGGGTTAACCTTGCATGTTGACGCAGTGGAAGGGTTAACCCTTTGGTAGTGTGGTAGTGAAAGAACAGTTTTTTAATAGAACCCAGCATTTCACTGTAATGTACATTTTATACGTATATTTATATTTTTTTTATATGTGACAAATGAAACAGAACTTGATGCTCCTAGAGAGATTCTGCTCACGTTCTGCTGAGGTAGGCACAAGGCCGTCAGGCTGTGCGGTGGGCATGTCCATTTGAATCGTAGAATTGTCTAATAATTATGCTATACGGTATATACAGTATTATTGCGTATGCTATCAATCATACATTATAGTTATATGGGTTATATGCAAGTATATAACGCACGTGCACGCACGCACACACACACACACACACACACACACGTGACGCAATCTGAATGCTTTCTTTTAATCTACCAATTAAATTATTTATGCTTTATTATTTAATTATTATTATTTAATTGGTAGATTAAAAGAAAGCATTCAGATTGCGTCACGTGTGTGTGTGTGTGTGTGTGTGTGTGTGTGTGTGTGTGTGTGTGTGTGTGTGTGTGTGTGTGTGTGTGTGTGTGTGTGTGTGTGTGTGTGTGTGTGTGTGTGTGTGCGTGCACGTGCGTTATATACTTGCATATAACCCATATAACTATAATGTATGATTGATAGCATACGCAATAATACTGTATATATACCGTATATATTTAAATGTATTCTTACTGTATATCTATCCACATCCATCTGTACATGCCTGCACATAATCCTTTTACATATCTGTTGATACTATATCTATATCTGTACATATCCCTTACTTATTCTTACTAGTTACGCTGCTGGCCATTATGACTACTACTATACTGTCTTAATACCTGTATCACTGTACATATTCATATTACAACTCTGTACATACATCTGATTAGCACTACAGACAGTAGTACTAATTTGTTCAACAACCACCAAACGCACATA
>NC_140168.1:10283317-10295817 GCF_963971535.1 Notolepis coatsorum | reverse complement strand
CTTTCTGTGCGTATTCATCCACACAATCTATAGCTCAACATGAAAATATTTGCAATGAATCGTAAAAAAAAGATAGCAGAATTTTATTTCAACCAAAGATGCTTAAACAATAATGTTAGTGATAGAAGAAGGGAACTCCTTTTGTGCAAAAACGGAAAGCTTTTCAATGTTCACGAGGCAGAATTGTTACAATAGCCGATAATCCATTTTCCCAATGATAAATCCCTATAGGGAGGTGTAGTGGTTACGTCATTGCCGTTTTTCGTGTTCCACCCTCTGTCCAACGCAACATATTTCCCCATTGCCCATTTCTAAATCGTCTCGTTTAAAACAAATAAAGCATTAACATTTGCACGGTGTACCTTTCTGTGCGTATTCATCCACAATCTAATAGCTCAACATGAGAATATTCGCAATTAATCGTAAAAAAAAAATTTAAAATGCTTAAACAATAATGTTAGTGATAGAAGGGAACTCATTTTGTGCAAAAACGGAAAGCTTTTCAATGTTCACGAGGCAGAATTGTTACAATAGCCGATAATCCATTTTCCCAATGATGAATCCCAATACGGGTGGACCTCGCGGAGGGCCGCACCAAAGTGACGTCAGACTACACCTCCCTATTTGGGATTGACCTATCTCAAGCGCCGCCCTCTTTTCCTCGAGTCACAGCTGAAGATACATGTTCTGTCTGCTTGTCTCTCTCTCTCTCCTGAAGGACATGCACATGGGGCGAGAGGAGGCCAAGGCCCTGACTCCCAAACAGTGTGCCGTCATAGAGCTGGCGCTGGACACCATTAAGGTACCGTCTACATTCTACAGTCTGTTGGGTTGAAATGTTTGTTTAACCCCTGCAAGACCCGGATATATTTCTACTTGCAAAAAAAAAAAGGCCAACCTTTCAGATGGTGTTGTAGGAGTAATTTGGAGAGGAAAATATAGTGTTAAAAAAATCTTTTGTAAAGAAAAAACTGTGGTTCTATCAGGTAGCAGAATCTCCTATAGGCCATTTTACTCACTATCAGAATAATATGGCAAATGTCTATTTACTTTCAGTGTACATCAGACATAATTCTGAAACATTTGTTACAAGTTACACGTTTCTTTATTAGTTGACTTGTCATACAGAAGTACAGAATACTTTTATACAAAATGCTTCTTTCTGTTACGCTCCAGAGACTGTGCTAGACAAAAATAGATAAGTATAAAAGAAAATAAGTATAGCAAGTATAAAATAGAAGTCAAGTACGTAGACAAAAGTGTTCAGTATATACATATATACAATGTACAATGCAGAGTAGAAGTAACTGAGTTACAATACAATATACAATATACTATACAGTGCAAAGCAGAAATGGGATGAGGTACAATTTAGGTAAAAATGTACAGTAAGGTGATACCTATTGAAGCCTAGAAATGGTACTGATACATATACACACAAAAAAGGCGTTTGTATGGTACATATATTGTTGGCAGACTCTATCTATCCACACACATACCCTGGAAACAAATCTTACATTCTACATTTACATTTTGTCATTTAGCTGACGCTTTTATCCAAAGCGACTGACTGACAAGTTCTGTACGACAAGTCAGCTGCAGGAAGGGTACAACTCTTTCAGCTGAGTAACAATGTGCATCAAACAGTGTTGAAACTTGGGTGCTGCAGTGTTGAGTGCATAGTAGTAGAGACATACTGTATTAGTAGGTATAATATAGGCAAGGAAGATTATTTAGTGGAAGAGTGCATGATAGTAGAAGACAGTACGAAGGTTCTTTTTGTTTTTAGTTTTTTTTTCTCCTTCATTTCAGATATTGATTGAAGATGTTTTTAGTCGACAGCCCTTCTAATGTTTCTCTCCTCCACATTGCCTGTGGTGCTTTTTTCCTATTGCTAGGTTTTTAGTGAGTTTTTCCTTACCTTCGCGTGGGGTATGTCTGGGAGTGTTGTTGTGGGTTTCATGATGGGTTTCTTGTTCTTGATTTATTGTGATGTTTTGTTCTTGACTTGTTTAAAGAAGACTTGTCCAGCCCAGAGAATGGGGGACCCCTGATGTAAACAAGACTAAAGTCTTTCTCTGGTCTGCATCCCCTTAACAATTGTCTGTATCGAGCCGTACTGTATTGTATACCCATTCTGCAATCTGTTAATAAAATTATCAATCGGGCGCCCCAGTGGCGAACCACATAGCGCGCTCAGCCGCGACACGGGCGACCCGGGTTCGATTCCCGAATCCGTCGTTATTTCCCGAATGTCTTCCCCCCACTCTGTCTCCCATTTCTCCTCTGTCTCTCCCTACTGGACTGCCCAGTAGTAATAAAGCGATAAAACGCCAAATAATAAATCTTTAAAAAAATTTAATTATCAATCAATCAATCACCCATGGGGGACATTAACTTGTGATAGCGGGCTTTACAAATAAATTAGATTTGATTTGATTTTGAAAGATTGGTCTGGTTTCGGCCGTCCTGACTGTGGTGGCAGGTTCGTCCCATTGACGGGGGAAATTGGAAAAAACGATGACATATAGTTCGTAGTTAATTCTTTTTTTTCCTCTGTCCGTCGTGCAGCAATACTTCCACGCTGGGGGAGTGGGGCTGAAGAAGACCTTCCTGGAGAAGAGTCCTGACCTGCAGTCTCTCCGCTACGCCCTGTCCCTCTACACCCAGGCCACGGACAAGCTCATCAGGAAGTTCGTCCTCTCGCAGAGCACTCAGGGTACGAGACGAGGGGCGGCTCCGCTCCACCCCCGCACCCACTATACTAGGGCTGACCTCGACCAGTCGAATAGTGGACTAATCCAGTGGTTCCAAAAGTCGGGGTCGCGACCCAAAGGTGGGCCGCGAGCAGCCACGGGAGGGCCGCGAAATGATTAAAAAAATAAAAAATAAAAAATAAAAAAATAAAAAATAATAAAATAATTTTGTCAGGCCACTGAACTTAGAAGCAGGCCAGGACAGTGTTTCTAGTTGTATTCTAAAATGTTTGTATTTTAATGAGGCTATTATTATTATCATTATTATTTTGCAACAAGTTAGCCCTCTCATAAATAGCACATATAAATGAATAACTAACTTGAACTAACTTAATAGGATTGAAGTGATATTTGGCTTAAAAAATCGGTCGCATGGCAAAATAAAAAAAAAAAAAAAAGCCTGACGATGTGCATTGGGCCGCGGCTCTCTGACGCCTTATTTTCTGGGTCCTGGCCTGAAAAGTTTGGGAACCCCTGGCCTAATCGATCGTAAGGAGCCGTAGTCGACTGCCAACCTCTTAGTCAAATGCAAAAAATATATATATATAAAAAATTTGGATCATTCTTTCCAAAAGCAAAGAGGTCTAGAAGCGTGGCTAATGGGCGCGTATACCAGCGAGGCTAACTGCCTACGAAAACGGGCACAGAGGCACTGAAAGAGGATTTCACCCATCTAATGAACACACTAGACTAGACAAATATCAAGATGTATCCATCAGTGGACCAATTGCATGCTTTCGCAGAGAAACAAGAAGCCTTCAGTCGACTCCTTCAGACATTAAGCACACCCCCCCCCCCCCCCCCACAGCCAAAATGGAATGATCCCCCCCCCCCCCAAAAGAAATGTAATATAATTATAATTTTATATATCTTTTTTTTGCATTCGACTACCAGTCAACTATCGGCAAATTTTGGCCAATCGAAGTCGACTATACACATCCTTAGTCGGGGACAGGCCTAGGTCGGACGTACCCCCGCACCCTCCCTCGTCTTCCGTGACCTCCGTGGAGTTCCGCACGGGGGAGGCATGCGGGGGGGGGGGGGGGGGGGGGCTGCGCTGGTGCCATCTGCCACGTCCTCCGCTGGTCCTCTGCACATCTCTCCGACGTCAACTGTTCACATGGGTGGAACCTTCCAGAAGCAGTCCGATCTCACTCAGAATATGTAAATAAAGTACTAATCAACCACAGGAAAAAGGTACCTATTGTACGTTATGTTATAGCCATAAGTAATATATTGACATATTTATGTACGTATTACAAATAAGCCCATATATTACATATTCAGAAATTCTTAACTTTTTTTATGTTTTCAGAAAACATTTGAGTTCCCCTGCTGGGGAACAACCACGGTGGGCGCTCGCATGGGAGGCAACTGTTGACCTCTAACCCTAACCATGACCCTAAACTGAACCCTAACCCTATCTAAACCGTAACCGTTAAATGTTAAAACAAGCCATCGTCGGGGTTGTCACCAGCTTGGCTGGCCGTTCACACTAATACAATTGGCAGTATTAGAGGGTGGGAGAAGCTGGCGGGGTGGGTCCGGGTCGTTGTAAACAGCGACTCCTACAGCTCGGTCGGGGCGCCTGCTAAGCGCGGATAGGATCTAAGTGGGATAGTGTGGTCCTCCCACACGCTACGCCCTCTCAGTGAGAGTCCGCGCTGCCAGGTGAAAAGAAGCGGTTGATTGGCTGGACGTGTGTCGGAGGAAGCACGTGGTAGCCTCCACTCTCCCAGACCGACTGTGGGGGGTAAGTGCGCAGCGACCAGGAAGGGGATTGGGAATTGGCATAATGACTAACATTGGGATGGGAGAAAATCGGAGGAAAAAGGAGGGGGGAAAAGATAAAAAAAAAAGCCATCGTCATAGTATTGCTGTGTTTGTATCAGGGTGGGTGGGTGTCTAGTCTAGTGGCGAGAGCACTCGCCCGCAACCTTGTTGGTTGGACTCCCGGTCGCGGTGTTTGTTCTGGACTCAGCGATACGTTATGTACCTTTTTTCTTGTGGTTGATTAGTACTTTACGTTTTCTAATGAGACCGTGTTGGACACACACACGTACACACACACACACACACACAGTACGGTGATATGCACCTGGACGCACAATAGACCATACGTGTCATTCTCTGTATGTTTACCGTATGTGTTGTATGTCGGAGGAAAGATACCGTGAGGAAAGATACCGTGAGGAAAGATACCGTGAGGAAAGATACCGTGAGGCAAGATACTGTGAGGAAAGATACCGCGAGGAAAGATACCATGAGGAAAGATACCGTGAGGAAAGATACCGTGAGGCAAGATACTGTGAGGAAAGATACCGTGAGGAAAGATACCGTGAGGAAAGATACCGTGGTTTCCGACATCATTCTTGTGATCAACTGAACTGATCTGCCGTCTCTCTGTGTTAGTTCATGGAGGGAAAGGGATCCGGTACACAGCCAACGAGGACACACCACCAGAGAAAGGTACGTCGGTAGTACATACATACATAAATACATACACACATTATATATATATACATAGTGTATACATAATACGCATGTCACAATGGCTACTGGTGATTGAATCTAGAATTCCAAAATTACATTTTACAAAAACATTAAAACTTACATCTGAAAGGATTCATTTAATAGCAAGTAAATAATTAAAAAAAAAATTAAAAACACACCTCTGTTTTAGTCTTGGCAACATGGACATGGCGTGACGGCGGTCGGGTGGCGTAGCGGAGATTGCGCTCGTCACCAATGCAAGAGGCTGCGGTCTCGACTCCCGGAGTCAGCATTGCCCTGAGGCTTGGGCCGGTCGTCGTTTGGCTGGGTTAGGGGGAGGGAAGTCGTGGGTGGGAATCTGGCGTTGTGGACAGTGACGCCTACAGGTCAGGTCTGGACGCCTGCTCAGCGAAAGGCAGGAAATGGTGAAGGCAGCGTGACCTCCCACGCGTTACGCTTCACCAATGAGAGTCCTCGCTGCCAGGTGAGAAGAGAGCCACTGGCTGTCTCCACATGTGTCGGAGGAAGCATGTGGTAGACTTCAGGGTTCCCTTGTACCGACCAGTAGGGGGAACAGGTAGGGGAGGGGGGAATTTGCATAACGACTAAAATTGGGATGGGGAGAAAAAATAGAAAAATCTGACAAAAAAAAAGAAAACATGGACATGGCGTTCTTGTATCATGCGACATCAATATGGACAGTGACGTGAATAACTTAGAGCCACGTCTCTCCATCTCTCCCTGTCTCTCCATCTCTCTCCATCTCTCTCTCCATCTCTCCATCTCTCTCTCCATCTCTCCATCTCTCTCTCCATCTCTCCCCATCTCTCCATCTCTCCCTCTCTCTCTCCATCTCTCCCTCTCTCTCTCCATCTCTCTCCATCTTTCCATCTCTCCATCTCTCTCTCCATCTTTCTCCATCTCTCTCCATCTCTCTCTCTCCATCTCTCCATTTCTCTCTCCATCTCTCCCCGTCTCTCCGTCTCCTCCACTCTCCCTTCTATTCTCTCTGTTTCCAGCCGTCTTACCGTCTACTATCTGTATCACTGCATTACAGTCTGCAGGCTTGGCATCGAGGGTGGCACCAATCCTAGCAAAGTCCTGCTCGTCTGATTGTTGTGTGTGTGTGTGTGTGCGTGTGATGGCTGAAGTTTTGAAGTTAAAGTACACACAGTAGGACCTGCTGATGCGTTCCGCTCTTCAAGTCGTACATCACAGTTTTTATCGCCGTGCCCATACATTAGGGGATTGCTCTGGTTTCACACACACACACACACACACACACACACACACACACACACACACACACACACACACACACACACACACACACACACACACACACACACACACACACACACACACACACACACACACACACACACACACACACACCTTTGTTCGCATTTGCATTTGAGTTGTATGATGAGTCAGCCAGTTCACCAATCAGCTGAGTGTGTGTGTTTGCAGCGTCTGCGGTGGAGGCAGTGGGGGAGGTGGTGATGCACGTCGACATCTTACCCCAACCCAACGGAGAGCACAAGATCAATGTCAAAGGTGAGAGGAGAAACCCAACGGAGAGCACAAGATCAATGTCAAAGGTGAGAGGAGAAACCCAACGGAGAGCACAAGATCAATGTCAAAGGTGAGAGGAGAAACCCAACGGAGAGCACAAGATCAATGTCAAAGGTGAGAGGAGAAACCCAACGGAGAGCACAAGATCAATGTCAAAGGTGAGAGGAGAAACCCAACGGAGAGCACAAGATCAATGTCAAAGGTGAGAGGAGAAACCCAACGGAGAGCACAAGATCAATGTCAAAGGTGAGGAGAAACCCAACGGAGAGCACAAGATCAATGTCAAAGGTGAGGAGAAACCCAACGGAGAGCACAAGATCAATGTCAAAGGTGAGGAGAAACCCAACGGAGAGCACAAGATCAATGTCAAAGGTGAGGAGAAACGCAACGGAGAGCACAAGATCAATGTCAAAGGTGAGAGGAGAAACCCAACGGAGAGCACAAGATCAATGTCAAAGGTGAGGAGAAACCCAACGGAGAGCACAAGATCAATGTCAAAGGTGAGGAGAAACCCAACGGAGAGCACAAGATCAATGTCAAAGGTGAGGAGAAACCCAACGGAGAGCACAAGATCAATGTCAAAGGTGAGGAGAAACCCAACGGAGAGCACAAGATCAATGTCAAAGGTGAGGAGAAACCCAACGGAGAACACAAGATCAATGTCAAAGGTGAGAGAAACCCAACGGAGAGCACAAGATCAATGTCAAAGGTGAGAGAAACCCAACGGAGAGCACAAGATCAATGTCAAAGGTGAGAGGAGAAACCCAACGGAGAGCACAAGATCAATGTCAAAGGTGAGAGAAACCCAACGGAGAGCACAAGATCAATGTCAAAGGTGAGGAGAAACCCAACGGAGAGCACAAGATCAATGTCAAAGGTGAGGAGAAACCCAACGGAGAGCACAAGATCAATGTCAAAGGTGAGGAGAAACCCAACGGAGAGCACAAGATCAATGTCAAAGGTGAGAGAAACCCAACGGAGAGCACAAGATCAATGTCAAAGGTGAGAGAAACCCAACGGAGAGCACAAGATCAATGTCAAAGGTGAGGAGAAACCCAACGGAGAGCACAAGATCAATGTCAAAGGTGAGAGAAACCCAACGGAGAACACAAGATCAATGTCAAAGGTGAGAGAAACCCAACGGAGAGCACAAGATCAATGTCAAAGGTGAGGAGAAACCCAACAGAGAGCACAAGATCAATGTCAAAGGTGAGGAGAAACCCAACGGAGAGCACGAGATCAATGTCAAAGGTGAGGAGAAACCCAACGGAGAGCACAAGATCAATGTCAAAGGTGAGAGGAGAAACCCAACGGAGAGCACAAGATCAATGTCAAAGGTGAGAGGAGAAACCCAACGGAGAGCACAAGATCAATGTCAAAGGTGAGAGGAGAAACCCAACGGAGAGCACAAGATCAATGTCAAAGGTGAGAGAAACCCAACGGAGAGCACAAGATCAATGTCAAAGGTGAGAGAAACCCAACGGAGAGCACGAGATCAATGTCAAAGGTGAGAGAAACCCAACGGAGAGCACAAGATCAATGTCAAAGGTGAGGAGAAACCCAACGGAGAGCACAAGATCAATGTCAAAGGTGAGGAGAAACCCAACGGAGAGCACAAGATCAATGTCAAAGGTGAGGAGAAACCCAACGGAGAGCACAAGATCAATGTCAAAGGTGAGGAGAAACCCAACGGAGAGCACAAGATCAATGTCAAAGGTGAGGAGAAACCCAACGGAGAGCACAAGATCAATGTCAAAGGTGAGAGGAGAAACCCAACGGAGAGCACAAGATCAATGTCAAAGGTGAGAGAAACCCAACGGAGAGCACAAGATCAATGTCAAAGGTGAGGAGAAACCCAACGGAGAGCACAAGATCAATGTCAAAGGTGAGGAGAAACCCAACGGAGAGCACAAGATCAATGTCAAAGGTGAGAGAAACCCAACGGAGAGCACAAGATCAATGTCAAAGGTGAGAGAAACCCAACGGAGAGCACAAGATCAATGTCAAAGGTGAGGAGAAACCCAACGGAGAGCACAAGATCAATGTCAAAGGTGAGAGGAGAAACCCAACGGAGAGCACAAGATCAATGTCAAAGGTGAGAGAAACCCAACGGAGAGCACAAGATCAATGTCAAAGGTGAGAGAAACCCAACGGAGAGCACAAGATCAATGTCAAAGGTGAGGAGAAACCCAACGGAGAGCACAAGATCAATGTCAAAGGTGAGAGAAACCCAACGGAGAGCACAAGATCAATGTCAAAGGTGAGGAGAAACCCAACGGAGAGCACAAGATCAATGTCAAAGGTGAGGAGAAACCCAACGGAGAGCACAAGATCAATGTCAAAGGTGAGGAGAAACCCAACGGAGAGCACAAGATCAATGTCAAAGGTGAGAGAAACCCAACGGAGAGCACAAGATCAATGTCAAAGGTGAGGAGAAACCCAACGGAGAGCACAAGATCAATGTCAAAGGTGAGAGAAACCCAACGGAGAGCACAAGATCAATGTCAAAGGTGAGGAGAAACCAGACGGAGAGCACAAGATCAATGTCAAAGGTGAGAGGAGAAACCCAACGGAGATCACAAGATCAATGTCAAAGGTGAGGAGAAACCCAACGGAGAGCACAAGATCAATGTCAAAGGTGAGGAGAAACCCAACGGAGAGCACAAGATCAATGTCAAAGGTGAGGAGAAACCCAACGGAGAGCACAAGATCAATGTCAAAGGTGAGAGAAACCCAACGGAGAGCACAAGATCAATGTCAAAGGTGAGGAGAAACCCAACGGAGAGCACAAGATCAATGTCAAAGGTGAGAGAAACCCAACGGAGAGCACAAGATCAATGTCAAAGGTGAGGAGAAACCCAACGGAGAGCACAAGATCAATGTCAAAGGTGAGAGAAACCCAACGGAGAGCACAAGATCAATGTCAAAGGTGAGGAGAAACCCAACGGAGAGCACAAGATCAATGTCAAAGGTGAGGAGAAACCCAACGGAGAGCACAAGATCAATGTCAAAGGTGAGGAGAAACCCAACGGAGAGCACAAGATCAATGTCAAAGGTGAGGAAACCCAACGGAGAGCACAAGATCAATGTCAAAGGTGAGGAGAAACCCAACGGAGAGCACAAGATCAATGTCAAAGGTGAGAGAAACCCAACGGAGAGCACAAGATCAATGTCAAAGGTGAGGAGAAACCAACGGAGAGCACAAGATCAATGTCAAAGGTGAGGAGAAACCCAACGGAGAGCACAAGATCAATGTCAAAGGTGAGGAGAAACCCAACGGAGAGCACAAGATCAATGTCAAAGGTGAGGAGAAACCCAACGGAGAGCACAAGATCAATGTCAAAGGTGAGGAGAAACCCAACGGAGAGCACAAGATCAATGTCAAAGGTGAGGAGAAACCCAACGGAGAGCACAAGATCAATGTCAAAGGTGAGAGGAGAAACCCAACGGAGAGCACAAGATCAATGTCAAAGGTGAGGAGAAACCCAACGGAGAGCACAAGATCAATGTCAAAGGTGAGAGAAACCCAACGGAGAGCACAAGATCAATGTCAAAGGTGAGGAGAAACCCAACGGAGAGCACAAGATCAATGTCAAAGGTGAGGAGAAACCCAACGGAGAGCACAAGATCAATGTCAAAGGTGAGAGAAACCCAACGGAGAGCACAAGATCAATGTCAAAGGTGAGAGAAACCCAACGGAGAGCACAAGATCAATGTCAAAGGTGAGAGAAACCCAACGGAGAGCACAAGATCAATGTCAAAGGTGAGAGAAACCCAACGGAGAGCACAAGATCAATGTCAAAGGTGAGGAGAAACCCAACGGAGAGCACAAGATCAATGTCAAAGGTGAGAGAAACCCAACGGAGAGCACAAGATCAATGTCAAAGGTGAGGAGAAACCCAACGGAGAGCACAAGATCAATGTCAAAGGTGAGGAGAAACCCAACGGAGAGCACAAGATCAATGTCAAAGGTGAGGAGAAACCCAACGGAGAGCACAAGATCAATGTCAAAGGTGAGGAGAAACCCAACGGAGAGCACAAGATCAATGTCAAAGGTGAGGAGAAACCCAACGGAGAGCACAAGATCAATGTCAAAGGTGAGGAGAAACCCAACGGAGAGCACAAGATCAATGTCAAAGGTGAGAGAAACCCAACGGAGAGCACAAGATCAATGTCAAAGGTGAGGAGAAACCCAACGGAGAGCACAAGATCAATGTCAAAGGTGAGGAGAAACCCAACGGAGAGCACAAGATCAATGTCAAAGGTGAGGAGAAACCCAACGGAGAGCACAAGATCAATGTCAAAGGTGAGGAGAAACCCAACGGAGAGCACAAGATCAATGTCAAAGGTGAGAGAAACCCAACGGAGAGCACAAGATCAATGTCAAAGGTGAGGAGAAACCCAACGGAGAGCACAAGATCAATGTCAAAGGTGAGGAGAAACCCAACGGAGAGCACAAGATCAATGTCAAAGGTGAGGAGAAACCCAACGGAGAGCACAAGATCAATGTCAAAGGTGAGGAGAAACCCAACGGAGAGCACAAGATCAATGTCAAAGGTGAGGAGAAACCCAACGGAGAGCACAAGATCAATGTCAAAGGTGAGGAGAAACCCAACGGAGAGCACAAGATCAATGTCAAAGGTGAGAGAAACCCAACGGAGAGCACAAGATCAATGTCAAAGGTGAGAGGAGAAACCCAACGGAGAGCACAAGATCAATGTCAAAGGTGAGGAGAAACCCAACGGAGAGCACAAGATCAATGTCAAAGGTGAGGAGAAACCCAACGGAGAGCACAAGATCAATGTCAAAGGTGAGAGAAACCCAACGGAGAGCACAAGATCAATGTCAAAGGTGAGGAGAAACCCAACGGAGAGCACAAGATCAATGTCAAAGGTGAGGAGAAACCCAACGGAGAGCACAAGATCAATGTCAAAGGTGAGGAGAAACCCAACGGAGAGCACAAGATCAATGTCAAAGGTGAGGAGAAAACCCAACGGAGAGCACAAGATCAATGTCAAAGGTGAGAGAGAAACCAACGGAGAGCACAAGATCAATGTCAAAGGTGAGGAGAAACCCAACGGAGAGCACAAGATCAATGTCAAAGGTGAGGAGAAACCCAACGGAGAGCACAAGATCAATGTCAAGGTGAGAGAACCCAACGGAGAGCACAAGATCAATGTCAAAGGTGAGGAGAACCACAAGGAGAGCACAAGATCAATGTCAAAGGTGAGAGAAACCCAACGGAGAGCACAAGATCAATGTCAAAGGTGTCAAAGGTGAGAGAAACCCAACGGAGAGCACAAGATCAATGTCAAAGGTGTGAGGAGAAACCCAACGGAGAGCACAAGATCAATGTCAAAGGTGAGGAGAAACCCAACGGAGAGCACAAGATCAATGTCAAAGGTGAGAGGAGAAACCCAACGGAGAACACAAGATCAATGTCAAAGGTAAGTGTTTCTCAGTAACCTGAGACACGGTTGGATCAACCTAATGTCTTCTATCTTTCTCTCTCTCTCCTCCACTTTCTCTCATTCACTACTTTTTTCATCCCTCCTCCCTCCCTCCCCTCCCATCTTTCTTCCATCCTCCCTCCCTTCCTCAATTCCTTCTTTCTTCCATTTTCCCCTCGCTGTCCCCTTCATTCCATCGCCCTACTTCCTACTCCTTCCACCCATA